>NW_023416314.1:25678940-26123093 GCF_014108235.1 Myotis myotis | reverse complement strand
AGAGACAGCACCGAGATGTGAGGCGACCCGGAGAAAATACACACAGACAAACAGGTTAGATGCAAGCACACAGGGGGTTTATTTACCAGTTCCTGATGGGTCTCAGATGCTGGGAAGGATCCACCTGGCGATGCTTGCTGACACACACACAGGGGTAGACAGCGCCCTTGGCTGCTGGCTCCTTTGTCGATCGACAGTTAATTGGGCAGAGTTTCGTGTTGGGAACCAAGACGTGAGTACACACAGGTCCTCACGCTCTGGCGACAGGAGAGCTATGAGCTGCTGGGTCCATCAAACTGTCTGATCTTATACCCCTCTGTAGACATGGTCTTCGTTGGTGTGTGTGTTATTAGTGGCTGCTATATGTGGATCCACCCGGGGTCTATTAATCTATGGGTGTGTACAGGCTTTGAGCGTTCCCATCAGATAGGTTGTTTATCATTACCAAGCAGAGCTACAAGGGTGCATTCCTGGGTCCCACACAGCATTCCTAATCTAACATTACTATAACAGTCCACACAGGGTTAGCTGCTTTAAGTCTTATATTCTAAGGTCCTAACATTAAGTACCATAATGATTACTATAACACCCACAAATCACCAATTGAAATAATCTTGTTAATTTGTTTAATGGATCTGCTTATTGAAATGAATCAGGGAATTAACCACATGAATTATACATATAGCCCGACTGGAATGGCTCTGTGGTTGAGCATCTACCTATGAACCAGGAGGTCACGGTTGGATTTCCGGTCAGGGCATATGCCTGAGTTGTGGGCTCGATACCCTCAGGAGTGTGCAGGAGACAGCTGATCAATGATTCTCTCTCATCATTGATGTTTCTATCTCTCTCTCCCTCTCCTTTCCTCTCTTAAATCAATAAAATATATTAAAATATAAAAATATATACATACATATAGCTTTGAAACAGCAAGAAGACTTGAAGAGAAAAAATTTGATGGTACTTTTGTCCTCTGCTTGCTCATGTTTCCCAGCAAGTCGGGTACTACTGCTCAGCCCAGTGCCAAATGCTTTCCACCCAGTCATCCTGAAGATAAATGTCTATACATATCAAATTCCCCAGCCAGGCAGCCAAGCAGAACCCAACAACCATCCCCAACTTCATTCACCAACTCCACACAATTTTACTAGGCCATGAAAACATGTTTTGCTTAAAATGTTTTGATATAATTACCAAGACAAGTGCAGAAAGCAGTAACCTCAAACCCTCAATTGGTTGAATGAACAATATTAGAAAAAAAGTCAGATATCGGTTACCTTTAGTATATTTGTGAACAAATACTGGTGATAGCATTTTAAACATATCAATGACTCAGAAAGATTATAACCAATTTTTGAGTCTCTGCTGACCTAATTGGTCAAAGGGGCCTGGTTTAGCAAGAGAGGGCGTTGGGTGGGGGAAGGGTAGAAAGAAAAGAAAAGGGAAGGAGACTGGAGGGGAACCAAAGCCCAGGATTCTTCAGAAGATGGGCAACCTCCACAGCTGTTCCAGAGGATGGGAGTCTGGGGTAGATCCACCTTTGGAAAACTCAGCAGAACCTTGAGGGTGCACATAGACACGGTGTGTCCAGTGGGTGAAGCTCAGTTGGCCACACAGGAGTTAGCAGAGTCCAAGGACATTCCAGGGTTTGGGAGGAAGAATAAACTATGGCGAACTTGTTAAATGCCAGGGACTCAGCCTGTCCAGAGACAACAACAGGGGAACCCTCATGCAAGACCAGTGACTTACAAACTTTCTCACAGCTTTGAGATGTAAATGTGGCTAGGTTCAATGAATCGCCACACAAAAGAACATGGAGGGAGAAACCAAGATGGCGGCATAGGTAAACACCAGAAATTGCTGCCTCCCACAACAAATTCAAAAATACAACTAAAAGACAAAATGAACATCATCCAGAACCTCAGGAAGGCTGGCTGAGTAGAAATTCTGAAACTAGAAGTAAAGAGAAAAGCATACTGAGACTCAGAGGAGGTGCGGAAGTGCAAAGGTACGGAGATGCACGCGGCAAGGGCTGGCAACAGAGGATGCAGCTGTCTTTTTGAATCAGGAGGGAGTCACAAGCCCCCAACTGCTCTGAACTCCAGTTCCGGGTGACTCCCTGGGGACCCAGACTCATACAGGGAGAAACTGGACTATCTGGCAGTGGGAAGAACTCGGAACTCGAGGGCGGCTTTCTCTCAAAGGTGCTTGCAGAGATTACCGGGACACTGAGATGTGGGGCCTATTCGGGCAGGGCTGAGGATCAGCCATAGCTGCTTGCTCTGCCCTGTTGATTCCCTGAGACCCTGCCCTACCAAAGCTGTGGCAGAGACTTTTGCATATGAATGTCCTGGCCCTTTGCAATCTGAAAATTACCTAACAAACTGCAGCTGGGCCAGACAGACCCAGAACTTCCAAGAGAAGGCCCAAGGCCCCACAGCAGCTTGCATTGCTTCACAGCTGGGCCTCATTTGGGCACCGCCAAACCCCAAACAAGGAAGGGGAATCTGCAGATCTCTTCGTAGCTCCTGCTGTGTAGCCTCAGGCAGAGGCTAAATTAGCACCTCCTTAGAGATCCAAGAGCCAGTGTACCAGTGGTCAGAGCAGGACCATCCAATTACAACTCCTCAAATCCATAAGGGACACACTCAGGGGGCAGACTAAGTGAGCACCAAAGCCCCACTGAAGCAAGTCTTGCCTCATAAGGGCGTCTTCAGCACAGAAGCTCTCCCACTGTAGACACAGCTGACTCTCACAGCCAATTGTCCTGGAGGTCAATTCCTCCCAGTGATACCTACAACAATCGAGGCTTAACTACAACAAGACTGTGCACAAAGCCCACAAAGGGGTGCACTAAGAGTGTCCAACTCAGGTAATTGGGGAGGCTGAGCCACTGGGCCTTATAGGACACCTAGCACACAAAGCCACTCTACCAACACAGGGAAACATAAAAAGTGCGGAGACAAAGAAACAGGTCAGAAATGACAGAAATGGAGGAAAGCAAACTACTGGATATAGAGTTCAAAACCACACTTTTAAGGTTTTTCAAGAACTTTCTAGAAACCGCTGATAAATTTAGTAAGACCTTCAAAAAGTCTGGTGAGACCGCCGATAAATGTAATGAGCCCCTCAAGAAATCTAGTGAGACCCTCGAGGTTATGAAAAAGGACCAACTAGAAATTAAGCATACACTTACTGCAATAAAGGATATTATGCAGAGTTCCAACAGCAGACTAGAGGATCGCAAGAATCAAGTCAAAGATTTGAAATGCCAAGAAGCAAAAATCACCCAACCAGAAAAGCAAAATGAAAAAAGAATCCAAAAATACAAAGGAGCCTCTGGGACAGCTTCAAGCATACCAATATCCGAATTATAGGGGTGCCAGAAGAAGAGAGAGGGCAAGATATTGAAAACCTATTTGAAGAAATAATGACAGAAAACTTCCCTTACCTGATGAAAGAAATAGGCTTCCAAGTCCAGGAAGTGCAGAGAACCCCAAACAAAAGGAATCCAAAGAGGACCATACCAAGACACATCATAATTAAAATGCCAAGAGCAAAAGACAAAGAGAGAATCTTAAAAGCAGCAAGAGAAAGACAGTCAGTTACCTACAAGGGAGTACCCATACATCTGTCAGCTGATTTCTCAACAGAAACTATGCAGGCCCGAAGGGAGTGGCAAGAAATATTCCAAGTGATGAATAGCAAGAACATATAACCAAGATTATTTTATCCAGCAAAGCTATCATTCAGAATTGAAGGTCAGATAAAGAGCTTCACAGATAAGAAAAAGCTAAAGGAGTTCATCACCACTAAACCAGTATTATATGAAATGCTGAAAGGTATTTCTTAAGAAAAGGAAGAAGAAAAAAAAGGTAAAGATACAAATTATGAACAACAAATACACATCTATCAACAAGTGAATCTAAAAATCAAGTGAATAAATAATCTGATGAACAGAATAAACTGGTGATTATAATAGAATCAGGGGCATAGAAAGGGAGTGGACTGACTATTCTTGGGGGGGAAAGGGGTGTAGGGGATGCGGGAAGAGACTGGACAAAAATCGTGCACCTATGGATGAGGACAGTGGGGGGAGGGGGTGAAGGCGTAGAGGGCGTGGGAACCAGGTGGAGGGGAGCTATGGGGGGGAAAAAAGAGGAACAACTGTAATAATCTGAACAATAAAGATTTAATTTTTCAAAAAAAAGAACATGGAGAACAAAAGTAGACATCCCCTGGGCTTTGGGGACTGGAGCACAGCAGCACCCAAAAGCCACCTTAGGATGCTGGGACCAGCAGTGCTGGGCTGTCCATGGAGGGTTTGTCCTCAGGCACAGGCTGGGCTTTGGGATCCGGAGCTGTGCGCACTGCGCCCATTAGGCGGCGCCTCTTAGCTGGGACCTGAACAATGGACTCTTGAGTACCCTGTTCCGGAGGACCACGACCACTCTCAGGACCACGTGTGCCAGTTGGCTGGTGATCCTGGGCAGATGGGCCCGGGGTTGGCTGTGAGGATGGGTCGGGCTTTGAGGAGCAGAAGGCCACGGCAGCTGCAGGATGGGCAGCAGAGGCAGAACCCTGGCCTATCGGGGGGCGCGGGCATGGCTGGCGCACAAGGGCTCCGCTGCCACGGTGGCAGTGAGACTCACGGCCCGTGCCCACTGATCCAGGGGTGTGCGTGGCCCGACGGGGCCGGAGGTGCCTCAGGCCCAGCTCCACGTGGTCCACAACACTCTGGTCCTGCCCTCGTTTCCACAGCTCATAGCGCTCGGGCTGCAGGAGGCGCACGAACACGTCCATGGAAAAGCTCACCCGGGCCTCCCCGCAGCTGCACTGAGAGGCCACTTTGCCATAGTCGATCCATCGCGGGGTGGCAAAGTTGATGGCCTCCGCACAGTTGAAGCCATGGTTGAAGCCAGCGTGGTAGCCATAGGGAAAGGTCACCATGAACTCTCCAGCCTCCTGAGTGATGCGACTGAATGGGACCCCGTTCTCCTTGAGGACAGTGGGCGAGATGAGGGCCACCTTGTGCCGCAGGAAGGCCTGGCAGCCCCGAGAGCTGCCCGGGAAAAGGTCCCTGGCCAGGCGCTCTAGGCGCTGGCCGTGCTCTGGGGGCACCGCGTACCACGTTTTGGGCTCCCCGAAGTGCAGGTAGTTGATGCTGTAAAGATCCATGTCCTCCGTGTGCCAAGCGAAGGTGGTCTTCCACATGCCAAAGTACAGGTAGGGGGTGTTGACGCCTTCGATGACAACCCCACACTCCTGCTCCAGCAGGTCCTGGATGGTTCCCAGGTGGCCAAGGTTCCATTGTTTAGTGTTGGCATCAAATAAGGAACCACTGATGTCAGCGCCATATATGGGCGAGTTGTACAGGCGCGTTTTCCAGTATTTCCGCTCCAGATCCTCAAAGTCCAAATGTGGTGGAGTCTGATACTGTGCACTGTTTGCCAACAGGCGATACTCGCCCACTGTCATGGCCCTCTTCTTTTTGTGGTATTGAATGAACACACCTGCTCGCCCAGACGCCACCTGCTGGAGGGGAGTGGCTATCACCATGTCATTGACATCATCATAAGTCTGTCTGGCTTTCCATTCCTTGGGTGGAATGACCTTCACCAGGCCAGCTCGGTGGGCACCTTGGGATTCCATGTAACCAATATATTTGTTGAAATCTTTAAATTCTTCCATGGTTGGGTGGAAGGTCATGATTCTCCCACTTGGCTCATTAGACACCATGGCTGCAATGTAAGCAGAGGATTCCCGGGTTCTCAGGGATGTTTTAGATTCCTGAGAATGAGGGAGTAATGTCTTCTCTCTTGTTTTTTTGTTTGTTTTGTTTTTTTAAGCTTTGGTGTATCTGTGAGGCAGTCACTCAGATTCAGTAAACCTAACCCAATAATACATCTGAATCATAAATAATATAAAACTATAGTCAGTTCTTTAAACTTGTAATAGGAAAATAGCTCTTTTCCTCACAAGCACAAATAGCAGAAATCAAAACCCAATTCCAAGTGAAGGTCCTGCAGGATCCAGAGAGACAGTATCCACTTGAGAGCTGGCTTTCAAATGCAGCCCACATCCTCTTGGGCCTGGCTTTATACCGGGGCCATAGTAATCTTCTCATTGCTCATCCAATGGGATCTCGGGAGGAGGGGCCTGGTTAGTCATCTGACTTTGTCCAGGTCCCATTTTCAAAACAAAAACTAGCCCTAGCGAGTTTGGCACAGTGGAAGGGTCCTGGGTTCGATTCCAGTCATGGCACATGCCGAATTGGGGGCTTGATCCCCAGTGTGTGGTGTGCAGGAGGCAGCCAATGAATGATTCTGGCTTATCATTAAAGTTTCTCTCTCTCTCTCTCTTTCTCTCCCTTCCTCTTTGAAACCAATTAAAAAAAAAAAAAAAAGATATCCAAGGCCCTAAAGGAGAAATAAAAAAATGAAATGAAGACTGGATGGCGCCCAACCTGCAAGGCCCGGCGGGACCCCACGCCGCTGACGCGCTCACCTCCGTGCTGGACCTGGCTGCAGGCTGTGCTCTGCAGCTGCCTCTGGACGGCGGAGTCCACCTGGTGCTGGAGCCCGAGCCCACATGGGTCCTGCAGCAACTGTCTCTGGGAGGGCACACCCTGGTGCTGGTCCCCGAGGCGCCCTTGGGCTCCGGAGCTGGGGCGCGCCTGCCCCTTGTCAGCCTCAAACCCTGTGCTCTCCTGGGCGCACCAGGGGTGGGGGGGGGGGGGGGGGGTGAGGCGTCGCTATCCAGCAGGGATTCTTCTGGGCATTTGCCCCACAGATCGCAGTCCCAGAAGAGGCCCACCACCAGGACTTGGACGAGGCCCCCGGGTTCCTGAATCCCTGGATGGTCCCTGCAGCCAGCTGGGTCGCTGGAACGGGGTTAGGCACCCACCCCCAGGACCCCATCAGACAGCGATGGCCTCAGGCCCCCAGGCCTAGTCCAGAGTGACGCCCGCCTGGGCCCTGCTTCAACCTGAACTTCAACCTGTGGGAGCGCTTCCCCAGCTCACCGCTCCAAGCTCTACCTCCAGGGCTTGCTCCCAAGGCCCAGAAACGCCTGTTCCAGGGATGAACTGCTGCAATCCCACCCCCGGGGCTGAGGACCAGGAGAAGGGATTCTGATAGCCCTTGTGTGTATATTGCACATCCTACATGAATGGATAAAGACAGATACTCTTTTTTTAAAAAAAAAATATATATATATATTTTATTGATTTTTTACAGAGAGGAAGGGAGAGAGATAGAGAGTTAGAAACATCGATGAGAGAGAAACATCGATCAGCCGCCTCCTGCACATCTCCCACTGGGGATGTGCCTGCAACCCAGGTGGATGCCCTTGACCGGAATCGAACCCAGGACCTTTTAGTCCGCAGCTCTGATCCTCTGTCCACCAAGCCAAACCGGTTTCGGCAAGGCAGATACTCTTGATGCAGGACGCTTTGAAGAATTTTCGATCAATGGGAGACTAAAACATTTGGAAAAAAGATCACAAAGCAGCAGAGAAATGCTGCTTCAAACACAGGATACTTGACTTGGGGTGGTGAGCACACAATGCTATATACAGATGATGTATTATATAAAATTGGGCACTTGAAACGTATGTAATTGATTAACCAGTGACCCTAATAAATATGTTATTTAAGAAATATTTTTAAAATACAGTGTACATCCAGCTTGCTACTTAGGTTGTTTTTTGTTTATATAGGTCACGTTTAAGCAGTTCCATTCCCCCTAGCTTTGCTTCAAACCTCCCGCCAGTACTTTTCCTAAAAATACTTCCCTTTTTGTGGGTCCTAATCTATAATAATAAAGCATAATACGATAATTGGACTGGATGTCCTTCCGACATCCTTCTGTCGTCCTTCTGGATGACCTTCCTGGAAGCCCAGGTTCCGGGGTCAAAGGGAAGCCGGTGCCGGCAGCCAGGGAAAGGATGGCCTACTCTTGCACAAATTTCCAGCATTGGGCCTCCAGTATATAATAATTTGGAACCAAGATTTTACAATAGTACAAGGCAAGCACTTTTTAATTGTTGTTTTATATAATAATTAAGAATCAAGATTTTGCCATCATAGAAGGCAAGCACTTTTTTATTGTTGATTTTCCTTTAAAGCATAAAACAGTAGACAACAATAACATGTTATATCAGAAAGCAGAAAGACACATCTAACTCCAGGCGCCTCCGCTTATTTACACGTGGGCTTTCCGGACCACTGCCCACAGCCAGTCTCCAGGAGCACGCCTTTCTCCATTCAAATTCTGCTCCTGTCCCAGAGCTGGCCTCCTCCTTCTCTCACCCCTTTGCCTATAGGCCATGTAAATTTATCTTAGATTAACTCTTTTTCTACCCTCTCCCTCCCCCCCCCCATTTGATGTATAAAAAGCTTGCAATACTCTGGGACAATGAGCATGTTGTCTTTTCTACCATGCTGCTGGAGGTTTAGACCCCATGCCAGAAGTATGAGAAATACATTGATGTGGCTTATAAGCCACCCAGTCTACAGTCTTTTTGTTATAGATGTAAAAATAGGCTAAGACAATGTCCTTGGTAGCCATCCATATATCGTCTTTAGTGAAGTGACTACTCAAGTCCTCTAAATTGTACAATGATCATTGGATTTTTGGTCTTATTTTGTACTGTAAGAGTTCTTTGGATACAAATCCTTTAAGATACATATGCATTTAAAATATTTTTCTTTCTATTTATGGGTTATCTTTTTGCTTTCTTAAAACATTTAGAAAGTGAACCAAAGCCCTAGTAAGTGTGGGGATTTTGGGGAGGGAATAGATTTCAGCTTGTCTATCCAAGCATGCCACCTCCACACACACAAACATGCATGTACACACAGCAGCTCTACTGTGGCTGAAATGCCATAATCCTGTCCTGGTTGCTGCAGAATGGAGGAGCCAGGGAGAAAGCAACCTGTCAGGGTCTTGGCTTACTATGACCTGATTTGTGGTCCAGAATTTCAGCACTGACAACTGCCACTCATCTCATCTATACTTAGCGTTCTGCCACCCCCACTTGAGCATGGCCAGACCACCTGGAGGTTACTGAAGGGATGTTAGGGGGCTGGGACTATCTGTGCCTGGAGAGTTATGATGGTTGTTGGTGGTATTTGCATATAGGATGTAAATAATCTTTCAGTTTAAAAAGGCTAATCTGTCATTCTATTATTTAGTTATTGAGGATTAGAGTTATCTAAATACAGAAAGCCCAGAATAAGGTACAAACCCCAAACCTCTAAGATACCTCAGGTCTGTTCTTTCCATTTTCTCTACCTGTGTCTTCATTCTTTTATTCTCCTCCATATCTTTATTTCCCTTTCCTTTACATATTTTACTCCCATAGCATGCTTCTGTGTAGCAGTTTGGATGCATAATTTAAATATAATTTCACTAACCAACTTTAATTGTGTGGTGTGATAAGCTTTGAATAGTGTAGAGTTGTATTGAAAGCAAATTCCAAACTGTAGCTTATATGTTAGGCGACACAACAAAAGAAAGGAGTATCATTGAAAATGAGCATATTTTTGAAATTATACCAAAGCTTCATATTTGATCAGGAAAACAATGTTTTTTACAGAGTTAGATCAAATTAAAAGGTCTTTGGAGCTGACTTCCCACATCTTAGATATTGCTGTTAACTGATAGCAATTTTGTGTCTATATGTATCAATCTGGGGAAATAATGCTCTTAGAGGTCCCTGGAATCCATAAGGTAGGAAACCATAAATGAAATAATATTTGGGAACACAGTGAAAGGATACAGTTCCATGATACTGACCCAAAAATATAGCTTCCCTGTCCAGAGGTTTCTTAATATTATGGAAAATGGTGAAGAACTTGTCAAAAGAATGTTCTCTTTCATACCACAAATGTAACATACTCAGACCTCTAGATCCCAGGATTGCTTACCCTGTCCCAAATCTAACCCCCTCTCCCAAAAATGTAATCATATGCTGGTGATTAATATGCCCTGTTTCTAATGATCATTTCTTTAAATTCATATGAATAAAATCACATAGTATACACTTTGGTGTGTACTTTCATCGCATTTAAAAGTATGTTGGTGAGCCCAGCCAGAGTGACTTAGTGGTTGAGTGTCAACCTATAAGCCAGCAGGTCACAGTTCAATTCTCAGGCATGGCACATACCCAGGTTGCAGGTTTGATCCTCAGTCAGAGGAATTACTAGTAGGAGGAAGCCAATCAATACTTCCCTCTCATCATTGATGCTTCTATCTCTCTCTCCCTCTCCTTTCCTCTCTGAAATTATATATATATACATACATACATACACACACACACACATTTAAAATTAAAGAATTAAAGAAAAGTATTTTGGAGAGATTTATGCATGCCTCTGTGTGTAGCAATTGTTTGTATTATTTTTTCTCAGGGTATTCCACTATATGATTGTACCACAACTTGGTCATTCTCCTGGAGAGATGTGTAATCGGTCCTGCAGCCCATTTTTGGATTGTTTCTCTTCCTTTTGTCGTCTTGTATGAGGACATTATATAATTTGGATATTAACCCTGTATCAATGGTAACATTGGCAAATATTTTCTCCCATATGGAGGCGTCCTTTTTCATTTTGATCATGATTCTTTTGCTGTGCAGAAGCTTTTTATTTTGACCTAGTTCCATTTGTCTATTTTCTCCTTCATTTCTGTTGCCCAATAACTAAGATTTGGAAACAGCCCAAGTGGCCATCCATAGGAAAATGGATTAAAAAAAAGCTGTGGGACATTTACACAATGGAATACTACACAGCTGAAAAGAGGGGTTTCTGAAACTTTGGGGCAGCATGAATGGACCTGAAGAATATTATGCTACATGAAATCAGCCAACTTCTTGCATTTAATTGTACTTTTTCAGACACCCCTGTCATCTATTATTATACTTCCTGATGACAGTTGAGAAATAGAGCAAAATCCAGAGAACATATCCTATGCCATGCATCATGCGTGCAGATTTTAACAAACTGAGTAAAGGACAAACCAAAACCTATGTTTTGAATGTTTTCATCATATTTAAAAATATAGTAAATGGATTTTCATGGCATAAAAGGAAACCAAAAACAAAAAAAATGGTAATATGTTTGTCTTAATTGATAGTGTATTAGGAAAAAGCCTTTCTTAGATACTGGTGTTCCCCAGCATGTAGAATGATTCCTAATCTATTTCTAGTCAAAAGTGACTAAAGGAAAAGTTAGGCCTGAGACATAGAGAGAAGGAGCAGGAAGAAATTTTACATATAAGGAACTTTGAGCTACATTTATAAAGGTCACACTTTCACCTTCATAATCCAGTAATGCCCCTACTCAGCCAATAGGTTAGGGCACATATTGCAGTAAAAGTGAGGAGGTGGCTGGGGGGGATGAGGACACATTTGTAATACCTTAACTAATAATAATAAAAAATAAAAATGAGAGAGAAAAAAAAAGTGAGGAGGTGGCAAAGACATTGCAGTGGATGTGGGTTTTAGCATGGCCAAGAAGAGGCCCTTCTGGACACTCCTATTCCTCTCTTTCCAATCATCACTACAGACTCCAGCAGCCCAATTCCAATGTCTCCCACTTTTATCTCCCAGTGATGCATCCCAGAGGTAAAAGTCTCAGCACCCCAGTCATGAAAACACTCAGATCCGGGAGAGACATTTGCACCTTGAGGACCACATCCCACACAAAGGCTGATCGAACCTCCAGGTAGGAAGACAAGTCTTAGTTCTTCCCGGCTGCAAAGTGATAGTCACTGCAAAAAGAAAAAGAAATCATGTGGACACATTGCAAAAAAGTCCTGAGGCAAAAGTTGGTCTTTTAAGATGTTACTTTATTGTGAGCTACAACAACAAGAGCAGTTTTGGTTGTCACATCTAGTGAAGTGCAGAGATGACCACAACATCTGCAGAACCAGCAAATCCCTAAAGACAGACATTTGAGCATTTGTCTAAATTTAAATGTTTATGGCCCAATGTAAGACGTATCTCACCCTGGTCAGTGTCTCAGTGTTTAGAGCTTTGGCTCAGACCTGAAGGGTCAGGGGTTTGATTCCACTCAAGGCTGCGTATCTGGGTGGCAGTTTCCATCCCTTGCACTGCATCTGTCTGGGCATTGCATCTCTTTCTCTTTCTCAGAATCTGTCTGTCTCTGACTTTCCTCCCGCCTTTGCGCTCCCTCTAAAATCTATGGAAGAAAATATGCTCAGCCTGGCCAGTGTTGCTCAGTCGGTGTGTGTCAGTCTATGACCCAGGAGGTCAAGGATCCAGTGGTGGTCAGGGTAGATGCCTTGGTTGTGGGTTTGATCTCCAGTAGGGTGCATGCAGGAATCAGCTTACGGAAGATTCGCTCTCATCGCTGATGTTTCTCCCTCTCTCCCTACCCCTTCCTCTCTGAAATCAGTAAAGATACACTTGAAAATATCATTTCTTTAAGGAAAATAATAAAACTAAAAATCTTGGGTCGAGATGCAGACTTCCCCCGACAGCAGTCGAAAACTCCACAGATTGTGCTGTCTACCAGTTGCTCAATGGCGGCAACAGTGGCTGCTGCTTCTGGAAAATCAAAGGAGTCTTACAACAGGCAGGATCTCAGGACTGCTTTGGGCACTTGTGTGGGGGTCCCAGACAGGCGCCCTGTGCTGAAGCCAGAGAGCGGTACATCTCAGCCACCAAGTGGGGATGGGATGCCACCATTGCCTGCCACCCTTCGGTCTCCAAGACACCCTCAGCATGAGAGTGGATGAAATCCCCTGCCTGAGTTTTCAGTTGATCTGCGCTGTGGAGGTCAGCCAAGGTGAGCATTTCTGCAGCATTCTCCTCAGAGAGGTGTGTGCCGAGGGCTTCCACACACAGGACCTTCAAACGCTCCAGGGCATACTTGTCAGCAGCTGCCAGCAAACCATCAGCCATTTTGTCCAGGTTCGGAGCCTTCCCCGTGTAAATGAAGCACATCATCTCCTTAAAAACTCCAGGGTCCATGTCGATTATTTCAACCCGATTCCTTTTGCTCTCCGCCATTGCATGTGCAAACATGGCCCTAAACACTGGAGAACGAGCTGCTAAGATAGCTTTGTGAGCCTGGAATTCCTGGCCAGCAACACAAAAACAGCAGTCTGTGAACCAGGAATTTTCCCAAAGTCCTCCTAGCTCATCGGCCACCTGGCACTCAGGGATCTTCACCATCTTCATGGTATTCTGGCCAGAAATGGTGACGGAATCTTGCACCACACTCACTTCACAGAAGAGGGTCAGCTTGTCATCAGGGAGAAGACTATTGTCTCCATCCAAAAGAACATCCCTACGGATGAATTTCTTGAATCCCCAGTCTTTGCCTTGTACAAAGCTATATGCCCGGTGACTCTCCAAACCTTTGATTTCTTCTCCCTTGTCATTCAGGATGGAGAGTTTGAATTTTGCCAAAAATATGCGCTTTGGAGAAGTGACCAGAAACAGGTAAAGTGACAGGTAATCTTTGGTGTCTTCATCTAGCCCTTTTGGGTATACTCTCAAACACCATTTCAGTTGATCAATGGCTTCTGATGAAAAGGTTGAACTCTGAATGACTTCACCCACTTCCTGTGGGCAAAAGCTAAAGTTACTGATGGTCCACATGTGGGAGAATTTCACTACCTTGATCTCAGTGTGGCACCAGCTCTCAGCTGCAGGGCCACTCCACATTTCTGCTGGAGGTGGCGGACTTGGAACCCTTGACATTGCAAGTTTGAAAGTTAAACAAGATTTCCAAAGTCAGAGGACTAAGATTTCTGTTCTCTTTTCACCCACGTTAAGTCAGGAGTGGGAAGATGAAGTTGTCTTGTCCAACAGGAACTCTCTCAGAGCAGGGCCTACAGCTGCTGGTACCTGTCCTTCTGCATTCGCTTCATACTCTCTACAACATCCAGGCTTTGCTTCTGAAAATAACTGTCTGAAAGATGCACCTAAAAGATAAATGCTGTTTTGCTGGCGTGGCTCAGTTCTTGAGCCACCAGGTCAGGGTATATGGCCACGTTGCAGGCTCGATCCCCAGTGTGTGGGGCTTGCAGGAGGCAGCAATTCAGCGATTCTCTTTCTTCATTGATGTTTCTATGTCTCTCTTCCTCTCCCTTTGCCTCTGAAATGAAAATAAAATAAATAAAACATAAATGCTATCATAGTAGACAGATGCTCAACAATATCTAAGATTCATTTAATAATATTTATTGAGTTTTTGGTGAGTGCCAGCCATTTCTTAAAGTGATCCTCTAATCCACAGGTGGGGAACGTCCTGCCTGAGGTCCATATAAGGCCCCCAAAATCATTTGGTCTGGCCCTCCCAAGGCATAGGGGTAATTTAAAGGTTTGACCAAATTGCAGCAGCCTAATTATCAATAATTTCATTTCATTTTTTATGGCCCTCAAATGATGTTATAAATATCCAAATGGCCCTTGGCAGAAAAAAGGTTCCTCACCCCTGTAATCTAATGTATTTACACTTCAATATAGTCCCAGGATTAAATAAATAAATAAATAAATAAATACAAAACTAAAGCCCTGACCAGTGTGGACCAGTTGGGTGGAGCAACATCACCTGTACCAAATGCCCGTGGGTTAGATTCCTGGTCAGGGCACAAGCCATGGCTCAGGTTTCATACACATTCAAGGTGCATGCTGGAGGCAATGGATTCCCCTTTGTCTTTCTCATCAATACCTCAATCTCTCTCTCCCTCTCTCTCCTTAATTCTCTCTGTAAATAATATTAAAAAAATAAAAACACAGGAATCTCTACACTAGGAAATCCTAAGATGCAGTTCATGGAAGCATGACTGGTTCATCGCTATGTCTGATAGTCTCTCATTATGACTAGTGCCACTTCTTGGGAAGCCTTACAGTGGTTGGGATCTATTTTAAAGTTTTCAAATATAGCCTGGAACTGAAGGTATTAAAGGAATAGCAAAGTGGACCTTTATGAGTTTTTTCTCATTGACACATTTTTTTTAGGTTAATGTGTATGAAGATTCTTACATGCATACATTATGTGAAACATTTTAGTTGGTTTATGATTTCCATAATTAGGGAAATCTCTTTTATGACCTAAAAAACACCTAGTGGCAATATGGTACTAAAATAAAAAATAATGAAATAACTTATTATACTAAATATCACTCTATTAAAGTGCTCCAATTCCAGATATTTGAAATATTGATGTCATTTCAATTAACTAGGAAATCTACTTCTCTACTTAGAGAAGATCCCAGTAATTGGAGAGGTAAATTGAAAATATTTGTAATAAGATAAAGTAGGCATTTTTTGAGCTATTTACTCAAAAAAATAAAAACATATTTATTCTAAATTCCATACTCACCAGAGTCTACTATGAGTGCTCCCACCTCGGTGAGTTCTGTGGATATCAGGGTCAGTAGGAATTCTCTTCACTCAACTGGCAGCTCCAACTTCAGTCAGTCTACTCTGAAGAAGTGATGTGTCCCCTGCATCAGATGGGCCTTTTATATGACTCCCCTTAGGCCACACCCACTTGCTGAGATTGGCTAAAATCTACAAAAGGAAGTGAACACCTTAAATGGATTATACAGATTATAGTTTGATAGCTAATTAGGGTTACAACACATAGAAAACACCTGGGGGCTGACACCTTAACAGAATGTAAATGTGTTTTCTGGTAAGAAACATGAAACTTTTCAATATGCAATACAGTATTAACTGTAGTCACTATTTCATAGACGCTGTAGAAAATTATTTTTAAAAGAGGTGCCATGCTACCTGTATTTTGTTGAAACCCATCACAAGTTAAGAAGTTATTGATGCCATATGAATTATTTTCCACATTATCAAATGTTTGGGAATTTAAGTCCTATTTTTAAAAATCTATGAAGATAATGTTGTGAGGAGTTTAAGAAGTGAAAACCTAAGTAACTCTACTTTTAAAATTTATGGAAAAACAAATGTAAAAGCCATCAAAGACCACATATTCTAGAAAGAGGCGCAGCTGCTGCCCTCTAATTCAATGTACAGGATTGTAAACCAACGGAAGGGTCATTGACCTGCAAGATCCCAAAATTAATTAATTTTCAGAAAATTATCTCAAACAGTTATCAACTTGTTGCAAGTCACCCACATAAGCTTATAGCAGAAGAAGTTTCCTTTTTTCAGCAAAAATCAATTAATTCTGTGGGCAGTGTGCCCTCCTGTAGTGTTGTTACCTACTGCTGTCCTGCACAGAAACTTCTCCAACACTCACTTGCACTGATATTTCCTAGATTTCTCATTCTGTCACAGAGCATTTGAACATTCTATAACCCAGGCCCTGTAATTGGTTATTACTTCAGATAATAAATAGACATCCCTAACCGGTTTTGCTCAGTGGATAGAGCGTTGGCCTGTGGACTCAAGGGTCCCAGGTTTGATTCCGGTCAAGGGCATATCCCTTCCTCTCTGTAAAAAATCAATAAAATATATTTTACAAAAATCGTGCACCTATGGATGAGGACAGTGGGTGGGGAGTGAGGGCGGAGGGTGGGGCGGGAACTGGGAGGAGGGGAGTTATGGGGGAGGTGGGAGAAGAGGAACAAATGTAATAATCTGAACAATAAAGATTTAATTTAAAAAATAAATAAATAAATAGAGCAACTAGTCTGGCTGGTGTGGTTGAATGGTTGAGTCTCTACCAATGAACCAGATGGACTTGGTTTGAATTTTGGTCAGTGCTTATGCCAGAGTTTCAGGCTAGATTCCCTTAGGGGGCTTGTAGGAGGCAGCCAATCACTCATTTATCTGTCAACATTGATGTTAGTCTCTCTCCGTCTGCCCTTCCTCTCTCTGAAATCAATTTAAAAAAATATTTATCAAAATACATAAATATAGTAACTAAGTTTTGCTATGTACCATAATAACTTCTCAATTCCCTTAGCCCAAACCCAATCTTCAAAGGTAAGGCAAAAGCCCTAGAATCTGCAGATTATAGTTTAGTGGAAATGATAAATGAATGCACAGAGAAAAAAAAAATTCCTAAGGGCTCAAATAAGGAAGAGGGATCTGCTGTGTACAACTAAAGAAGAAAATGAAAAGCAGATGACTGAACTGAGGATCCTTCCCCCTCATCTTTCCCCAGAAAAAGTCCCCAGGAAAACAATGACAAAATAGGTATAAAGAGGCTTGAATCCCTGCTATGGCTAAGAATGAGAGGGGCAATAAGCAGGAAATAGCTACTCCGCTGCCATGTGCAAGCTCGAAAACATTGGACTAAGCCTTCTGATGGTGCTCAGCCATTCAGCATAGGCCCTGGAAATAAGAGGTCATAGGTTCATTCCCTGTCAGCACACATGCCTGGGTTGTGGGCTCCATCCCCAGTGGGCAGTGTGCAAGTGCAACAAAACCAAAGATTGCCTCTCATCACCGATGTTTCTATCTCCCTTTCCCTTCTTCTCTGAAATCAATAAAAATTTATTAAAAAACAACAGAATTTCTGCTGTTACCACATATATTCAACACTATAATGGGTTCCTATTCAATACAATTAGACACGTGAAAGAAATAACTCTAAGAGGAAAGAAAGCTATAATAATTTATATTATTAGCTCAGCATGATTGCATAATTAGAAATTTTCCTGAAATCTATAATTAATGAAGTTAGGAAGAAATGAGATCAGTGAATTTCTTCTAAACAAACAAAAAAAATTGGAAAGGAAATTTACAATTCATGTTATATGCTCAGAAACTGAAATTCCTAAAATGAAATCTAATAAAAGTTATATAATTCTGTGTATATAAACTATAAAACGCTATTGAAAAAAAAACAACAGAGGAAAGAACTATGAGTCCTGTAAATGGAAATATCCCATATTCATGGGTTGAAAAACATAATATGGTCACTATGTCCAATGTCACCAGACAGACCAATACCATTAATGATTCAATAACTTAAAAAATGTATGTGCATATACATGTGTATGTAATGGGAAGTTGGTTTTTAAATAAGTCTGTGACTAGGACTCTTAAAAGGTGTTTTAGTCAATAAAGGAGAGACACACCTCACTAAAAATGAATTAGTATTGTAGGCATTATCACCTCAATTACTTTCATATCTACATAGCACACATATAACAGCTTCCATATTATGGGGGGGGAATATTTGTGTAAAAGAAGAGATAAACTGTCATAGTCACAGGGTATAAAAGTCTGTCTAAGACAGCGGTTCTCAACCTGTGGGCCGTGACTGCTTTGGGGGTCGACAGACCCTTTCACAGGGCCGCCTAAGACCATCAGAAAACACATATATAATTATATATTGTTTTGTGATTAATCACTATGCTTTAATTATGTTCAATTTGTAGCAATGAAAATACATCCTGCATATCAGATATTTACATTATGATTCATAACAGTAGCAAAATTACAGTTATGAAGTAGCAATGAAAAAATTTTATGGTTGGAGGTCACCAAAACAAGACTAGCTGTATTAAAGGGTCGCAGCATTAGGAAGGTTGAGAACCACTGGTCTAAGAAGATATATCTCAGCTCCCCCCACCTCCCCCCGCAAGCAGTGACCTTGATTTTATGTAAGATAGGGTACCCCAGGCAGCTGCAGTGGATTTAGAATCTCAATAAATCACAATTTCATTCTTTATTCATCAGCTACCTAAAACTTTTGATAGGTTTAAAAGGCCTTTGGGAGGTGATTAGCTTATGAGGCTGGAGCCCTCATGAATAGGATTAGTGCCCTTATGAAGGAGACTTCAGAAAGCTCCCTCACCTCTACTAATTGTTAAAACTGGAAAAGAAAACAGCTGTGTATAAAACAGGAAATAGGACTTTCCCAGAAACTGATTCAGCCAGCATATTGACCTTGGACTTTTCAGCCCCCACAACTGTGAGGAACACATTGATGTTGTTTATAAACCACCCAGTCTACTGTCTTTTTGTTATAGAAGTAAAAATAGGCTAAGACAATGTCCTTGGTAGCCATCCATATATCTTCTTTAGTGAAGTGCCTACTCAAGTCCTCTAAATTGTACAATGATCATTGGATTTTTGGTCTTATTTTGAACTGTAAGAGTTCTTTGGATACAAATCCTTTAAGATACATATGTATTTAAAATATTTTTCTTTCTATTTATGGGTTATCTTTTTGCTTTCTTAAAACATTTAGAAAGTGAACCAAAGCCCTAGTAAGTGTGGGGTTTGGGGGAGGGAATAGATTTCAGCTTGTCTATCCAGGCATGCCACCTCCACACACACAAACATATGCATGTACACACAGCAGCTCTCCTTTGGCTGAGATTCCATAGTCCTGTCCTGGTTACTGCAGAATGGAGGAGCCAGAGTGGGTCTGTCAGGGTCTTGGCTTGCTATGACCTGATTTGTGGTCCAGAATTTGAGCATTGTCAACTACCACTCATCTCATCTATACTTAGCGTTCTGCCACCCCCACTTGAGGATGGCCAGCCCACCTGGAGGTTACTGAAGGGATGTTAAGGGGGCTGGGACTCTCTGTGCATGGAGAGTTATGATGGTTGTTGGTGGTATTTGCTTATGGTATGTAAATAATCTTTCAGTTTAAAAAGGCTAATATGTCATTCTATTATTAGTTAGTTCTGTGGATTACAGTTATCTTTTTTTCTTGTTACCTAATGAGACTGATAATAATTCAAGTTGCTGTTTTTGTTTTGTTCTTTTTAATTCTCATTTGAGGATATTTTTGCATTTTTTTTAGAGAGTCACAAGGACATTTTTTCATTGATTTTTAGAGAGAATGGAAAAGAAAGAAAAAGACGGAGAGAAATATCTATGTGAGAGAACACATCAATTGGTTGCCTGCTGCATGGGCCCCAACCAGGGTCCTGGCCTGGGAGGAGCTAGCATCCCAGGTAAGTGCCCTTGACCTGAATCACATCCCAGACTAACCCAGTCCAAAATCCAATGCTCTATCCACTGAGCCAAACCACCTAAGGTGCTTGGTTTCTTTTTTTGAAAAATATTTTATTATATGTTCAAATCCGTCTACTGGTAAATATTGAGTATATCAAGGTGAAGTTAGTCCCTGGATCCCAGAGGAGCCATGGAAGGGAACATGCATCTCTGAAATCTAGCTCAGGGGCAGTGAACCTGTGGTCCAGGGCAGGTCACTGCCAAGCTTAAGAAGATAGGTACTGTCCCTGGTCCTGCATCTAGCTACTAGTGGGGTCCAAGAAATCCAGCTCAAGGCCTAGATGGGGAGCAGGGCCCTCTGGTGTCCTTGGAGCTAACCAGAGAAATCCCCATTTCCCTGAGCTCTCCTGCAGGGAGTTACCTGTAGGTGGGGCCAGGAACAGAGAACCCAGCTCTTCCAGGGGTAACACCTCAGACACTAGTTCCTGGGACTTGTGAGAGGAAACAGCTCCCATTGCCCAAGGACTGGCTCTCAAGAGGTGCTGAGGAAAGCCCTTAGGCTCCACTAGCCCTGGAAATTGTTAGGAGCAGCCATGACTCAGGGACCAGGAGGGACTTTAGGGAGTAAAATGAGAGGCTTTCCAGGAGTTTACAAAAGGCCAGGTGTAGAAGGGACTGGTGGTAGCAAGGAATCCTGGAGCCTCCTCAAGAGACTGCACTCATTATAATGAAAAAGGGGAAAGGCCAAGAGAGAACCTTTTTATTCCCAACTCTACAGTGTTTTATGTCCTATAGCTCTACAGTAATATATCCAGGCCTTTCGCTACGTAATTTTCATGATGAATCTTCCATATTCTTTTCTTCCAGGTCAACTTAAAGAATGAGTTTGTTTATTTCTCTAAATGTTTATTATTAGATGACTTCTGTTTAGACATGACTCCCAGAAATCCTACTCATATGAAGGTAAAGCAGAGGAAAACCCTGTAAACACGCTGCGTGGTGTGACTGGAGAGGAGTCGGTAGGAGATGGGAGCTTAGAGAATCAATAGGAGACTGTTGCAAAGGCGAAGTAGATGAGGGAGCATTAACTAGCTGGCCTAGCAAAGGGAGATATGGTGGCACAGCCTTGTTGCCTGAAGGGCATCAATAGGATGCAAACACTTCCCTGGGGGTGAGTGGGGTCGGGGCAGAAGCTCAGAAGTACCAGGGAGCACAGTGAGTGGAGGTGTGGGCTGCAAAGGGGCTCAGGGTTCCTTCTCTGTTCCATCCCTGGAGATACCTCAGCCAATGGGAAAGCACTGATAGGAAGAACCCAGTAAAGATGGTGAGGAAGCCTTGGGAGGCTGATGGTGATGATGGCCTGATGTGGACAGGAAAGCGCAGCTCAGAGCTGGAGAGGGGCAGGCACCAGTGCCTGCAAGGCCTCTGAGCAGAGCTCTGTGACCCCCACACGGCCCTGAGCGCAGGTTAGCCCCCTGAGCTCCCCCAGCACAGAAAGCCTGCAGCTGCCAGGACGCCAGGGCAGGAGTGGGAGAAATGCCCAGGAGGCCGCTGAGCCTGACTGAGGTGAAGAGCAGGAAGCAGCAGGTGCCCGGAGGGTTCTCGCCTCCCCCGGCACTCTCCATGGAGCCTGCCAGTTACAAACCAGGAACCCAGTCCTCAGAAAGCGGGGAGCTCAGGAAAGCCCCACTCCCAGCAAGCAGGGCCCTGGTGAGAGGTCACAAAGGGGAAAGGCAAGCCCAGGATATGTGTGCCTGTCACTGCCACCATGGTTTTCTTTTGTAAACTTAATATTGAAAGTATTAAATATGTCCTTTTTTCCCCCCCATTGAACCCCTCCAGCTTGCGCCAGCCCGCTGCCCAGGGCTTCATCACCCTGTTGTCTGTGTCCATGGGTTATGCATATATGCCTACTAGTTCTTCGAATGATCATCACCCACTCACGACCTTCCCCTGCTTTCCCTCCAAGATTCCACACACTTTTTCATGCTTCTATGTCTCTGGATCCACTCTATTCATCACTTTATTTTGATAAATTAGATTCCACATATGACTGAGATCATGTGATACTTATCTCTCTTGAATGGCTTATTTTTCTTAGTGTAACATTCTCCATTACCCTCCATGCTGTCTCAAAGGGTAAGAGATCCTCCTTTTTTCACTGCTGCCTAGTATTCCATGCTATAAAGGTGCCACAGCTTTCTTATCCACTCATCTACTGATGTGCACTTGGGCTGTTTCCAGATCTTAGCTATTGTAAATTGTGCTGCTATGAACATAGGGGTGCATACATTCTTTCTGGTTTCTGGTTTCTTGGGATATATTCCTTGAATTGGGATCACTGGTCCAATGGCAGTTCCATATTTAATGGCAGAGTCCATGAAGACAGGTAAACAAGTGCATTCCTCACAGCTTCATTATTGAGTCTGAAGTGGGTATCAGTGCAGTCAGAAAGGAGGAGATGGAACCCCATCCCTTTGCTGTGCTCTCCTCCAGAATCTAAGTGCTCTGAGGGCACCACTCACCCTGTGTTCCTCAACAGCCTCTTCCACGGGGCCGTGTCTGAGAGCCTGGTGCTCCTGAGCGCTAGAGCAGTGCACACAGCAGGCTCCTGTCGTCTTCACAGAAGATCTGCTTTGTCTCCTCGTGCAGCCCACACCCATTGTCCTCAGGGCTCAGGAATTGCCGCAGACTGGCTTTTCTGGCAAATGGAAACCACATTTTTCAGGATAATAGTGGTTTTGAAGATTTTCTGCTCTGATGGTTCCCTGCACACAGGACAGCAAGTAGAGCTTTCTCCCAGGATACCTAGACACAGGAACAACAGCAGCTGTGCCCACAGCGCAAGGTGACTGGGTCTATACAGTAATTCAGGCAGATGGCACAGGTGAGCTCTTTAGGGAAGTTTTGTGGGAGGTCTGATCCCATTTTTCTGAGGGAAGAAAATCAGGAGTTTCTTCCTCTGCCCTGGAGACACAAAGGTCTAAGCAAAATGTGACTCAATGACTCTGTGTCTAGAGCAGGACAGGCTTTGTAGGCATGTGACACACATGGAAAGCAGACCCAGGAAATCACACAACCTGGAGAAGCCATTCTTAACTATTTAACCAACTCCATCCCCCTCCCGCCCCCTTTTCTTCTGCATAAAGAACAATCCCTCTTCTGCTCATCCTTCCTTTGCCAAATAGCTTGAGTTTCAGGCACTTCACCCAAATCTATAGCTCCAGGTGCTGGGTCCTGAAGGCTCTAATATCCCAGCTAACACTCAATGCCAGTCACTCACTTGGCTCAAGATATTTGACTTTGATTTTCATTATGTCATGTAATTTCAAGCAATTTAACTTTAATTCTATCCCAGAACTATTTTAAGCTTTTAATTTTGATGAACTCAAACTAATCTCTCTTTTTTTGCTGTTACATGTGTTTTGTTTTGTCTTTTTAAATTGATTTCAGAGAGAAGAAGGGAGAGATACAAAAAGAGAGACATTGATGAGAGAGAAACATTTATTGGCTGCCTCCTGCACATATCCCAGTGCAGATGGAGCCCACACCCTGGGCAACTGCCCTCACCAGGAATCCAACCAGTGAGCTCTGGGGCAGGGGTTGATGCCCAACCACTGATCCACACTGGCTGGGATGGACTAGTTTATATTTCCTTAGTAAAGAAAATTCTTGTACTTAACTGAGGAAAAGTTGCTGCTAGAAAAAGTGGTTAATAAAAGAAGGAAAAATGGCCTTTGGCTTTATTTTGAACAATTATGGCCCCCAGGACAGAGTAATTGTGCTTTTGGAGTTCAAGACTATTTTTAAAAATCATAACTGTACTAACTTACTAACTTCATCTACTTTAAGTATATATATGCATTTGTGGCAAAAGGTTTAGAGTCAAGGTTGCAATTCCCATTTCTTACAAAATCTCTGCATTCCCACAGTTGGTTTATTTAGTGAGAAATATATCGAGGATGGGATGCATCCAGGTTTAAGTAGCAAGGTTTGGCAGAGTCCAGATAGGAATTATTCATTTAAAAATATTCTTCCTTTGTCATTTTTCCCCATTGATGTGGGTTTCCATCTTGTTACAGTGAGTCATAAACTAAGTAGTTAAAGGAGACCAAAGTGATTTTCAGAGTAGCTGCCTTGGGAGCAGGCAGCAGGCTGGATAGAGGTGGGTGTCAGGGAAAGTTTCACTTAAGGACTTGTGCAGGGACACCCAGGTGGTTAATTTGACTGTTAATTTTAACAACATGTTAACAATATCTATGATGTCAAGGCCACAGCCACAGCCACGGCCACAACCATGGCAGGACATAGCAGCTATTTTTTCTTTTCTATGATTTCAGAGAGGCATAGAAGGGGAGAGAGATAGAAACATTAATGATGAGAGAGAATCATTAATTGACTGCCTCCTGCATTGCCTCCCACTGGGGATCAAGCCTGTAACCCAGGCATGTGCCTCCACCCAGAATGGAGCCATTACCTCCTGGCTCATAAGTTGAGGCTCAACCACTGAGCTATGCTCCAAGCACCAGAGCAGCGATTTTAGAGCAAGGGGATACTATTTGTGATCTCAGGGCAAGAGTTTGATTCCTGGTCAGGGCAATACCCAGGTTGCGGGTTCTATCCCTGGTTAGAGTGAATACGGGAGGCAACCTATCAATCTTTCTCTTTTCTCTCTCTCCAGAATAAATAAAGATACTATTGGGTGAGGTTTTGAAAATAAAGAGTAGTGGTCAAGGTATTCTTACATTAATATATGACAACAGCCCTGGCTGTTTGAGCGCACTGGTTGGAGTATCAGCCCAGGATTTGATTCCCAGTAAAGGTCAAGCATGTTGATTGAATGTTGATCCTCTGCCCTGCTCTGGGCATGTAAAGAAGACAACCAATCTATGTGTTTCTTTCAAGTGTATGTTTCTCTCTCTGTCTCTCTTTTTCTCGTTATCTCTCCACAAAGGGCCATTGATCAGCAAATTATCCCAAAATTAATTCTGGGAAATTTATCTCAAACATTTCTCAACATGTTGCATGTCAACTATGGAAGCATATGGATGAAGAACTCTCATTTTTCAGCAAAAATCAAATAATTCTGTGAGAGTCTGCTCCCTGTAGCGCTGTTACATGGTGCGCTCCCTTACAGGGACTTGTCCCAACAATCACTTGCACTACTGTTTCCTGGATCTGTGATCACGTCACACAGAATTTTAAAATTCTATAACCTTTCCATCTCATTCCTTCCTAAACAATAAATATAGTAAGTAGCCCAGCTGCTATGACTCGTGGTGGAGCGTCAACCCATGAAACAGGAGCTCAAGATCTGATTCCAGGTCAGGGCACATGCCTGGCATTCAGGCTCAACCTCCAGTAGAGAGCTTAAAAGAAGAAGCAGCTGATCAATGATTCTCTCTCACATTGATGCGTCTATCTCTCTCTATTTCTCTTTCTTCCTCTCTCTGAAATCAATATGAAAATTGATTTACAAATTAAATTTATTTACAAAAATAAATCAGTAAGTAAATACAGTAACTAAGCTACATAGAATCTAAAATAAGAAAGGAATCTCAGGTTGAGTCATTTGCCCTTTTGTTTTCTTCTTCAGGTGTACACAGCAGATTCTTTATTTGATGTTCTGATTTTTTTTTTAATTTCTCTGTGCATATATTCATCTTTTCTACTAACCTATAATCTCCAAATTCTAGGGGATTTGTCTTACCATTGAAGCCTGGGTTTTGGGAAGGAGAATCAAGAAGTTACTATGGTACCTAGCAAAACTTAGTTATGATGGTTTAGTTATTTATTGATATATTATTTATTTTTATAAATTTAGCTTTTATTGGTTTCAGAGAGAGGAAGGAAGAGAGAGAAAAAGATAGAAACATCAATAAAGAGAGAGAATTATGGATGGGCTGCGTTCTACAAATCCCCTACAAGCCAGCATCTCAGGTATGTGGCCTGACCAGGATTCCAACTGTGACCATGGGCAGCCTGCCCACAGAATTATTTGATTTTGGCTGAAAAATGAAACTCCTTCCTCTATATGCTTACGTAGATGACTTGCAACATGTTGATAAATGTTTGAGATAATTTTCCCAGATTTAATTTTGGGATCATTCCTAGTCAATGACCCTTACCTTAATTTACAATCCTACTCATTGAGTAAGAGGTCACGTACTTCACCTCTTTCTAGGTTATGTGGGCTTTGATAGATTTATTATTAATTTTTCAATAAATTTTAAAAGGTGAGTTTCATTTAGATTTTCACTTTTCAACTTTCCAGCATGGTTAGATTATTTTCATTTCATATATTTCTAAAAATCAGACCTAAATTTTATAACTTGGATGGTGTGTGTATCAGTGATTATTAATAGTGATAGGTGACAACAAAATACAGGTAAGCATGGCATCACTATTAAAAATAATTTTCTACAGCATCTATAAGATGGTAACTATAGTTAATAATACCATATTTGAAAGTTTCATGCCTCTTACCTCAAAATACATTTACATTCTGTTAGGATGAAAGCCCCCAAGTATTGTTTTCTATGTGTTGTAAACCTAATTGGCCATCCGACTACTATCTGTAATCTATTCAGGTTCAGACTGGTTACTTCCATTTGAAGACATAAGCCCATCTCAGCAAGTGGGTGTGGCCTTACCTGGGGTGGGATCATATAAAAGGCATATCTGTGCAGAGGCCACTTCACTTCTTCTCCAGGGGAAACTGACTGAAGTTGGAGCTGCCAGTTGAGCACAGAGGTTTCCTATTGACCCTGATATTGACAGAAATTCCAGAGGTGGGACCATTCTTAGTGCACACTGGTGAGTATGGATTTAGAGTAAATATATATATATATATATATATATATATATATATATATATATATATATATATTGGAGTAAATAACTCCATGCCTTCTTTCTCTTACTACAAATATTTTCGATTTACTTGTTGGAGTGCTTGCATCTTTTCTAAGTAGATTTCCTAGTTAATTGAAATGACAGCAATATCTGTGATTAGAGCAATTGTAATATATGGATATTTGTTGTAGTAAATTATCTGATTATTTTTTTATTTTAGTACCATTTGCTACTAGATATTTTAGTTTTTAAAAGCGATTTCTCTAGTTTTTGAGCAATTATGAAAATCATACACCACCTAAAATATCCCACATAATATATGCATGTGTCTTCATACACCTTAACCTAAAAAGTGTTCAATTAGTTAAAAAAAAAAAACCAAAACCTTGTAAAGGTCCAATTTGCTATTTTTTGTTTTTTAAGGCTCATGTGGCCAGTTTCTGATTTTTTTTTTCCTTAACAGGCACATTTTTATTTTTATTTTTAAGTACATTTTTATTGATTTCAGAGAAGAAGAGAGAGGGAGAGTAAATAGAATGATCAATGATGAGAGAGAAACGTTGGTTGGCTGCCTCCTGCATGTCCCCCACTGGGGATCAAGCCCACAGCCCAGGCATGTGCCCTTACCTAGTGGTTCATAGGTCAATGCTCAACCACGGAGCCCGGGCCGGGCTGATTGCTGTTTCAAAAGGAAAGGGGGAAATAATCCCCGTGGGGAAACTAACAAACAAAAACAACCAGCAAGCAAAAACCAAACCAAATCTGTTAAGCCCTTTCAGTCCTGAACCTGTTTCATTTTGGCTTCCTGAGCAGGACGGAGACAACTTAGACAGCCATCCCAGAGATGAGAGGATTTCAGGTTCTAGACCAGAGGGAAAGACTAAATTGGCACTGAAGGGCAGGACCTAAATTCAAACACAGTACCATTCGAAAGAAAGTAGGATGTAGGGGCAGGAATGGGAGTAGAATGTGGGAATATTTGCCATATGGATGTTTAAAATCAATGCCAGGAATGAATTACAAAGGGGGAGAGGGGTAAATAGATGATTCCTGAAATTCCAAAGGAAATTAATCGAATCAATGAACTGTCTTCCCCACTACAAAAACCTAATTAGGGTGGAGCTTCAGGGATCCCTATGTCAATGTGTCTCAAAAGCCAGATTCATTCTGTTTGGAGGCATTTGAAGTTGCTGGAAAACTCAGAAGGTTACTGCTGTCTTTGGGTACAAGAACACAGAGAACACAGAACTCCTGACCTGACTGGGTGGGGGATCCTATAAACATTGATGAGATCAATTATACAATCATAAGATTTGTACACACTTATAAGTAAATGAGTTCTTTCTTCTTTGATTAGAATAAATAAATAAGCACATGTATAGTATTTAACCGAACTATCCATAGGCCTAAGACTGTATTAACAAAATGTAATTACATAATGAAAATTATATAATTATTTTTAGTTTACTCTTGAGCTATAGAATTTTGATCTGTTATTATTTTGACATTTACATAATTATTTTTTTAAGTTATGTTCCTTGTGCATACAAATTGGGATATCTAGAGGGAAAGTTATATATTTTGGGTACTTTTATAATTGGCATGAAACCTAAAGCTTAATTGGAAAACCTTGTTGTAAAATAGTAAAAGTGACAGATGCTTAAGAATGAAAAAGAGTTAACCAAATAAAATAGTGGATATTCCATAATTCTTATTCAGTCCTTGACATTTGAGGAAAGAATCGACATGATTCGTTAGAAATCAGCCATTCCCCTGCACTCCAGATAACCTACAAATTCACCATTACTGCAGGTTCAAGGTTCACTCACAGAAAAAGACCTCCGTGGAATGCATGTCTCCTTGGCTTGTTTCATTTTATTTCAAGCCCGTGCCTTCAGTCGCAGACAGCTGAGCTGCACTGAGAAGGTGGCCACACTCAAGGCTCTAGAGAGCAACAGTCCTCTGCCTTTTCCACATTTCTCTTTTCATTTTAAATTTTTTCTTCTTCCCAAGGCTTTTTTTCTTACATTGAGCCTTGAAAAGCCAGTTATTATTCTATTTAATACAGGCCCTGGTGAAATCTGGCAAAAGGCAGGATAGAATGAAAGTTAATATAACTCTTTTGAAAAGTGCAAATGTAGCATATGGAAGGTAAACCTAAATTTTGCTTCAGAGGTAGGCAGGCCATTTTTTACTTATTTTTTTAAGGCAATTTAATTGTATGAAGGACATATCCCGAGTGAGTTCTGATTTTCTCATTCATTCTTCTATTGCTCCTCAGAAACATAGAACTCACACTGCAGAACTTCCAAAATAGCTCAGCTGCTAAGTCTTAAGCTTGAAGACTTTTGAGTTTCTGCTTTGGTGTTTGCATAACTGGGGCCTCATAAGTGACCCAAAGTCCTAGAAATGGCATTGAGTAACAGCCGAGACCAATGGCCCAAAGAAGACATTGTGATGTTACTGGACCTCATGAAGAATATTCTCCCATCCAATGACAACCACACATTCAAAACAACCCAGTCACATATGGACTGGGGAAAAGTAGCTTTTAAAGGTTATTCTGGAGAAATGTGCAAACGCAAGTGGTTAGAAATTTCTAGTAAGATAAGAAAGTATCGCACTTTGACAGAATTAATCCTGGAAGCTAAGGAACTTGTTAAAAATTCTTACAAAAGCAAAAAACTTAAGAACCATCCAGACATGCCCAAGAAGCCCCTGACTCCTTACCTCCGCTTCTTCAAGGAGAAGCGGCCCTTGTATTCCCAAATGTACCCCAAACTCAAGAATCAGGAGCTGACCAAGGTCATGTCTGAGAAATACAAGGAGCTCCCAGAGGAGATGAAGATGAAATATATTCAAGATTTCCAGAAGGAGAAACAGGAGTTTCAGGAGAAACTGGCTCAGTTCAGGAAAGACTGCTCTGAGCTAGTGCAGAACTCCAAGCCATCTGTTGTCCACAAAAGGAACCCAAACAAAGCCCCCAAGAAATTTCAGAGAAAAGGGAAAGAAGTGAAGTCTTCCCAAAAAAACTATTTTTCTGAGTTTAAATCCCATGGAGAGCCCAAGAAGCCCCCCATGAATGAATTCCAGAAGTTCCACCAGGATTTGTGGTGGAGTAGGGAGCTGCAAGGCCTGCCCCAGAGGGAGCGCATGATGGAGATTAGCAGACGCTGGCAGCACATCCCAAGGAGCCAGAAGGAGCATTATAGGAAGCAGGCTGAGGAGCTGCAGAAACAGTACAAGGTGGACCTGGAGCACTGGCTTAAGAGCCTGTCTCCTGAAGAGTATGCTGCCTACAGAGAGAGGACCTCTGGGAAGCGTAAGAACACGAACATGTTTGGAGGCCCAGACCCCAAGATCATCAGGACAGATGTGCAGTCTCCACCAGCACAGACTCTGCCAGGAGGGCTTACACAGAACCAGGGGCCACGGGCTCCCAGGATGGCATCTTCAGAGACAAATAGGGACTGTCCTCATTGCTCATGGGGATCTGAAGAAAAGAAGGAACATGGGGGAAAGGCAGAAAGCAGCAGCTCCTCAGACCCCAGCAGTAGCGATGAAGATGACAGCAGCTCCACCTCATCTTCCTCAGGAGACACCTCTGACTCAGACTCCAACTGAGCTTTGTGCATTCCTGGATGGCGGGACAGAGAACTTCCCAACAGAAGTCTTTGGCATCTACGTACATTGAAGGGCTCTTTTCCCTGTCCCTTTTTATTGCTTTGCTTCTTCCTTCCTTTCCCCTCCTCCTCCTCAATACAGAGTAGGATGGGTTGGGAAGCAGGGAATTGGGACAGAACTCTCAATATCAGGTCCACACACCTGGGAAGAGAGGTTCCTTCTGGAGAAGAAATATGTGTGAGCCTGTATTGGGTCCCACTACACCATCAGTACCACTACCCCTAGGATCTCCATGCAATGAAGGATCTTGAAATAGACAGTGAGATGATTGGGCAGCTGTGAGGAGCACACTGCACTAGACTGAATATTTCTGAAGAAAGAAGTTGTGCTTTCCTCATTTTCTGTCTGCCAGAAGTGGTCGGGGGCCACCGTGAGCCTGTGACGCCTACATTCTCTGCAAGAACTCTACCTCTGGACTCTTACACTACATCTGGTGTGAGAAAGGAGTTGGTCATTCTTAATGTGAGAGTGGGCAGCATCATGGAGCAGGCAATGTTTATACATGAATGTTGAACTCTTACATCTCTATGAGACTTTCTTACTAATTTCAACTAAAATTATATTTCCTAAGGTTAGCTATTTTCTTTGAATGAGGGCCTCCATGGAATAAGTGTTTTATAATTTGGGGCACTGCTGCTCTAAGTAGTGCCTGCATTTGTTCTTGGCAAATCCCAAATTCCTTTTTGTTGCTTCAGGTTCAAGTGAATCTCTTATTTAGCTTTCAGGGTGGATAGGAAGGAAGGAAGGAAGGGAGGGAAGGAGAGAGAGAGAGAGAGAGAGAGAGAGAGAGAGAGAGAGAGAGAGAGAGAGAGAGAGAGAGAGAGAGAGAGAGAGAGAGAGAGAGAGAGAGAGAAAGAAAGAAAAAAAAAGAAAAGAAAGAAAGAAAGAAAAAGATACCTGGATAGCTCTGGCTGCTGTCCTCAGTGGTTAGAGCATTGGCCTGCACTCCAAAGGGTCTTGAGTTCAATTCCTGATCAAGAGCACCTACCTGGGTTGCAGGTTTAATCCCTGCCCCCTCTTGGGGTGTGTTTGGGAGGCAATCAACTGATTTGTCTCTCACATAGATTTCTCTCTCTCTAAAATTAATGGGGGGAAAATCCTCGGGTGAGGATTAACAACAACAACAAAAATTAGATAGATAGATAGATAGATAGATAGATACATAGATACATAGATACATAGATACATAGATACATAGATACATAGATACATAGAAAGATATAGGCGTGTAAATATACACTATTCTGTTTTACTGGTCTGCCTGTGAATTACTGTGGCAGTACCACATTGCTTTGATTAGTTGGTTTACTGATGTATTTGAAAATCTATTTAATGTGAGATTAAATTAAATCCTTTCCCCCTGTATATTCCTGGCTATTTCCATATTGTGTTCTCATGAATATAAGCTTGATAAAAGTAATTGCATCATTTTCATATGAAAACCATCAAGGTTTGAGCATTTAGATAATCGCATATCTTAGTGAATTATTATTAAGTGTTTTTCTAGATAAAGAGTACACTTTAGAAAATAATGGCAGCATTAACATGTTTTATACCTCTAATCCTTTCTCTTTCTAGAAGTGTTGGTTGGAATATTCAGAATAACGTTACGTAACAGCAGTGATATGTGCTTGTCCTGCTTCTGACTTTCAAACTCATGTTTGAAGGATTTGCAACTATTGAAATTATGCTGATTAATATTACATTTAAAATAAGCTATGCATCCTATTCAGAAAATGCATATGTATATATATTATAGTTTTTATTACATAATGTGTATTATTATTTAACGCATCACTTCTATCATCAATAATATTTTCCTTACGTATATTTGTATCAGGAATTGGGTTATTGCATGACCTAATATTAAACACTCATCATATTCCAGAAATAAACCTGCTTTTTTTTATTCCATATTGAAAAGATGGCTAGAGGCATATTTTCCAGACATTCCTTTGCTGGGAATGTGACATTTACACAAAGCTTCTGGGTATGTTTACTACATTCACTAACTCTTTTTCATAAACTAGGTTTGAATTGTTTTCCCCACAGTAATGAAACCTGACTGGGGGTAGCAGGCTGAGGGAAACAGGGCACATTTATTACAATAAAGCTGAAGGATCTCCCCTCTCTCTCCCCTAGAAAATGAAAAGAAAATGTATTTATGGGAGAGGATCCAGGGAGGGAAATCTCTCAGAACTGTTCCAGACACCTAGACTGGGTACATTAGCACTTAGTCTCTTTCCCTTTGCATAAAATTGGAGAGGAAATGAATGTTAAGTATCAGGGAGCCATCTGAGTGCCGTGATGTGTATGGTGTCTGACAGTCCAGAGGAAGGTGGCTATCACTTGTGCCTGTGGTGCTTGAACTGAAACTCAAGGAGGAAGCAAGTTCAGGAGGGAAAATGAGGCTGCAGAGTGATTTGGCTCAAGCACTCACGCACTTGTTGATTGGCTCTCATTCATCAGGCATTCCTTTCCTTCAAGCACCATGAACTCCTGGTTTCCTGATGGGGCCTCTTAGTCGGCTCTGCTGCTTTCCCTGTTGGGATCTGCATATTCTTTTTTAAAAAATGTATTTTATTGATTTTCTACAGAGAGGAAGGGAGAGGGATAGAGAGTTAGAAACATTGATGAGAGAGAAACATCGATCAGCTGCCTCCTCCACACCCCCTAACTGGGGATGTGCCCGCAACCCAGGTACATGCCCTTGACCGGAATCGAACCTGGGACCCTTGAGTCCGCAGGCCGACGCTCTATCCACTGAGCCAAACCGGTTAGGGCTGCATATTCTTATTTTAGTCTACACACTTTTGTGATATGACCTCACTTTACATATACATCTCCACAGAAATTCAGTTCACAATGTAAAGATCTCATGGACATCTCCAGTACAATTTTCCTCTGAAACAGCATTCCCAGAGTGTCAAAACCAGAAATCAGAATCCAGAACCTGCTCTTTCCTTGAGCATCCTCTCCCCATTGATCCCACCGATCCATCACCACTTGCCCCAATGCTTTTCAGTGTACATTCAGTGATGTTCCCTCCTCATCTCCACAAGCACAGTGAAGGCGACCCACCCTCTCTACACACAAGCAGAAATGGAAATGTGAGTCTCAGGAGGGGTTTTATAGGGCCTGCCAAGCTCTAAGAGAATTTTCCTAAATTATCCTGGCTAGCTAAATTTTCTTCAGGCTTTGCTTGTTGCTAAACATAGAATGAGTTATAAAGACTGAAGGAGCACTGACCGGTTTGCTCAGTGAATAGAGCGTTGGCCTGGGGACTGAAAGGTCCCAGGTTCAATTCCAGTCAAGGGCATGTACCTTGGTTGAGGGCACATCTCAAGTAGGGGGTGCGCAGGAGGCAGCTGATCGATGTTTCCAACTATCCCTCTCCCTTCCTCTCTGTAAAAAAATCAATAAGATACATTTTTTAAAAAGAGTGAAGGAAAAAGTGTAATTCTACAGTTGATGATTATAAATTTGTAGACAATTAAAATACTGAAGGGATATATTTTTAATTAGCCTTATTTTTTGGAGCAGTTGTAGGTTAATAGCAAATTAAATGGCAAGTACAGAGTTTTCCCTTATAACTCGTATCCCCACACATGCATTACCTCCCCTATTGCCAACATCCCCCACCAGCATGGTATGTATATCTATTACAGCCAATGAACACACATTGACATAACATTATCACCCAAAGTCCATAGTTTTCACTATTGGTGTAGAAAAAATATTTTTTTCAATGTAACTTAGATTTTTATTCCAGCTCACCACGTTGATTTTTTCATTTATTTTTATTTTTATTCAATTTATTGGGGTGACACTGTTTAATAAAATTATACAGGTTTCAGGAGCACAATTCCGCAACACATCATCTGTATACTGTATTGTATGCTCACTATCCTCTAGGGAAAATTTTTTGTAGGAAAGTATTTTTAATTTAGCACATCAAGACTTTGACGGTTGTATCTTATCTATATACATAGTGCAGACCCTAAAAAATTTTTGTTTCCTCTTATTAAAACAAATATTAAAGCCAATTTAGAGATTTTTATTGAATTCACATGACATCTAGCATTCAAAGAAAGACTAATACTCTTATTGTCTATAGATTTCTTTTCCATTTCAGTAGGATGCTAAGTGTAAACACATGCATTTATTCTCAAAGTTCCTGGAGATTTTTCAGTTTTCTATGAATGACATATTATACTTATTTGGACAATTCTTTAGCAGATTGTGTCACTTGCCTTCCCTCTTGACATTAAATTTGCAAAATTAGGTTTAAGACATGTTTCTTTTTACTTCAAATCAGCAGAAGTCAGAAGTCATCTTTGCCACTAGGTGGCGGTACAGTTTAGGCTATCAGTGATGGCGAACCTTTTGAGCTCAGCGTGTCAGCATTTTGAAAAACCCTAACTTAACTCTGGTGCCGTGTCACATATAGAAAGTTTTTGATATTTGCAACCATAGTAAAACAAAGATTTATATTTTTGATATTTATTTTATATATTTAAATGCCATTTAACAAAGAAAATCAACCAAAAAAATGAGTTTGCGTGTCACCTCTGACACGCGTGTCATAGGTTCGCCATCACTGGGCTAGATAGTGAGATTCTTAGTCAGTTAGGGCTCTGCTTGTGAATTGAAAGCATGTCTTTTCTAATTCATTCAGCACCTCCTGTTTTGAAAGCCATGTCTCCTCGCATGGGGATCAGAGATGAACGTTATCGTTTCTGACTTCCTAACACTCACAGTCTGGCAGTGAAGACTGACCAATGTAATCAGTAAGAGGAGGCATTATTTGGTTACAAAAAGCACTAACACTGGAACTGAACAAACATACATTAAAATTCTGAAGTTGCTCTTATAATAAGAATACATTGGTTAAAATAATTACCTCTTTATCATCTGTTTCCCCATCTATACATTCATAAACTGGTAATAAAATTACAGTGAGCTTTGATAACAGTAGAGATTAAGCTTAATGCTTATACAATGCTTGGCTCACAGTAGATTTATAGAAAATGTTAGGTTGGTTCTATTGGAGCTGCTATAGCAAAATATCATAGATTGGGTGGCCTATAAACAACAGAAATTTAGCTTTCACTGTTCTAGAGCCTGGAAGTCTCAGATCAGGGGGCCTACATGGCTGGCTGATAGCACTGTTTCCAGGTGGCAGACTTCTTGAGGACTTCTTGAGACTTCAAGTGAGGACTTCTTCCCTCACTTGGCAAGGGACCTCTCTGAAGCTTGTGTAAGGCACTAATCCCATTTCTGAAGGCTCCACTCTCATGACTTACACATTTTTCAAAGACCCCACCTCCAATGCCATCACATGGGGTGTTAGGGTTCAATACATGAAGTTTGGGGCCATACCAACATTAAGATCATAGTTCTTAACTTCTTTTATTCCTTGATTTCATCCATCTTCCAAATTTCTTCTTTACTGAATTCCAACAAGAAACCATTAAATAATACATATCAGATAGCAAGATAATTTATGTGAAAATGCATTTAATGAAATTATAATATACAGACTATGATAACTTATAATCTTCCTGGAATTTGTTTTCAACTCTGTCCAAAGCATCATTCCAGAAATTTAGAAAAGTAGTTCCATTACTATATAGGTAGATTTCTATAAAATAATAGTAGGAGATCCATGGTGCAAGGGAAAATGATAGCAGTACAGCACACTTTTTGAAATATAAAAATTTTACTGAAAGAAAAATTATTCCTGAGTTTGTTCTTAAACAAAAAGGGATTTGGAGAAGGAAAAAAAAGGTAGTGGAGGTGGTGTTCAGATAGAGGTAACAGCGTGGCCAAAGATTCAGAGAGAAGGTGGGCATGCTGTCTTGGAGAACAACTTCCCCTATTCCTTCATCCTGGTTCTCTCTCACACACAACTCCTACAAACCACTAAAATCCCTGGTATTCAGGCTGGAGGCATTCTTCATTTATTCATATATTTCTAAAAATTATACTTAGGGCTCTGGCCTCTGTGTGCTAGCGTTGGCTCATGCACCTCAGCTCCGGCATTACTCAGAATTCAAGAGGCACAGAATGACTCTCAGAACCTAACAGCTCACACGAGTTATTAGACCCCACTGCAGGCCTGCCAATCACTGAACTCTCTCCCCCATGAGCCAGTGCCAGTGGCCAATTCCCTGGCGGAAACACCACCGGAAGTGTTTCTGGGGAATGAACGCAGGCCTTGGGGGCAAACAGCCCACAGCGTGAACAACAGTGAAGAGAGGTGACATTTGAGGGGTAAGTGTCCGTGTGTCCCTTACTTCTTCGTTTACGTAACCCACTCCTGTGGCCGCTATGCCAAGCCTCGTGTAGGCCAGGAACACTGTTGAGGCCCCCCTTTCCCCACGCATGTATGCCCACCAGAGCCAGCCTTACAACAGATACGACCCATGCTGGGAGTCCTTGCAGGGTGGAGCCCCTCCCCCATCTTCTGCACCAGAACGCATGTACGTGCATCCTGGCGCAAGGCACCCCCTCTTTCCCAGCCCCCTCCCCGCCGACCCCCCATCTTCTGCACCAGAACAGGACAAGGCTGAGGAACAGGAGAGGAAAGAACTGGAGGAGGTGGGGGACTTCCTGCAAAGCTTCTCCAGCAAGGCCTCCTGGTCAGGAACCTCCAAGGCTGTCCGTGGTTCAGACCAGGGCGTGTGCAATGAGCACTTAGGATCTTAAAATTGTAACCGTGCAATCCATGCTATAGATCCAGCCCTCACTCCAGAAAGAATTTGGAGAGGTCTGCCTGAGCACATGTCCTCAACTTGGGGCAAGTGCCTTCATGTCCTCTGGACTGCATTTCCGTGGTTTCTAAAAACAGTCATCTTTTCTCCTAGCAAGTCTGAATGTTTCAGTAAACAATTCTGGCCATGAAATTTAGACCTGGGAAACACCATATACTTTCCCCTGACTCCATCCCTCAAGATTTTTCGAACACATTTACTGTACTAGAATGTTTTTTTTTTAAGTTTATTTCTCTAGCGCATGGAGGTTTTTCAATAAATGTTGATTTGCAGATATTTCTATTGTAAGGTTGCTGTTATAACATTGATCAAGACTTGACTGGGCTAATTTCTGTTCACAAAGCAGGTAGTATGGGAAGAATTTCATCCTCTCCTCCCTTCTTTTTCTATGATGTGCAGAATTTGAATTATATTGGAGTCTTTTTCAGGGAATGTTCACAGTCCTTTACCCTACCAGTAGTAGGACTTATGCTGCTACAGCAGGGAGTGAAGCTTGTCTTCCCAGCGATTTGGTTGCAATCCTCCGAAGTCGTCACCCTTCATCTCCATTGACCAATTTCCTAACAATCCTCTCCTCTCACAGCACAGAACACAATTGCTCTTTCAGATCATTGTGTCAGTGATTAACAGACATTTATGCACAGTATGAAAATAAGTATCGAACAAGTTTTTTAAGGGCTGCTACCATGGTTCACACGCAGATGGAACCATGGGCAATGATGAACCTGTCTTTCAAAGAGCAAGGGTGTATGTCACAGGCAGGAAACTTCGAAGTCTATGAGCAGGGCTTCCAGGCTCAGACTGGCAAGCTGGGCTGTAGGTGGATGCAGGTTTCTGAGGAAGGGGGTTGGGCATGGTGGAGAGAGATGTGGCTTTGCCTCAGAGGCACGTGCGTCTCATGGCTAGTGAAATTTTAACAACTTGGGCCAACCAGACTTGGGATGTCAAACCCTGTTAACACATGGAATCACAAGATTTTCTGCCTTCCCGGCCCTTACGTCTGTCTTTTCCCCACTAGACATAGGGACATTCAGTGCTGTCTGATGATGGCTCTCACAAATTCTGTATCTGCCAACGAATGTGCACATGTCATGTGTGTGTGTGCAATTGTGTTTAGTGGTGGAGCCAAGATGCACACCTGAATCTTTTTTTACTTAAAGTTCTCCTTCTTCTAGGAGGAGTAGCTAATAGTAGCCTAATAAGTTACTTGTCCAGGAGATAAAATAGAGGATGCCAGTTAAATGTCAATTTCAGAAAACAGCAAACAAATTTACAGTAAAGGTATGTTCCAAGTACAGTGTGGACCCAATTATCCTAAAAACTAATTCGTTGTGTATCTGAAATCCAAATTCCATTGGGTGTCTATTATTTACTAAATCGGGCCACCTATTCTTTCATTAAAATCATTCAAAAGATACTTTGAATTTTAAGGAACTGTAGAACTTCATGTTCTAAGAATCTAGCCTCCAGAAATAAAGAGGAGCCATGTTACCAGTACAAAGACAATCATTATGGTATACCCTAAGTAAAATTACATATCAAATAAGTATATTAAGACATATATTATTTTTAACCAGAGAAAAAAGCCAAGAGCATTTTTTTAAAAAAAATAGTTTGCATTTGCTCTTAGTTGCATAATACATCTCTGAAAAAATTTAAAGGAAACAGAGAACAGTGGCATCCTATGGGTAAGAAGACTGTGCTGCCAGGGCAAAGAGGCAGGCGAAAGACACGTCACCATATTTTCCATTTTGTGCAGTTACACTGTAAACTATGCAAGGCATTGCTTGTTTAATATATTACATTAAAATCAGTCAAAAGGTTAAAAAGTAAACATTGAACAATGGAATACTCTGAGAAACAAAGGCTAGAGATTTCTGGTCTTGGCCGTGTAGGCTATGGAGCCTTCCCCTGATGGGCTGGAGCAAAGGGGATCATTTGGAAGGCGGGGCCGGCTGCATTCTGCAGAGCTCCCAGCACTGGATGGCACTTGGGGCCACAGGACTGCTCCCCAAAGAATGATGTGCACACAGCCCCCCAATAGGCTGGATCTGCTGAGTCAATCTGGGTTTCAAACACTAGGTTCCACAATATCTTTCTAAGGGATTTCAGTGGCCACAAGTTCCCATTGTTGTTTATGTTTGAAATTTGTTCAGAAAGTGTAGTCTGTGTTGAAGTCAGCCAAGAGCTAGATAGGAAGCAGGTTGAAGGATCCAAACTAGGCTGATGGATCAAGAACTGAAATAAAGGGAACATCAAGTAAAGCTTTTATGCCGTGAATCTGAAAAACCAACATATAAATGGCCTAAAGCGGCACACAACAATTGTGTCATCACTAAAAACTTGAAAGGAGATGCTGGTTCTTGTCTACCTGCCAGAGCCTTCCATGGAATGCCTCCTCACCCCACCCCCACCCAGGCACCTACCTGTCGCCCCTCCCCCGATGCAGAATGTCTGGAATCCTACATTCTGACATTTAAATCCAACCTCTTCCTTCACTGGATCCTGAGTGTCTGTTGGAGCAGGTCACCTCTTGGACCTGGACTTGAATTCTCTCATTCTCTCTCAGCGGTGGTCAGTGCCTCAGCCTTCAGGAATGGCTTCAGAAGGAGGTAAGCCTATAGGTTGGAACGGGAGTTGGGGGTTGATTAGTGACCATGATGTACCTCAACACTTGGGATTAAAATGTAATACTTCCACTGGAGAAACATAGTTCGGACTGAAGTAGGGGAAGGAGAGAGCACTGGCCCCCCAAGAACCTTTCACCAGGGAAGACAGAGTTCGTGGAAACCTGTGACTGGACAGGAGGGCGCCTCAGAGGTGGGTCAGGATGACTTCAGGGGAAATGTCTGGGTGTGGAGGCAGCAGGCACATGGATTCTTTCTAAAGGAGAGACACGCCACTTCAACATGTGTGTAGACAGTAGTGGGCTATGTCATGGTGGTGGCACAGGGAGGGTCACAGGAAAGCCTAGTCCTGTGTCCTGTTCTTCAGGCACCTGGAGTTCGCCCACAATATCTTTCTAAGGGATTTCAGTTTAGGATACCGGAGCTATTGGGGCAGTGAGGAGAGGTAGTCGCAGCCAGAAAGTTGTCCAGTGCTGTCTGTGGCCAAGTCCACAATGAAATGTCCGCCCCGAGGGCTGGGCTGGAAGGAACTCCAGCTGCTGCAGCCCAGGCTCCTCCACTGCTTCCAGCCCAGAGCTCACTTCTGAGCCCAGGGAACTTCTTGTTGTCCTGGACTCCACAGGAGCAGGGCAGCCGGGCAACTTTCACCAACATAGGGTGGAAGAGGGGGACAGTGACCTGGGTGGTCCTGAATTGTTCCCCTTCTGTGGCAAGTCAGTTCTTCAGACCTTCATCCTCTTGTTGTGTATCCTCTGTCCTGCCTTTATTTTTATTTTTTAAAATATATTTTTATTGATTTCAGAGAGGAAGAAAGGGGGAGAGAGCGAGAGAAATATCAATGATGAGAGAGAATCATTGATCGGCTGCCTCCTGCACACCCCACATTGGGGATCGAGCCCACAACCCGGGCATGTGCTCTGACCGAGAGTCCAACCATGACCTCTTGGTTCATAGGTTGATCCTCAATCACTGAGCACCCAGGCCAGGCTCCCCTGCTTTTTATCTTTGAGATGAGGGGTTTGCTCATAGTTCAAATCCCTGCTTTATAGACAGAGAACAAATGTGGAGTGTGGTTGTTTTTCTCTCAGAACACCTATAAAGGCAGATTTCTTTTTTTTTTTTAATATATTTTTATTGATTTTTCACAGAGAGGAAGGGAGAGAGATAGAGAGAGTTAGAAACATCGATGAGAGAGAAACATAGATTAGCTGCCTCCTGCACATCCCCCACGGGGGATGTGCCCGCAACCCAGGTACATGCCCTTGACCGGAATCGAACCCGGGACCTCTCAGTCTGCAGGCTGACGCTCTATCCACTGAGCCAAACCGGTTTCGGCAAGGCAGATTTCTTTTTAAAGGGGGCAAGGGGAGTAGAAGCAGGAAGATGATCTGTATCATTAGTAAACGCTTTAGGACACCAGTCTTGAGTAATTAGGGGCACATGATGTGTACCTAAGAAGCGATTGAACAGGGGAGTGGGGGATTCTTGGAGAATCGGGGGCTCTGCACATCCTCACATTTGACTCTTATGGATGCTTCCCTCGGACCTCTCCCCTCCCATGGTAACATGGCTTCAGAGGTTCTGACCCAGTCGCACCAATGTTACTGTCCCCCCAATACTGCCCTCACTATCGCATGCTCAGGGGGTGGAAGCTGGAATCCCTCACACTCCCTCTTCTTTCCTCTGCCACAGAGTGCATTGCCAAGAAGGCTGTACCCAGGGCCCAAAGTGTCCGCAGCCCCCAGCAGCCCCAGGAGACCAAGGCACCCAAGGATATCCCCCCTGAGGCTGTGGAAGAGAACATGGATGTCAAGGATGGGCTGGTGGAGCTGGCCCCCCCAGCCATGGGGGAGCCAGGTGGAGAAAAGGAAGAGGACAGAATGGAGCCACAGCAGGAAGAGAATGGGCTCTCCCTGGACCCAGAAATGCTGCGTTACATTGACAAGCTGTTCTCCCAGGACGACTTGATCAACAGGGTGAGTTGGCTCCGAGCTCTGAGGTCTACAAGATTCCAGAGCTTGGCACTCCAGCACCCAGATCTGGGTTCTGCCCAGGAGGATTGGATGAAGCTCTGTTCTTTGTTCCTGAGCTGGGTGCATGCATGGGTGATGGGTGTGTCTCTTTGTGCATGTGTGTATGTTGTGTGTGTGGTGTGTGCTTTCAGTGTGTATATGTGGGTGTGCCCTTGTGTTTGTATGTGTATATATTCCTCTGTGTGTGTGCGCTTGGAGCTGATGACCATGAGTAGTAAAACACTCACCTTGTGCAAGAGGATAGGGTGGGTCTTTGCTTTTCTACTTTTCCTCCAGGTCCTGCTTATACCTTCTTCCTTCTGTCCCAGGTGGAGGAGGTCATTCAATCCCGATTCGTGGCACAATTACTTTCCTCAGATTCGCAGTTGGATCTCGTGGCTCTCGCTAAGGAGTTGCTGGAGCTGGAGGAAGGACTCGCTCTTATATGGGTGAGTCAGGGGATGAGGGAAACAAGAAGATGGGAGGGGGGCTTCAGGTGGGCCATGGGAGGGAGGGACAGATGCCAGGTGAGTTAAAGGAGGAAAGGTCCCTATGTGAGTCTTGGAGGGAGGGACTCCAGGTAAACCAGGGCAAGGAGCAGCTCAGAAAAGGGAGCACCTGACTCTGTCCACCCCAGTGCTGCCTGTAGGCATGGCATACCCAGGGGCCAGCTCTGGGGTGGGTGAAGTGCAGGAGGACAAAGAGGAGAGAATTGTAGACAGAAAAGGATGACGGGAAGAAGAGGATTGGGGGCCCAGAAAGGGAGAGAAGGACACAAAGCTGGGAATATGGCAGAGGGATACAGAGGAGAGCCACATGTCTGTTTGGGATTTGAATCATGGTGTCCCCCTTATCACTCCTTCCCCAACACCACTGTCCCATCACCCACGCTCCACCTCCTCTCACATGTGGGCAGAGCATATCACTGTCCCCCTCTTCCTCCCAGCTGTTAGAGAAGCTGCGCCTGGACGAGGAGGAGGAGGAAGAGGAGGAGGATGAGCAGGCACCCCAGAGTGATGGTGCACTCCAATGTGACTCAAGTCCTCCTGAGTCTGTGGCCAGCCAAGATGCCCAGAGAGATGACCACGGCCCCCAGCTGGGGGTCAGTGGCAAAGCCTGCCCACCGGAGACTGACTTCAAGGATGGTCAAAGGCCTGGTCATGCAGATGTCCACCTGTCCAGTCTCCAAGCCTTTGCTGCCCCTTCAGGATGTCTGGAGTGCCCACCCCTCGGGGCTATATGCCCTCCCTCTTCTCCCCAGAGTCCCAGGCGCACTGACTCTGGCCTGGAACCCAGGGATGTCACCATTCCCAGGCAGATCTCTCCTGTCAGGGTGACCCGCAGGCGAGTGGACAGGTCCAGTGAGAAGAAGGGGGACTTCCCCCACCTGGCCTTTACCTTGGCCTCTCCTAAGAGCCTGTCACCCAGTGCTCTCTCTCTGAGTCCTGGCCCCGCCTCGGGCCTTGCCTGCCCTGGAGGTCGAGGGTCCCGGAAAGCTGCTCAGTCCCAGCCTCCAAAGAGAAAGAGTGAGCAGTCTGTCGCGGGGAGGGGGAGGAAGAGGAAGAGGTACTGCAGCCAGCGTGGAGCAGTGGGGGGCCCCTCCTGCCCCCAGTCAGGCGACCCAAACTAAATGGGACCTGGCTGTGCCCCAGAGGAGCCCAGGGCTCCTTCTCATTTCAGAGCTGATCCTGGCTGTTCTAGGGACGTGGGAGGGTGGGAGGGTGGGAGGCTGGGAGGGAGGGCATGGTTGTTAGGGTGGGGGTGGGCCTGGGGGTGGGGGTAGGATCAGCACCTTTGGGACATTGTATTTCAGTTATGAATAAAGATGGTTGTGTTTGAAAATGCTTGGGGGCCATTGTCTTTGTCGAGTCTGCGCTGCTCCTTAGAGAGGGGACCCAAGAGGAAGGGAATGTGGGAGGTCAGGGCATTCTGAATTCACAGGTGAGCCTCAGTCCCTCCTTCCAGATTGAGAGGAATCTCCTTCCGCCTGCTCCTGGCAGCACATGGCTCTCTGATCCCCAGCGACCCCTCCCATCATCACTTCTACTCCCAAGGCCAGGCTAGACGGATGGGGGGCCTACCGGAAGCAGCCAGACAATGGGGCCCAGTGCTTCTCAGCTCCTCCAGGGTTTCCTGTGTGGGTGGCCTGACCCTAGACCAAAAGGCTTGGCCCCAGGTGATGGACTGTCTGCCTCTGTGCCTCCTTACAGGGGAAGCATCCTTTAGTCTCAGTGGGATGATCAAATGTGGAGGGAAGTGGAGGGGTGAGGCTGGAACAAGGGGGTGACAAGAAAGTAATGATGACAAGCCTGTTAAAGCTGTGGACTCGGGAAATGACAGTGGCGGGGGGAGGGGGGAGGATGCCATGTTCCTGTCTGGATTTCTGTGTGGGAGACTCTTGTCCAACTGAGAAAGGAGGACCCATCTGGTGTGGCTGGGGGACTAGGCTCAGGGACAATGGGTCTTCAAGGCCACCCCACAGTACTGTTCCTTCTTTTACAACCATGGCTGGACTCGTGTGTGAATAGATGCCAACATAGATTTCTATTCCCGTGGATAAAAAAGTCCTACTAACAAACCCAGACCCGGTTTCACAAGCACAGCAGGGCCAGCAGGGGCCCTCGGGGAAGAGTCGCACCAGACACAATACTTCCGGAATTGTTTCTTTGTTACTAATGTTGTGGCCCCACCGCATAACAAAGAAACAGAATTTCTGGAGGACGAGGCCCAGAAATCAGGATTTTTTAAAGATTCCCAGGTGATTCTAATGTGCAGCCAAGGTTGAGAACCACTGCCCTAGGCGTACATTACGTTGCATTTCTGGAGTAACCTATCGCTCTCACCTGATTTCCATCGCCTGATTCTACCTTACATTCACCCAACCCCATTAACAACTTGGGGAGGTGTCCCTAAACACGGCTAGGAGAACCTGTGGCCCTGAAAACATTCTGAGATGAAGCAAGAACCTCATATACCTGTGGGGGAAAATATTGCAACTGTATTTTCAGTTGTGCAGTATTGATTTTATTTCAGTAAAAGAGCCACAAAGTACATTAAACCTATACAAATAATAATAAATTAAACCTAAAATAAATAATTGTAGGCTTCCTCACATTAAGCCTACCCCTGTCCCAGCCCAGGGGAATAGAAAGGTAATAGGCAGGTTTCCCAGTCTGTTCAGGATGCCACAATCACTGCAGAAAAACCCAATCCCTGGCTCTTTACCAAAGGGTCATTCCATATGGATCAAGATGTATGTCTCACTCACATCCTGGTGAGATTATTTGTCTGGAATCAGACAAAGTATCCAAAATACAACTGCAGCATCACAGCCCCCCTAGCAAGCAATATATGGCCATCAAGGATACGACAGCTAAAGCTAAGTCTGATGCTTCCCACTGTGGCCACAGCAACATCACAGCTGCTAGCAGCTCTGCGAGCAGCTCTGTGAGAATCAGTCACAACTTTCCCAGGATCACACGTGATTTCAGCAGCGGACAAGGACATGGTCACTGGAAATAACTTGCCTCATGGTAATGTCATCACTAATACCCAACATCGGCTCTTTCCTCTCAGAGGCTCCTGTTTTCTCCTTTCACTCACTATGATCGTTTCTATGTCTCATTGTGTAAAAATGTCTTCTTTGCAGGTTCGAACACACTCACACTGGTGGTGTAAACACCTCCAGCTGTGTAAGTGTGAACGCATGAGAAAATGTGTCGTGTGTCTACCCACTGCTCTATGACTCCGTGAAACAAAGAGGAGACATCCTTTTGGTATACATATTGCCCACCCTTTTAGTTTTCACTTTTCTCAAACAGTAGGTATCTTACATTCAGCATAGAATTGAGTTTTGCGTTTTAATTGGACAGTATCTTTTTGTTCTTCCTAAGAGAATTGAGTGCATTGACTTGGATTCCTGTGAATTCTGTTGGCATTTATTTGGGGTATTTTACACTGTGTGTTTCATGCACATGTGTGTCTTGCACTATCTTGTTTGCATTTGTTGCTTTTGTTTTACTGTTGAGATATTTAGGCAGGTTGGCTTTTTGTTCTGATGGCTGGCTGATCTACTTCCCTACACTCGTCACTTCCTTTAGATAGCAGTTACTGTCTCCAGCCAATGTTCCTTGGACTCTCTTTCTTTACCCTCCCATGTTCTCCTTCATCCTCCAGTTTGATATCATACCAACATTAAGTGTCTCCCTTGGCAGCAGTAAATATGCCTTTGCTTCCACAAACAACTCTTTGACTTCCAGGCATAAGAGATGGACCAGTCAGAAAGCTTATTCTACAGAATTCCTTCTCTTTCTCCTTTTCTCCCATTTTTCATCCTTCTGTCATTTCATTATCAGACCACCTGACATTGCACTCCATTCCTTCAGCTAGATCCTGCACTTGTTGTCTTCTTAGATTTGAAGTTAAATATATTCCAGGCTCACCACCTCCACACTGAAGGGAGGAAGTTGTTTTGCTTTGTTTTTTAATACAGGATAAAACAATAAAAAAAGTACATGCCCATAAAATAGGGGGCACGAAAGAGAGCAAATGAGGGAATGAGTTCGAATGCGCTCTGCACTGGGGGGGATAGCACACAAAGTGTTGGCTCTAAGCAGGAAGGATGGTGGAGTATCAACAGGTGAAGTTAATAGCTTTTTACAGGCGGCAGGACGTGCTGCCCCCAATAAAAAGCTGAGCAGACGCGCGCACTGGTGATATTTCAAATCCACGGGCCGACCCAGCGGTAGGAGTTTGAGAGAGCTCTTTTAGCACTATTTTCCTGAGAAAATATTAGGTACTTTTTGCTGAGCAACTGTCTGTCGTGGGACAGGTCTGAGAAAGAGAATGATTGGATTAATAACAAGAGTTAGAAGATTTAACTTATTGAGCCAAGACTTTTATTATTTATTTCACATTCATGGCTTCTGGTCTTTCTGGAACCTCAAGGTAAGGAAATGACCTGTGCTTGAATTTGCTGAGATCTGCCTCCCCCACCCCCACCCTCCCGCATGTGTAATCTGGACATCTCTTTTCTTGGTCCTTGTCCAACTTCATAACTGACTTTCTGAAGTTACTCCTCAGGAAAGGGCTTTGTTCTGGAAGTGGTTAAATCGGTGAGTTCATGGGGCTGCAGACCACCACTCCGTCTGCTTTTGCCATCCTCTCTCTCCCCTAAGGAGCTGGAAGCCTCAAGCCCTCCTGGCCTCAGCTGCTCTCTCCAGGCCTGCCAAGCAGAGCTCCCTGAACTGGGAGGAAGGGCGTCTGTTAGCAATTGGATTTCTAAGTTTCAAGGGTCCCAGAGCCTTTGGGAACCCTGTGTCCTTTCCTTGTGTCCTCCAGGACAGATGGTGGCTCCTGTGAGTCTTTGTGGATTAGCTCTACTTGCTCAGTGTGGGGTTCACGGGGGTGTGGGGCTCACGGGGATGTGGGGCTCACAGGGGTGTGGGGCTCATGGGGGTGTGGGGCTCACGGGCTACCTCATCACTCTGTGTTGTCGTAGGTGCTGCCTTGTTATCCTACTTGCTCTGTAGGGTTTGGTGGCAGATTCGGAGACATTAAAACTTGGCTGCTGCTAACACATTGCATAGAATCCCTATTAACATGTTTAATGTATGTATGGTTTGAGCCTATCCTTTTCATCTAAGCTATTTGACAGAAATATGAAAGACGGCCTCCTTATATTTCTACCTTTGTAAAAATACCAGATTTTTCATTGAGATGTTATGCGAACAACATAAATGACCCAAAAAACAAACCCATCACCCATTCATTATGAACTGAAATACTATGCAGGTGTTAAGAATGAGGGAAGTAATACAAATTAACATGGGAGTAACTACACTAAATTAAGTAATTTATACTTTTTAAATAACGTCATTTCATTCAACTTAGTTATTTTTCTATTGTGTGTGTGCGTGTGCATGTGCTTTTATTATGTGTGTGGACTCATGGAACCACCAACATAATCAGGATGCAGAATATTACCATATAAGGATCCTTTGTCTTAACCTTTGTAGCTACAGCCAACTCTCTCATTCTTTCTGTGTCTCTAGCCCCTGGCAACTACTCTGATAAGTATCTATATGATTTTGACATTTCAGGAATTTTTTAATAAATAGGATTGTGCGGTATGAAACCTTTGGAGACTGACTTTTAAAACCCAGCATAATTCCCTTGGTAATCCATCCAAGTTTTGCCTGTATTTATACTTTGTTCCTTTTTGTTGCTGAGTAGAATTTCATGGTTTGGTTTGTTTGATCTTTCACCCACTGACAAAGATTTGAGTGGGGATATTATGAATACAAACTATACACACTCATATATATGTGTTTGTGTAAACATAAACCCATTTTATATCTCTAGGATAAATGCCAAGAGTTCAATTGCTGAGTTTAGCAAATATTTAGTTTTATACGAAACTTCCATATTCTCTTCTTGCCAGCATTTGGTATTATCATGATTTTTTTGTTTTAGCTATTCTGATAGATGTATAGTTATATCTCATTGTGGTTTTAATGTGCATTTCCCTAATGGCTAATGATATTGAATATATTTTCCTGTGCTTATTATGAATATCTGTGTAGCATTCTCAGTAAAATGCCTAGCCAAGTCTTTGCCTATTTCCTAATTAGATAGCTTGTTACTTTTCACTGTCAATTCTCTCCATACTTTACATATAAGTTCTTTGTAAAGTATGTGGTATGCAAATTATTTTCCCCCTATGCAAATTATTTTTCCCCCAGGCTGAAAGTTGTCTTTTCATCCTTTATGGGTCTTTCTCAGGGCAAATTCTTTTACTTTGATGAAATCAAATTTTGTAAATGTTTTTATCTTTGTGAATTGTGCTTTTATTTTCAAGCACAAAAATTACTGCCTCGCCCCAAGTCCAAGGATATTTCTTCTATTTTTTTTTTAATAAAAGTTTTATAGTTTTACATTCTCTGATCCATTTGAATTTTTGTTTTAGCTGTGAATTTAGTCAAAGCTCATTTTCCTGCCTATGGATCTCATAGTTCCAGCTGGCTATCCTGTCTCTTTCTTTTTTTTTTTTTAATATATTTTATTGATTTTTTACAGAGAGGAAGGGAGAGAGATAGAGAGTTAGAAACATCGATGGGAGAGAAACATCGATCAGCCACCTCCTGCACATCTCCTACTGGGGATGTGCCCGCAACCCAGGTACATGCCCTTGACCGGAATCGAACCCGGGACCTTTCAGTCCGCAGGCCGACGCTCTATCCACTGAGCCAAACCGGTTTCGGCTATCCTGTCTCTTTCAATTGCTTATGCATCCTTTTAAAAATCAGGTATATTTGTGTGTATTCTTTACTCTTTAACAAAAAGAAAATAAAAAAACAACAAACCCTTAATATTCACCAATTATGGAATGTTAACTTTATTTTAGAGGGGATAGTTCTGAAATTAGAATAAAATACCTTCACATGTCAAATTGGTTAATATGCATAGCTCTATTTCCTTTAAACATATTTAAATGAAAACAATTCAAACCGCTAAAATTACCCAACCATAAGTAATAAGAATATATTAAGTCAAATTGTTTAATTCTATGCATTTGAATGTGTTCAGAAAAGTCTATTTTAACCATAAATAAGCAAAATCTTAGTGTTTTTGTTTGTTTGTGAGGCTGGAATTGACGCACTTTGTGCCAATACTGTCCATTTCAGGTTATTATGAAAAGCAATGAGGGTGTGTCATTCTTGCAAAAGCCATTTTCTGCTTTCTCAACTCCTCAAATGCGATGCAAATTTAGAAAGCCCCTTTTTCCCTTTCTTAAAACACAATTGTAGATATTTGCATCAGTGAATTATTGTGTTTGTGGTAATATATTTAAATATGTTTTGGTAATATATTTGAATAGTTTAATTTGTTAAATAATTTGTGTCAGATATTTTTTAAATATATTTTTATTCATTTCAGAGAGGAAGGGAGAGGAAGAGAGAGATAGAAACATCAATGATGAAAGAGAATCATTGATCGGCTGCCTCCTGCATGCCCCCTACTGGGGATCAAGCCCACAACCCGGGCATGTGCCCTCAACCAGAATCGAACCCAGGACCTTTCAGTCCACAAGCCGATGTTCTATCCACTGAGCCAAACCGGCTAGGGCTGTGTCAGATAATTTTGATTAAAACTAAAACTACAAACCAAGCAGGGTGTGGGGTTTTGTTTTTTCTTTCTTTGAAAAATCAGAGTGGATTCTAACAGTTATGTAAAAGCTTTTGGCAACTAGGAAGCTGAGGAGGTCCCAGCCTCCTGGAGGACTTTGGGTCTCACTGTACTCCTGGCTCTTGGACCCTTCCCATAAGCCCCTTGTACGGACACAAAAAATTCCTCCCACCTTCTAACCTTTTCTGCCTGGGCTAATGATGAAATTAAAATGAGATATATTAACAGAAGAATATGGCCAAAGGTGATCGACGTGGATATTTGAGAGTGCCATGAGAATAGACCACAGACACACTGGGCAGTTGAGGCTTGTATTCCACCTGGAACCAAGGAGAAGGGGGTTTGTGGTTTGGGACTTACAAGGGCAGAAATGCAAGTCATGTGGAGGTATAAAAGCACATGTTTGGTAAATGTCTTCTGAGCTACTGTAACACTGGGGCACAGAGAGGAACTGAATCGAAAGGGCCTTGCTAGGTTCTTCCCTGGCTATCACACACCAGCTCATTTCAAATGGTAGTTATCTGCGATGAGATCACCCTCCTGGAGCAGTAAAGGGGAAGGTCAGAGGGTTTTCCAGAGTCTTTTTTTTTTTTCTTAAAAGTAACCAGCTTTTGCCGAAACCGGTTTGGCTCAGTGGATAGAGCGTCGGCCTGCGGACTGAAGGGTCCCAGGTTCGATTCCGGTCAAGGGCATGTACCTGGGTTGCGGGCACATCCCCGGTGGGGGATGTGCAGGAGGCGGCTGGTCGATGTTTCTCTCTCATCGATGTTTCTGACTCTCTATCTCTCTCCCTTCCTCTCTGTAAAAAATCAATAAAATATATTTAAAAAAAAAAAAGTAACCAGCTTTTAAGAATCAGTATCCCAAAGAAGCATATTTGCTCTTAGCAAACTCTGCTCTCCCTCCCACCCCTCCTCAATAAAATGGTTTGATCTCAGAAAAAAAAAAGTTATATAAAAATCTAAAAGTGTTGCCCAGCCAACATGGCTCAGTGGTTGAGCATCGACATATGAACCTGGAGGTCACAGGTCGATTCTTGGTCAGGGCACATGCCCAGCAGGAGGCAGCTGATGGGTGATTCTCTCTCATCATTGATGTTTCTATATCTCTGTCCCTCTCCCTTCATCTCTGAAATCAATAAATATATTTTAAAAAAATATCTAAAAGTGTTAAAAAGATTCCAGTTATGTGTACTCAAGATGACAGATGTGTACTCAAGATATCGATGTATTTTGAGAACTTGAGTCCCATTGGAGTTTGTGTGTTTTTGAGACCAGAATCTCTGCAAATGAAAGTACATTTAGGTCACCTGGGTACCTTGTCAAACTGCAGATCCTTACTGAGGGAGGCCTGAGGGTGCTCCCAGGTAATGCTGATGCTGCTGGTCTTTGACCAAACTTTGAGTAACATGATTATAGGCTAGTGGTTTGCAGCTCTAGCTAAATATTCACCTATGGAGCTCTTAATTATGCCAGACCCTGGAATCAATACAATGAATTTAGAATCCTTGGGATTAGGCTCCAATCACTGTCATGTTTAAAGTGCAGTCATTATGTTTTAAAACGGAGAGATCCAGTGTGTAGGGAGAAGCTGGCATCTCTTAAAAATTACAAGGATTAGTTCTGTCTCTGTCCTACTCTTGGAAACCTCAAATGAATTTCAAATTTGGGACAGAGGTAGAAACCAAACCAAAATAACCCTGAAAACACCCAACACCAGAGGACATTGGTAGATATTTGCATACAACATGACCCGTATGCCGTGAAGTCAGTTTCCTCAGAATATTAAGAGTAAAGTCTTAATAGTGCTCGCTTCGCAGCACGTATACTAAAATTGGAATGATTCAGAGAAGATTAGCATGACCACTGAGCACGGATGACATGCAAATTCATGAAGCGTTCCATATTTTCTTTTTAAAAATAGTAAAGTCTAACAAATAAGTCAAAAGCTATCGTGTTACTGGTTCAAAGTCCTTGTGCCTGATGCTTTGAAAGGCCAAAACTCAAAATGTCAAAGTTTGGAGCAAGGAAATGTTTCCTGATTGAGAAGGTGGGAGACTCAAATTCATTTTAAGAAAGTAGAGAGTGCAGACGTCTTTAACATCAAGGGAAGGGGGAAACGGGAATGGCAAGAAGTGATTGATGAACCAAGGGGGAGATTTATCTATGTTGTTATCTGCATGAATTTTTATTGCAGAAATAATATTCCTTTGAAAGGATATACCATAGTTTGGTTAATCATGTACCTATTCATAGAAATCTCAGTGGTTTTTCACTTTGGGGATATAACCAAGAAAGCTGCTATGAACAGTCATGTACAAATCTTTGAATGGACACATGCTTTGATTTCTCTTGAGTAGCACTTTGGAGTGAAATGGCTGAACCACAAGCTATCTCTGCTTGTTGACAGCACCCGGTTTGAGCAAATCCCCATTTCCTTAGACCCTCACTCAAATTCCTCAACCAAAGCCCAAATCCTGTAATATGTGTTTTTTTTTTCTAATATACTATTACTGAGACATCTCATGGTTCCCCATTGTAAGTGTGTTTCCTCATTGAAGAAAGTCATAAACTCAACTTAATCTATTGTAGGTGTGTTCTGGTGGGCTGGGGCTGAACTGCCTTTCCAGGTTTCTTTTTTACTTCATCTAAATTGCCTAATTTATTGGCAGAAAGTTGTTTATAATATATTCTTAGTCTTTATTTACTGTCTGTAGAATCAATAGTAATGTCACCTTTTTAATTCCTGTATTGGTCATTTGTATCTTCTCCACTTTTTTCCTGATTAGTCTGGCTAGTGTATTGATCTTATCAAAGATTTTGGTTTTGTTGATTTTTTCAGTTGTTTTTGTTTTCTATATCACTGATTTCTGCTCAGATTGTTATTTCTGTGCTTTGGCTTACTTTGGGTTTAATTTCTTTTCTATTTTTCTTTTTTGTGTTGTTGTTGTTCCCTGGGTTCTTGAGGTGAAATCTGAAGTCACTGACTTGAGACATTCCTTCTTTTCTAATATCGAGATTTTAGTGCTATAAATTTCCCCCTTAAGTGTTGCTTTACTGTCATACCATAGATTTTGATATGTTTCATTTTAATTGCGTTTAAAACACCTTGATATATCTTTTTACATTTTTTTTCTTTGAATCATAGGTTATTTAGAAGTATACTATTTAGTTTCCAAATAATTTGGAATTTCTTCATTATTGCTTTCTAATTTAATTTGTTTTCAGAAAATATATTTTGTGTGAATTTTCATCATGTCAAAGTTGTTTCAATTAGTTTTATGGCCTAAAATATGGACTATCTTGCTAAATGTGCATAATCGAAAAGAATGCTTAAACTGCTGTTATGGGGTGGTATGTTCTATGTTAATTAGCTCAAGTTGGTTGATAGAGTTGCTCCATCTTCTATATCTTTATTAGCTTAATTATTGACAGAGATGTATCAAAATATTCTATTATAATTATGGATTTGTTATTTCTTCTTGTAATTCTATTATTGTTTGTCTCATCTATTTTAAAGGTCTTCTCTTAGTGAATCAATGTTTATGATCATGTGTTCTTTTGATGAGTTCACCATTTTATTCTAAAATTACCTATTTAGTACAATAAAAGAATTGGAAAAAAACTTTTTACTGATATGGCAGGAAACACAGTAAAATAAAAAATTTAATAAATTTTTTGCCATAACCCAAAATATAATATATATATACCAAAAAATAAAATGATGTACCTATCTCTGCCAATGTTTTTTGTTATTAAATATAGTTTCTCTGATACATCAAAAAGCAGTTTTGTTATTTTTTTGGCTTAGTGTTATCAAGTTATATTTTTTTAATCCTTTTACTCTTTAGCCAAGTTGTCTTTATATTTAAAGTGCATTTCTTCTTATAGGCACATATAGGCTAAACTTTTATTATTTTTTGTATGTCTTACTTTACATATATTGTAAATTCCACACTACACTGGTATTATCATTCTTTAAACAGTAAAATACTTTTTAAAGAGACTTGAATATAAAAATGATTAATTGCTACCAGCATGCTCAGCGGTTAGAGCATTGGCCCATGTACCAGAGAGTGCATGCCTCCTGCATGCCCCACACTGGGGATCGAGCCTGCAACCCAGGCATGTGCCCTGACCGGGAATTGAACCATGATCTCCTGGTTCATAGGTAGGTGCTCAACCACTGAGCCATGCCGGCCGGGCTATCCTATTCTTCAGTATGCAAGTTACACTTGGATTTTGGTTCTAGCTTAAAGGATTTTTATAAAATATCTTAATGACATTCTTCTTTATGGAAAGAGACTTCAGGGGGAATAAACAAAATGTCTATGTCAGTTAGAGATTTAGTCTCGTTGTGGAAGGATGACCTGTGTTTCAGGAATTAGGACAGAATGTTGTTTAAAATTTTGATCTTTGCGAAAGTCAGCGAGTATTCATAGAACCAGTTATTTCACATTCTTTGGACCACACCATGTGGTTCTCTTACTCTGTCTCTTCTTCCCATGATCCAGTCCTACGTGCAAACCAGAGTGTACAATAACCACCACTTTAAGCAAGAGCATGAAGGTTTCTGATGACCTGAAAACCTTTCACTTGCTCGCCAATAGCCTTGCTTTCTGGGTCTATGACAAATAAGGCGTTCTGCATGAAAGCTGGTAGTGATAGGAGCTTGGCAAGTACCTGGCAGACTTTCTCAGGATGGTCTGAGGTTTAGAGAGAAGAGAATAAGCACTGAATTCCAAATAATGGCAGTGCAGTTTAGGGAACCACTGGGCTGATCTTTATTGTGGAGATGGCCTGCAGAATAGGAAATAACGCTGCTATTGTCATGAGTTGTTTTGTTCTTGGTCATTCTAGCTGGCCAAGAAGATCTAGCTGTTGAAAGTGTCTCAGCTCACTGGAGTGAAAACATGAAATACTTTCAGTTCTAATAACTGCCTCTAATTATACAATTTGAATTCTGTTTCCCTGCTGTTTGCTTTGTTAGGGACCCTGGGACAATACTGTGGAAGGAGCCCAGGAACGTCCTTGGCCATTTGTCACTTACCAATGCCTCCTCCATTGGCAGACATGTGGATGTAGTACACTCACTGGGAGAGCACAGTAAGTAGCACGGGCCTCCCTTTGGGATTGTCTGGTTCTTTGTGATGCTGGTGACCGCTGCTGATGTGGTGGTTTCCTGGTCTCTATGCATTGGGTTGTCATGTGTTTTCCTTCCCTCAAAGGGAGGCAAGATTCAAAAGCTAGATCAAGTGGGTTTGGTTGCCAGCTTCCAGAAGTCTTAAGTATCATTGTTTTTAAGTTTAATGAGAAAGCTTTGAAGGATTTTAATAATACCCCGATCTGGAAGAAAACTCTACTAAGCCAGAGATGGTCTATATGTGAGCAAGAGTGGGGCCAGAGACCACTGGCGGGGGGCATGGGGGGGGGCGGGCAATTACAGAAGTCTAGATTACAGATGATTGTGCCTGAGATTAGCGGGATCCTGGTGAAACAGCTGGATTCAAGCAGAGCCAATAGAACATACTGGTTTGTTGGATACAAGGTGTGAATGAAAACAAAGAGTGAGGGACCGGAGATGCACCCACATCTACAAAGCAGACATTACTGTAACTACAGGAGGTGGGAGAGCTGCTTGGTGGGAGAGGCTCACTGGGGGCAAAGATGAGAACAGAAAGCAAATGATAATAATCAAAGGTAAAGAACTTCCAAAGGAAATACATAGTAACAGACCATTGGCAGAGCAAGGTTCCATCTTTCCTCCCTGACCCCACAAGTCCCCATGACGTGGACATTTATCTGGTTTGAGGGAAACTGGTCTCATCAAGTGAGGGTAGGTGCCAGGTCAGATGGAACAGAAAGCGGGCTATCAGAAGCAAGATCAAGAATCTAGAGATTTATGCAAATTCTAAAGACACTGAAAGTCCACAGGGACTGAGGATGCAAATGAGACCAGAGATGAAAGAGCTGGAAGAAAAAGCATGAGGGCCCCTGACCATTGCACTATCTGATAAAAGCCATCATGGAAAATAGACTGAGGGCACATGCTGATAAGGAATGAAAAACATTGAGCAAGAAAATTTAGTTTAAAGGTCAACCCGTAGAACTTACCATTGCCAAGTTTCCACCTGGAATGTGAGCATCATGGTACTCACGTACCATGTCAACAGGAGGTCATGGGTGGCGGTCTTCTCTCTGTTTTACAGTTTAACTTGGGGGTGGAGGGTGGGGGTGAGGTCTTTACTAATTTACACATTTACTGTTGAGTAGAGTAATTGTGACATCAGAAGGAAAATATCCAATCATGGTTTTGTGCTTTTCTTTTGAAATTTCTCCTCACTCTTATTAGTCTTTTACATCTATACTCGTGTCTTACTTCTCACCTGCTTTGTAGGTTATGGTATATTGTACAGTGTCCTAACATTCTAACATCTTTAAGTTTCAAATGGATTTTTGGCAGTTTTGTGACCTAGGGTTTTGAAATATTCAACGGGAACACATCTCTTCTCATGAATCTCAGCCATGTTAACATCAATCTTTCACCTTTTCAGAAAGGGGACACTGCTGCCTGCATGACCAGATCATCATCATGTCACCTTGTGACATCATTAATGTCTGGATCATGTCTGGATCCCCGCAGTGAGCATCCAGGTGATCCCTCTCTTATGAAAGACATGGCAACATCGTCAAACAAAATATGAACGTTGACACCGTTAAACATCATTCCTTCTTTATGAAATCTTAACTACTGGTATGTTCGTTAAGGAATTCACCTATATTGCTTTGTTAGGCCACGAGTGAAACTTTGTTTTCAAATCTCCTGTGACCCAGTTGATGGAATTTTAACTTGAAAGTTACAAGAGGGCCTCTCTCAGGATGTGAAAAGGGGGAGAGGTTATGTAAGAGCAGTTTATGTTTGTGAACGGAGAAACTAGTTCTGTCATGTGAGAGCTCACTGAATAATGAGCAGGTCAAGTGTGTTAAGTAGTTTTATTGAGAGTTGCATTTTCCAATACCAAAAGGTTCTTATACACGTTTTAGCTTTGAAGGAAGGATTGAAAGGGGTTGGCATAAGTCAACAATGGTGTTTTGTTAAATGTGCTTATAGGAAGCAAATATTGTCCAAGGACAAATAATTAGAAACTGTGATAGCAACCTTCTGTTATAAGGTGAGTTAAAATAATGTATCATCTGTATCTGTATTAACACAAGGCCAAAGATGTGCTGAACTGGCTAAGTGGACATTTTACGATGGATTGGCAAGACAACGATTGTAGATGCCACCTACTGAGGCAGCGACAACCTTCACATTTAAGGTAATATTGCTCCACCCTAGAACACTTACCTTTAATTACATATTCAGTATTTGCCTTCTCATTGTACCATCGGCTTCCTAAAGGCAAGGATCAGATTCTCAGAATTTTTCACTTCTGGCCGGCGGTAGCCTCTTAATAAATATTGACTTAAGAATAACCTACCTTTAATTTGGGAAAATTAATCAGCTTAGAAAGCTGCTAATTAATACACCAATTTCTTCTATTAACCCAACTTTAGCTATAAAATTGAGACAGGAGTAGGAAAACACAAATTTCACCAATAACAGTCCTTTTAATCAGTACTTTCTAACTTTCTGCAACAAGCCTTTGAATCTAGAGATGGTTTTGATCAGCCTTTTGAGAGGAATGTAGCCAATAACAGTATCCCATGGGGAGCAGATAGAAAAGGCCAAGAGCCTAGAAATTAAGAAATTATATAACCAATCCACCAAAGTTATATGTATAACACATTTTTTTTGAATCCTGACACACATGACATTTGAGATTGTTTGTGGCATTGAGGAGACCCTTGTCGCCCGACTAAAGTATTTTGAAATCAATTAATTCACTAACAATATTTGTTTCAATGCTAACAATCAGGCATTTCACAAAAGTGCCAAGAGAAAAATCATCAGATATATTCATCAACAATTACAGTGCAAGAAACAAGAAATTAGACTCTTCTGGAAACTCCTTAGGAGCAAAATAAAATGCCTTAACTTTGTTAATCTAAACTAACAGGCTGGGGTGATGGGCCACAAGCATTTCTCTGAGATCCAAAAGAACAGCTATTTAGGAAGCACTGATTCAGGCAGAAACCCAGATAGCATTCTGATTAGGGGGTGAAGGCAAGGGGTTTTTATGAGAAAGGGAAGAATAATCACATTAATAGAAGGGAAGGCATTTCTATTGGTGCTAATAAGCCAAGGAAGGAATTTCTATAGGGCAGATAAGCTAAGTTATTGCTTGGCTATACATAGTGCTGCTGATTCTAAAGGATGTCTTTAACTTTCGGTCCTGTCGTCAGACTGTCTGCTTTGCAAACAGTGGTTTGGAATACCATGTAGCTTTGTCCCAGTTATTCTGCTCACTTAAAACATTTCAAAATTTGAGGAGTGAGATGGGTAAGGCAGTTCCTCTAGGTTGGTGACTCCAGCTCCATTTTAAGGTGGATCCATTTACATATAGTTTTTAAAGTATGGTTTTATTGATTTATTTTAGAGGAAGGGAAAAGGATAGAAACATTGGTGAGAAATATTAATGACCTGTGATCTGCTGCCTCCTGCATGCCCCCTACTAGGGATGGAGCCTGTAACCCCGGGCATGAACCTGACCAGGAATCCAGCCAGTGACCTCTGGTTCATGTGTCAACACTCAACCACCAAGCGACGCCAGCCAGGCTGTTTATATATTTTTCACAGCTGAGATCATCAGGGCTTGGAAAATGCAGCAGAGACTGGGAATGTAACCACAGATATACTATCTCTCATAACCCACTCATAGGCATTTTTCCTTTGGCTGCAAAACTGCTTTCAGTTGGATATGAGGAATCCAGTCGGGACTTGCTAAAGATTTCCCCTAGGGCAGCGGTTCTCAACCTGCGGGTCGCGACCCCTTTGGGGGTCTCATGACCCTTTCACAGGGGTCACCTAAGACCATCGGAAAACAAATATATAATTACATATTGTTTTTGTGATTAATCACTATGCTTTAATTATGTTCCATTTGTAACAATGAAAATACATCCTGCATATCAGATATTTACATGACAATTCATAACAGTAGCAAAATTACAGTTATGAAGTAGCAACGAAAATAACTTTATGGTTGGGGGTCACCACAACATGAGGAACTGTATCAAAGGGTCGCGGCATTAGGAAGGTTGAGAACCACTGCTCTAGGGTGAAATGGATGGATTTGGGAGTGCTATTTACAGGGACCTTCCTTGTGCAAACTTTCTAAAACACTTTTGTTGTTGTTGTTCAAAAAACTTACCTTACTATAAAGACAAAACACTTTTATTTATTTTTAAATATATTTTATTGATTCTTCACAGAGAGGAAGGGAGAGGGATAGAGAGAAACATCGATGAGAGAGAGAAACATCGACCAGCTGCCTCCTGCACACTCCCCACTGGGGATGTTGCCCGCAACCAAGGTACATGACCTTGACCGGAATCGAACCCAGGACCCTTCAGTCCAGAGGCCGAGGCTCTATTCACCGAGCCAAACCAGCTAGGGCAAAGACAAAACACTTTTAAAGAGAAGCATCTGTAAACGTGATAGGTGGGGGAGGACAGAGAGGGTGGCATTTGTTGAGACCCTCCTGCCAGTGATGGAGCAAAGCACTTGCAATGGTTAATCTAATTAACTTGAACCCACAGTACTCCAGTGGGGTAGGGACACGCTCCAGTTGCAGAAGGAACGGAGAAGTACAGGAATCTGGAGACCTGTTCAGCTAAGGGGGAAACAAAAGAACGCAAACCTACCAGTTGTGAGTTGATGCCTGAAGGAACTCCTATGTGAGACAGTGAAGCAGCCAGCACCCAAAATGCTTCCCAAGTGTGACCCGTCAGAAATTAGGACAGAATCCGGGGCAGCAGGGTAATCCACAGGGAAGGGAGAGCAAGTGGGACTTCGGTGCATTTCCAGCTGAAACTCAGCAATGCCTAGAACGGGGGTGGCACAGAGGCAGGTCAGCAGAGTGCCTTAGGCACCCAGTAGGACACTTTCAGAGCTCCCACGGCCGACTTTGCTGCCTGGAATCAACAGACTGGAAGTTGCCTGCCAACCTGAACAATGTGTTTCCCTCCCCTGCAGAGCATTCTCTCTCCCTTGGCGGCCCCCTGGGGAACGAAGGAGCCAGGAGTTGCAGGGAGCAGGCTTTCCCTCCTGGATGGGGGGAAATGGGGGGCGGAGGCAGAGCCTGGGCCAAGGTCCACAGTGGCCACGCCCCGCGGGAGCCTGGATGCTCAGCGCCTCCCCACGCGCGCTCTCCCGGTTCCTGTGCACCCTTGAGGCTCCTTACAGCAGCCTGCGCTCCAAGCTCAGCCGCGAAGAGGCCATGGCCAAGTCCAGGGGCCGGCTGTACCTCTGCATGTGCTTGGCTGCAGCGCTGGCCTCTTTCCTGGCAGGATTCATGGTGGGTAAGTGTGCAAACCCCAGCCCCCAGCCCCCAGCCCAGGGCAGCTGCGGCTCTGCAGGGAAAACGGGGTTGGACTGTGCTGGCCTCCTCCCGCCTGCTGAGCTCATCTCAGTCCGGGATGGTGAACTCGAGGAGTTTCAGCCCAACCGGAAGCCTAAGGGAACGCAGTGGGCCTTCCTAATAAAGTGACCGAAGTCCAGGTTTATTAGATGCTCCCAGGGTTCAGGGTACTGATAAGAGCTGTTTAGAGCGTCACTCTCCGCAGGGATGAACATGGAGGTTTCCGTTACTGGCATTATCAATGAGTCACCCAAAGCTAGTAATTAATGTGTGCAGCGCTGCAAAAAGTGCCCTTCCCCCATCATTGATTAAATAAAAATTTGTGGAATGCTTCCTGTGTGTCTGGCATGGTGCTAAGAATTAGCGCCGCCCCCCCCCCCCCGCCCCCGCCCCATCGCGCTCCTTGTCCGTCCCCCTCTCCCCCCCACCCCACCCCCGCCAGAACAAGAGGAAGGCCCAGGCCTTGATATCTAACGTGGAAAAATGAAAACAACTTCCCTGATATAAAAACTCTTTTTAACCAACTCAAAATTGCATTACACAGCGGAATTGGAAGGTTCCCTGCCTTTAATATGAATATTTCTGTAAAGCTCACCGAGATCTATTTCTTACTTAGGGAAGGGCTATATTTGGCTCTAGTTTTTATAAAAGTCTAAAGTAAGTGTGTGTGCGTGTGTGTGTGTGTGTGTGTGCGTGTGTGTGTGCGTGTGTGTGTGTGTGTGTGTGTGTGTGTGTGTGTGTGTGATGTATATGTGCCTATGTGTCTTCTCCCCTCAGGCTGGTTTATTAAGCCTCTCCAAGAAACAGCTACTACCCACCGCTATCATCAAAGTGTGCGGTGGAACCTGATATCTGAGATGAGAGCTGAGAATATTAGGTCATTTCTTCGGTAAGTTCGTTTTGCATATTTGATCTTAACAATGAAGTGTTTAAGATATTGCAGAGTGAAGAGTATACTGAAACTGGTTGTACTCCCATGGTAATCTTTGTGTAAAGTTAACAGGATATCATCGCCTTCATAAAGTGTCCCTAAACCACTATTAGGATGCAATCTATTTGACTGTGGCAGGAGTCTTTCTGTCCTGATTTCATCTTCACAAAAAGTTAGCTGATTGCTTTATTAAGAAATGTTTCAACTTCATGTAACTTTGGGCTGCAACTGAATGTTATTCTTTGTTCCTTGGTCCCTGGGTTTAATCAGCAATGTTATTTAAACATTATATTTTGTCAGGAAGACTTAACTGGTTGCAAACTCTGACTTAGAGGGAAGGAGGTTAAACTTTCAGAATCTCTCTGCCACAGATTAAACCTCTCTCCCATGTTGCAAGTATAAGTAATACAAATAGGACAAAGTGAAAGCAAAAAGATCAGTGCAAATCCTCCGGTTTGTAGCATGAAAAAGAGTAACATTTGAGGGAGCCATTTTGAACTCCTTGAAGGTAATCAGCATGACAGTTATTCCTATATTCAGACTCTTTCAAAGGATACTGTCATAAGAAATACCCCAGCTTTATTGAAGTATAATTTACATAAAGTAAACTGCTTCCATATATAGCCTGCAATTTGAGAGTATTGACAGATGTAGAATAGACTCAAAAAACCACCACCTCAGTCTCAATACAGAAAACGTACATCTTGCCCTTTGCAGTTTATTCCTCCCTTTACCCTTGGCCCTAGACCAGCCGTGGGCAAACTATGGCCCGCGGGCTGGATCCGGCCCATTTGAAATGAATAAAGCTAAAAAAAAAAAAAAAAGACCGTACCCTTTATGTAATGATGTTTACTTTGAATTTATATTAGTTCACACAAACACTCCATCCATGCTTTTGTTCCGGCCCTCCGGTCCAGTTTAAGAACCCATTGTGGCCCTCGAGTCAAAAAGCTTGCCCACCCCTGCATGATCATGGATCAATTTTACATCACTATGGATTCCTTTGCATTTCCTATAATTTTATATAGATGGAATCATACAATAAGTGCTCTTTTGTGTTTATCTTCGTTTACTCAATGTGATGATTTTAGAGTTTATCAAAGTTGTTGCATGCGTTAGTAGTTTATTGCTTTTTTACTGCTGAGTAGTATTACATTGAATGAATACTACAATGTGTAGATGATGGACATTGGGTTGTTTATAGTTTCTTTTTTATTGTGAATAAAGCTGCGATGAGCAAATATGTGCAAGATTTTTGTGTGCACATATGTTTTCATTACTTTTGGATTGCTGTTTTGGGATGATAAGCATATGTTCAACATAAGAAAATGCCAAACAGACTTCCAAAGGGGTTGTACCACTTTCCATTGCCAGGGATCATGTGTGAATGTGCCCGTGCTCCCCATCCTAGCCAGCAGTTGGTACTGTTAGTTGTCTTCTCCAATCTAATGGGTGTGTAGGGGCATCTCGTTGTGCTTTTAATTTGCATTGTCTGATGCTAAGCATCATCTCCAGTGCTTATTAGACACTTGTATATCTTCTTTTATAAAGTCTCTCATGTGGTCCATCTTTGTGAATGATCCACGTGCACTTGAGAAAAATGTATATTCTGCTGCATTGGTGTGAAATGTTCTATAAATGTCAATTAAATCCATCTCATCCAGTATGTCCTTTAGAGTCTGTTTGCTTGTTAAGTTTTTGTCTGGAAGATCTACCCAGTGAAGTCAGAGGGGTGTTAAAGTCCCCTACTATGACTGTATTGTTGTCTTTCTCTCTGTTAAAGTCCTCTAGAAGTTGTTTTTTTTATATATATATTTAGGTGCTCCTATATTGGGTGCATATATGTTTACCGGGGTTATATCCTCTTGTTGGATCGATCCCTTTATTATTATGTAGTGACCTTTGTTGTCTCTTTTGATGGCCTTCATTTTAAAGTCTGTTTTGTCAGATATCTCGCTGTGGTTTTCATTTGGATTTCTGTGATGACCTTGAACATCTTTTCTTATGTCTGTTGGCCATCTATATGTCCTCTTTGGAGAAGTGTCTATTCAGGTCCTTTGCCCATTTTTAAATTGGATTATTTGTCTTCCTGGTGTTGAGTTGTATAAGTTCTTTATAAATTTTGGATATTAACCCCTTATCTGATGTATCGTTGGTAAATATGTTCTCTCAGTGGGTTGTCTTTTCACGTTGTTGATGGTTCAAAAGCTTTTTATTTTTATGTGGTCCCATTTGCTTATTTTCTTTTCCTTTGTTTCCCTTGCCAGAGGAGATATGTCAGAAAAAAATATTGCTACAAGAAATGTCTAAGACTTTACTACCTATGTTTTCTTCTAGGATTTTTATGTTTTCATGACTACATTTAAGTCGAATCCATTTTGAGTTTTTTCTTGTGTATGGTGCAAGTTGGTGATCTAGTTTGTGTCCATCAGTAAATGAATGGATAAGAAAGCTGTGGTACAATTTGAACTATGGCTTCAGTGTTTTCTAGCCTTCAAGATTCCTGTTGAGATTTGGGGGACATTTGATCCCAGTTTCTTTGTATCTGATATCTCTTAAAGGAAGATTTTAGTATCTTTTCTTTTTTTCTTCCTTTCTTTTTTTTTTTTTTTTTTTTTTTTTTTTTTTTTTTTTTTTTTTTTAGAGAGTAAGTGTAGGGAGGATTGGAGAGGGAGGAGAGAGAAAGAGCGAACGACTGAAACATCATTGATGTGATAGAGACACATCAATTGGTTGCCTCCCATACGTGCCCCCAACCAAGGCTGGGGATCGAAACTGCACCCCAGGTATGTGCCCTTGACCAGGAATCAAACCCACAACCCTTAAATCTAAAGGCCAATAATCTAACCACACTGGCCAGGGCTTCCTCATTTTCAAAATGGGAACAATAGAAGAGGGATTGGGAGAATTCAATGAGATAATCCATGTGCAAGTACCTGGCATATAGTTCCTGGCATTTGGTAAGTTTTCAATAAATGTTAATTTTCCTTTTTTGGTTGTCCTCTAGTTGACTAAAAAACCAACTTATGAAAGTATTATTGTTTTAATGGGGAAAGGGGTTTGGGGAATAGTTTTAAAATATTACTTACCTCAAGCAAAATATATCTCATTAAGAACTACATTTGTGAGGTCACGTGAATGTTCCCAATCATTTAAACTCAGAACCGAGAGAACATTGCCCAAACTCAATTAGACAAACCTCTATTGTATAATTCTTAGGTCACAGGCAGGAATTAAGCAGGAGGGACTTTCTCTTTAGTGAGATAAACAATTTCATACAAAATGATAAAGCAACACTATATATATAATGTTAAATAGACTTGCCCAACTGGCCCAAAATGTCCTCGCTTACTGATGAGCAGCAAGAAGGCATGCCGCTGGTATAGAGGCGTGATGTTTGTCTAGGGTGAGTTCTCATCTGAGCCTCTACTGATTGTATGTGTTTACCATGAAATGTGTTCTTTCCCAGGGGAGCATGATGTGAAACCTGTAGCTACACACAAACATTTAAAAACTGGGGTGGAGCAGCCACCTGGTGTGGCTCCAGCAGGAGGTCATGCTTCGATTTCCAGGCAGGGCACATGCCCAGGTTTCCACTTGATCCTCAGTAGGAGGCATGCAGGAGGCAGCTGATCAGTGATTCTCTCTCATCACTGATGTTTCTGTCTCTCTCACCTTCTCCCTTCCTCTCTCTGAAATCAATAGAAACACATTTTAAAAAGAAACAAACTGGAGTGGGGCAGAAAAATAAATTTTCCTCCTACCTTTCCTCCAAGGTCTTCTGGCTGGACTGATAAACTAACATAAGATGGGTTAACAGGAGAAAATAACCAAATTTATTGCATATGTATGCGCGGGGGTCCCATAAGAATATGGGGCCGGAGGACAGATCCCGCAGTTCAGACTGGTATTGCACCTGGAGCTAAAGGGAAGGGCATTTGTGGTATGGGACTTCAAAGGGCAGGAATGCAAATCACATGGGACTTCAAAGGGCACGACAGCAAGTCACCTGTATTTATTGGTAAATACGTATTTTAAACAACGGCACACAGAGAAGACTTTGATCAAATGGGCCTTGCTAGATTCCTTCCTGTCTATCAGATTTGGCTCATAGCAAACTATAGTTACCTGTGATGATATCTCCCTTTCTGATGCAGGTTCTCCATTTGAATTCCTTTCAGGCAGTAGAGGGAAAGGCCAAAGATTTTTTTCTGAGATGTTTATTTCTTGGAAATAACCAGCTTAAAATAATCAGTACCCCAAAAGGCTCATTTTGAGGTGGCCATCTCTGCTCCCCCTCACTGGCACATCGAGAAATGGGTAATGCTCGCTGGGTTTTTTTTTATTTATCTCTGATACAGAAATGGTAAGTCAATGCCTACAGTATGAGTCACGCATCTAGAATAGTTCTTAGGCACATCCTCTGAAAAGAGTAGTCGCTAACTCCCCCTTGTGTTCTCTTTTCATTTTAGTTCGTTTACAAAGCTCCCTCATCTGGCGGGAACAGAACAAAATTTGCTGCTTGCCAAGAAAATCCAAACCCAGTGGAAGAAATTTGGACTGGACTCTGCCAAGTTGGTTCATTATGATGTTCTCCTGTCTTACCCTAATGAGACAAATGCCAATTATATATCCATTGTGGATGAACATGGCATTGAGGTGATGTAGAATTGTTGGTACTTCTCATACTTTACAACTCCACCTTTTCACATGAATTGGAATTTAGGGTCAAGTAAAGATAAATTTGGTAATAGTGCATTGGGACTCAGGTTTTCTAGAAAAGTTAAGTTGCAAACTAATTATTCGGTGTTTACTATGTGCCAGGCACAGTGCTAGGTCCGGTGACCAGAATGAAGACTAGGGCATGGTTCTGTTGCTACATAAGGTCAGGCAGACATTAGAACACATTTCAAATCAACGTGGTAAGTGCTCTGAAGAGTTTGATTGGGTTCTTTATCTACAATGAAAAGGGTCATGTGGCCCAGTGTTGATGTCAGAACATCCAAACCTGTAGAGAATTATTATACGAGTTTGAGTCCAACTGATGTCATATGCCTGGTTGCAACCTTTTATGCATTTGAAATTAAGGAGGAAACATGGGAAGATCACATGGAGGTGTGAGAAAACAAAGTGGGGACTGAATTACAGGATAATTAACAAGATTATGTGCTCTCTTGGGGGTGGTTATTTCAAAGGCGTGTTAACCTAAATGCACAGAAACAATGGACAGTGCTTGCTTAATGCAAAGGTCAGCCTTTTACTAAAAAGTTATATGTCTATTTTTACAAAAGACAATTATGGAGAAATATGTAAATGAACATTGTACTTAAATGAGATAATAAACTTTTTTTAAAAATTTCTTTATTGGTTAAGGTATTACAAATGTGTGACAATAAACTTTTTAAAAGAAATCAACAAATGTTATATGTTTAGGGTGTGACTACCATCATGACCTGCCCAGTTAGGAATTTATGATCAGATCATCTTGTAAGGTTACTTTCCATAGAACCCCCTTTTTTGTTCATACCTCCTTGTAAGTCATAGAAGGCTTCCCAAAAGAGTTGATGTGTAAGACATGAAGATTCTTAGGGTTTTTTTAAAATACATTTTATTGATTTTTTTACAGAGAGGAAGGGAGAGGGATAGAGGGTTAGAAACATCAATCAGCTGCCTCTTGCACACCTGCTACTGGGTATGTACCCACAACCAAGGTACATGTCCTTGACCGGAATCAAACCTGGGACCCTTGAGTCTGCAAGCTGATGCTCTATCCACTGAGCCAAATCAGTTAGGGTTCTAAGGTTTAATTAATCATATAATAAAGCAAGATAAGAGAATTCTAAGCAGAAAAGAAAATATTGGCAAAACTAGAGATGTACTAATTTCATATTATTGGGGAATTTAAAGATTTTCTGTATTTCAAGAGTGTAAAATATAAAGTGAGCCATGAAAAGAAATAAAGCGAGCCACAGTAAGAGAGAAATCAGTATACAGTTGATTCTTGAACAACATGGGGTGCGGAGTGCCAACCTACAATCCATGAATAACTTTGGACTCCCTAAAACTTTACAAATAGCCTCCTGTTGACAGGAAGCCTACTGGCAACATAAGCAGTCAATTAATGCTTATTTTGTATGTTATATGTATTATATACTATACTAGAGGCCAGTGCATGAAAATTCGTGCACTCAGGGGGGGCCCCCTCAACCTGGCCTGCGCCCTCTCACAGTTGGGGACCCCTTGGAGGATGTCCACCTGCTCCCTGAGGGAGCGTGCCTAAGCTGGCACTCAGACATCCCCTGGCAGCCCAGGAGCCCTCCTCCTTAGTGCTGCAGAGGAGGCAGGAGAGGCTCCCATCACTGCTGCTGCGCTGGCCAGCCATCAGCCAGCTTCTGGCTGAGCTGCGCTCCCCCTGTGGAAGCGCAGTGACAACCAGGAGGCAGCTCCTGCATTGAGCGTCTGCCCTCTGGTGGTCAGTGTGCATCATAGCAACCAGTCATTCTCCTGTTAGGGTCAATTTGCACATTACCCTTTTATTATATAGGATTCTTACAATAAAGTAAGCTAGAAAAAAGTTATTAAAATCATAAGAGAAATTACCTTTACCGTATTGTACATATTTATTGAAAATTTTCTGCTTATAAGTGGTCCCTTGCAGTTCAAACTTGTGTTGTTCAAGGGTCAACGGTATGTTTTGGGAGCAGGTCATGGAAGGGCTTATACACTGTCCTAAGGAGCGAGGTACTCCACCTCAGTCAGTGAAACCATTGACAAGTCCTAGCAAAATGGAAAGGTGTGGTTAGAGAGGCACTTAGATAGTTTGGGCAGTCTGCAGGTTAGACCTAGACCAGGCAAGGAGTTAGGGTTAGAGTCTAAGACAACAGTGCAGGTAAAAGATGATGAAGTCCTGAATTAGGATGTTAGCAGGAATGAGGAAGAGGGATAGATTTGAGAAATAGTTAGGAAGCAGTATTGGCAGGACTTGACTAGTGATTGGAGGAAGGAGGGGAGGACAGGGTTCAGTTTGATTCCTGTGGGTAGCTAGTGATGCTGATAATAGCAGTAGGGAATGCAGAAGTAGACCTGTGATGAGAGAAGATAAATGCAAAGTTAAGGAAGTTGAGTTTGGACATCCATGCTGAAATGCCCATCAGGCCCTTAAATACATGTCTGGAAGGCCGGAAATTATAAGCATATCAGGTATGGGTAAAATTTTAAGTCCATGAAACCTCCCAGGAAGGGAGTATGAAATGAGGCTAGCACTGTACTGCAGACAAAACACAGGGAAATATTATTTAAATACAGATGAGAGACAAGCTGAAAGGAATAGGAGAATCTTGAGAGTGCCACCTTCGAAGCCTGTTTTTATACATCACGTGGGAACTTTTAGTTACCCCAAATTGCATGCATGTATAGAAGTTTCCATGATTTTGAAGACAATAACGATGATAAGGCTCTTTCTCCTTGTTGCCAGTGGAATTTATCTATTTGATTACAGAACCTAGTTTCAGGATGCTTAATCTTAAGTGTATACTTGGGGCAAGATGCATTATTCCTTAATAACAATCTAGAAAGTTTCTTTCTAATGTCATGTGTTTCATTGCTTGCTAGATTTTTAAAACATCGTACCTTGAGCAGCCACCAGATGGATATGAGAATGTTACAGATATTGTACCGCCATATAATGCTTTCTCAGCCCAAGGCACGCCAGAGGTAAAATAAAAGACATTTTCTTATTCAACTCTTTAAAACTTCTTTTGTTATACAAAACCTATGTGGAGGACTAAACCGAAGAGATTAGGAGGACCATGCATGCTGATCCTTGAGGTTCAGTGCTATTCACACACTGCCTAAAAAAAAAAGAACAACAGAAAAAGAAAGAAAATAAATAACACAATAATGAGACCCTGATGGACCAAATGCCACTTTTTTGAAATAAAGAAATGCTGAACATGCCTTTAATTCAGTAAGAGCAATAGATGTTTTTACAAGTTTTTTTCTTTGTTCATAGCCTGACATTGTTACAGAATTATAGATGTGATTTTATAGATCAGACTATAGACATTTTAAGATGAACTCCATAGTTGGAAATGAAACATAGCTGGGATTTTAAAATGGCTTTTGTTTAATCCTACTTCCCACGACTCAGTGTACGCTGGTAGTTTCTTCAAAGTAGGATACATGGTTTAAAATGTTTTACGCATTGTCACTTTCTAAACACTTTTGAGCATACTGAAATATTTTCTACTTCTATAGAATTAGCATGGACCTATCTATTGAGCCCAAGCAGGAAAGACAGCATTTGATGATGCAGTGCTGTGGAGCAAACTTATTCTTCGGTTTTCTCTTTAATTATAGCAGTGGTATGTATTGTTTTTCTTTTTTGTTTCTCCTGCAGGGAGATCTTGTATATGTAAACTACGCTCGTACTGAAGATTTTTTCAAACTAGAAAGAGAAATGGGCATCAACTGCACGGGAAAGATTGTTATTGCCAGATATGGGAAGATCTTCAGAGGAAATAAAGTACTGTGTTGTTTGTTTTCCTAGAGTCCTAGAGTGAAGAAGATAAGATATATTCTGTAGATGTAAATGAACATCTTATATTGTTTCCAAAATTGCTTTATAAATATATTTATGTACATATATATGGATATATATATAGCTATTTCCATGGTTGCACAGAAAACCCTGTTTTTATGTTATCTCATATATCTAGAAAGGGAAATTATTTTTAATAATTTTATTACCAAAGCAATATTTGCTTTTCCCCTCTCTTTTTAAAAAATGTGTTTATTGCTTTTAGAGAGGAAGAGAGAGAAATATCAATGCATCAACATTGATTGGCTGCCTCCTGCATGCCCCCTACTGGGACTTGAGCCTGCAGCTTGGGCATGTGCCCAGACTGGGAATTGAACTGGAGACCTCTTGGTGCCTGGGTCGATGCACAACTACTGAGCCCCACTGGCCATGCAGTATTTGCTCTTTTATTTAATTGAAGGGCATTTATATGATTTTTTAAAGAAAGCTTGCCCTGGTCAGTTTGGCTGAGTGTTTAGAGCATCGGCTGGCAGACTGAAGGGTCTCGGGTTCAATTCCTAGTCAAGGGCAGGTACCTCCCTTGAGGGTCTGTTCTCCATCCCTGGTTGAGGCGCATGAAGGAGGCAACCAATCTATGTGTCTCTGTCACATCAATGTTTCTCTCTCCCCACCCCCCTCCTTTCCACTCTGTCTGAAAATTAATGGAAAAAAATATCCTTGGGTGAGGATTAAGAAAAACAACAACAAAAAAGCCCAAAAAGCGCTCCTGCATTACCCAACTTCATTGCCCAGCCATAATTTTAACAGTTCTTTCCAGACCTAATTCTGTGAAATATGAATATAAATACATGTCTCTATAATGATTTTTACATATGTAACTTTTTTAACAAAGAGGGCATCAGACACTATACATTGTATAACTTTATTTTTTCCCTCAGCAATAACTTGTGGGTATTCTTCCACGGTAAGTGTATGGGACTCTACATCCATATAGCCTGGGTTCTGCTTTAGTCTGGACTTCTATTCCCTAAGCCTTTTACTGTGAGCAGGTTGCTTAACCTTTCTGTTCCAGTGTTTCCTCATGTCTGAAATGGAAACGCTAACAATAGTACCAGACTCCTAGAATCCTCGTTCGTATTAAATGACTTGGCGTAGGAAAGCACTTCAGATAGTGACTTATACTTAGTAATTTCTATGTAACTGTTTATCAAGCGAATTTCTCATTATTTTAGATGACTACATAATATTTCACAGAATTGATAGCAACTTATTTAACTATTTCTCTGTTGACAGATGCTTGGCGTCTTAAATTTGTTAGTATAACAAATAATTCCATTGTGACCATGTATTTGAACATGTGTATGAAGACATTTTTTTAGTATTGATTCCTAGAAGTTGAATGGCTGATTCATACGGTACATTGTTTAAAAAGTTTGATATGCACTATCAGATTACCCTTCAGAAAAGTTGTAACAGACTGTGCTCTCTCTAACATTATATATGAGTGCTTTCTGAACGTTTTAGTTGATCAAAACTGATGGTTATCTATCTTTTGCTACAACACTTCTGGTAAAGAATAATTTAGTATCTTATAGGGTATATTCTCTTATTCGTGGTCAGTTTGGATAATTAGGAAAACATTTACAGAAACACTGTGGCCAGTTTTTAAACAATTTGACTATTCTGCATATAATTTTAAATTAGTTTAGTTCCACGCATATTGGGAGTGGTTATTCTATGATGTGCCAGATTTGGGAGGGTAGATAGTTCTTAAAAACACCCTCTGTGCCAGTATTCTCTTATATATAGAATGGAAATGCTAATAACAACACTAACCTCTTAGAATGCTAACCCAGGGGAGAAAAGATATTTAAAAGATCTTAAAATACTTTCATCCATCCTAAAATAGAAATATGTACAAAATATAGAAGTATGAAGAGGGGAGGCATTAATTTTAACTTTTTCTTTCTTTCTTTCTTTCTTTATTTATTCATTTATTTTTAGAGAGGAAGAGGGAAAGATTGAAAGATTGAGATAGATGGGGGAGAGAGAGAGAGAGAGAGAGAGAGAGAGAGAGAGAGAGAGAGAGAGAGAGAGAGAGAGAGAAAGAGAGAGAGAGAGGAGAGAGATTAGTTGTCCCACTTATTTATGCATCTATTGGTTCTTTCTTGTTGTATGTGCCCTGACTGGGGATCAAAACCAAGTCCTTGGCATGTTGGGCCAATGCTTTAACCAACTGAGCTACCCAGCCAGGGCAGGAAACATTAATTTTTCAGTTTTAGGAACAGAAGGAATGTTTCCCAGAAGTGATAACTGATTTGGAGTTGTGTAGAATAAATGAGAGTTGCTAGGTCTACCGAGACATGATATTCAAGGCAAAGAGAACTAAATGAGTAACAGCATGATGAAAAGCAGTGTCTGAATTTGCTTGCATTATTAAGGTGATTTCCGCTTAGGTGAATAAGCCAGTCATTTGCCGTTTCTGCGTCATGGACTGTACGTTGCCCCTGCAGGTTAACAATGCCATGTCGGCAGGAGCCATAGGCATCATCTTGTACTCAGATCCAGCCGACTACTCTGCCCCTGAGGTACGGCCGTATCCCGAAGGATGGAACCTTCCTGGAACTGCAGCCCAGAGAGGGAACGTGTTAAACTTGAATGGCGCTGGTGACCCGCTCACTCCAGGCTACCCAGCTAAAGGTAAGGGGTAAGCCTATCATGGTCTACCCGTTGCTGCAAAAATAGTACTTGCCCTTAGAAGGCATAGAAGCAGGCATCTACAGAACAACATTCAAGCTGTGTGTAATAATAATTCGGATTGCTCTTGCTAGGAATTCAGACATTTCCCTTGTATTATTTTAGTTTTAAATGTTCATGAGGTGTGGACATGGAGAAAGGAAGGTCAGTTCAGTTCTCTCCCTACTTTTAGTAGAGAGGAGGTTCAGAAACACAGATCCTCAAATCCAAACTAGGATGTAGGGTTTCAGAATTGCCTAGTGATGTTTTGCTTCTCTAGATCATACATTTCTATTTTTAAAAATACCAATGAGACTTTTTTGTGGTATTTAATAGGTAAAGTGTCAAAAGTTTTGACATCTATGTAACCATCTCCACAATCAAATTAATGAATGTATTTATAACCCAAAAGTTTCCTCGCATCTCTTTTTTTATAAATATATTTTCATTGATTTCAGAGAGGAAGGGAGAGGGAGAGAGAGATAGAATCATTGATTGCTGCCTCCTGTACGTCCCACAGTGGGGAATCGAGCCCAAAACTTGGGCATGTGCCCTGACCTCCTGGTTCATAGTTCAACGCTTAACCACTGAGCAACACCGGCCAGACTCCTCTCATCTCTTTGTAATGGCTCATTCTCAACTCTTCCTGCCCTCTCCCTGCTAACCCCTACACAACCACTGATCTGATTCCTGTCAGCATACTTATTTTGAGGTCCATGTTGTTGATATGTGTCAATAATTCATTCCATTTTTGCTGAATAGTATTCCATTAAATAGATGTACTAGTTTGTTTATTCGTTTACTTGTTGATTAAAATTTGGATTGTTTGCAGTTTGGGGCTATCCTATATAAGAAAAGCCTAATATGCAAATTGTCCCCACGACTGGGAGTTCGGCCGCTTGCTATGATGTGTGCTGACCACCAGGGGGCGGTGAGGAACATGGCAGGCGTCTGCAACATGCTGCAACCTCTCACCAGCTACCTGGGGGTGGGGGTGACAGGGACAGAGGTGCGGTGAGAATGCGGGGTGTCCGCCAAGCTTGCTCCCACTCCCCCTGCTACCCTCCCCTGGGACACCAGGGCTTGTGCGCCAGGGAAGCCCTTGCGCACAGGTGCCAGGTGCCCACGAGGAGCCCACCCTGCACCCACGCGGCCTCTTCCGGTGAGCCGGGCCGCAGCCGCTGGGACCGCAGGGGGCGGGCGGGCTCCCCATGGGTTTGCACAGGAGCCCGTCTGCGAGGCCGGCTGGGAGAGAGCACGCTGCCTGCCCAGCTTCCATGCAGCACCACTGGGCAGCCCAGAGGCCCACGCTGCACCCTGGCCCATGACGTCCAGTCACGCTCACATCTCCACGTGGGGACTCGGGCACTGTGACTTAGGCGGAGGAGGGCGCACGGGCCCAGGTGCTGCCCGGGGCCCAGAGGTCAGCTGGGATCTGCCCTTCCATGCCAGATGCTCACACTTTGATAGCCAGCCAGGCCTAAGGACGGCACCCATGCATGAATTTCGTGCACCAGGCCTCTAGTAATACATAAAGCTGCTCTAAAGAGTTGTATACAGCCTCTTTGTATGCATGCTTTCATTTCTCTTGAGTAAATACATAGGAATGGAGTGGCTGGGTAATGTGATAGAGGTGTATTTAGCATTTAAAGAAACTTTTAAATTGTTTTCCAAAGTGGTTGCACCGTGTTATATTCCAGCAGCAGTGTATGAGTGCTCCAGTTGCCACTTCCGTACCAACACGTAGTATCATCAATCTTTTAACATTATATTCTAACTAGAGGCCCAATGCAAGAATAGGCCCTCCTTCCCCTGGCTGCCAGCACCGGTTTCCCTCCGGCACCCAGGACCTGGGCTGCTACGTTCCAGCTGCTACCAGGCATCCGGGACTTGGGTTGCTTCACTCCGGCCACTGCCACCACCCACCGTGGGCATGCTCCAAGCCACGCCACGCAGCTGCTCGGAGCATGTCGCCACCCCTGGTGTGTGTGTGTCCACTGGGACTGGGGGCAGCATGCAGTCCCCTCCCACCCATCTGCGTGCGCAGTTCCTCCTGAACATTCATGATGCAGCCTCCTCGAGCCAGTCATGACACCTGGCTAATTTGCATATTACCTGTTTATATATATCGATAGAAATGTGAGTTCTCCAAGTTGCATTTATTTTTCAGAGTTTTTGTGACTATTCCAGGTCAGTTCCATTTGACTTTTATAACCAGTTTACCAGTTTTCACAAAAATGCCTCCTGGGAGGTTGAAAGACATCGAATTAAATCTATAGATCAGTTTGAGGAGAATTGATATTTTTTTAAAATTTGAATCTTCAGATCCCTGGACATGGTACAGTTCTCCATTTATTTAGGTGTTCTTTCATTTCTGTCAGCATGTTTAAAGTTTCACTTTACTAGTACATCATATATATGTTTATTTGCACATTTACCCATAAGCATTTTATAGTTTTGTTATCTTTAAATTACATTTTAAATTTCAGTTTCCAGCTGTATTGCTGGTACATAGAAATACTATTGTATTTTTAGAAGAAATACATTGACCTTGTATCCTGCAAACATGTTAAACTCACTAATAGAGTTTTTGTAGATTCCATCAGAGTTTTGACATAGATAATCATGTCACTTGCAAATAAAAACATTTTGTTTCCAATCTGGATGTCTTTTATTTCCTTTTATTGCCTTACTAGAGGCCTGATACACAAAATTCGTGCAAGGGGCTCAGCCCTTGCAGCCCCAGCTTTGTCCAGGAGGTCGTCCAGAAGGTTGTTCAGCCGTCAGGCCATCTGGTCTAGTGAGCATATTACGCTTTTATTAGTATAGATTACACTGGCTAGTACCTCTAGTACTTAATTGAAAAATTTTATTACAACAGATACCCTTGCCTTGTTCCTGCCTTAAGAAGAAGCCTTTCTCTGTTAAGTGTGATACCATCCTGGATGTTTGTTTGTTTGTAATATATTTTTTTCATTGATTTCAGAGAGGGAGAGAAATAGAAATATCAATGATGAGAGAATCATTGATTGGCTGCCTCCTGCATGCCCCCTGCTGGGGGCGAGGGGTCGAGCCGCAACCTGGCATATGCCCTTGACGGGAATCGAACCAGGAATCCTTTAGTCTGAAGGCCTACGCTCTATCCACTGAGCCAAACCATTTGGGCTGTATGTTTTTTACAGATTGTTTTGGTCAGATTAAGGAAGTTTACTTCTGTAGTAATGTGGGAAGTTTTTATCTTAACACATGTATTTAGAAGTGTACGCTGGATTTTGTCAAATGCTTTTACTCCATCTATTGAAATAAAAATAAGTTATTTATCTTTAAGTTAAATTGATTGTTTGTTTTTTTTAATGTTAAACCAACCTTTCCATCCTTGTTGGTCATATTGCATTATCCTTTTATATATTGGTATATTCCTGGATTTGTGCTGATATTTTGTTAAAATATTAATCTGTAGTCCTCAAGGAGGGATATCAGCTTATAGCTTCGTTTTCTTGTAATATCTCGGTCCTCATTTTGTTGTCACTAATGTTGTCTTCATGGAATGAGTTGGTGACTATCTCATATTCTTTTTTTAAATGCAAGAGTTTATAAGAATGGAATTGATTTTGTCTATGAATGTTTGGTAGAATTCCCAGTAGACCCACCAGGCCTGAAGTTTTGTTTGTAGAAATGCTTTTAACTACAAATTCAATGTCTTTAATATATATATATGGCTATTTAGGTTATCTATTTATTCTTGAGTGAGCTTTGATAGTTTTGTGTCTTCAAGGATTTTTTGTCCATTTCATCTAAGTTATTGAATTTATGGGCATAGAGTTGTTCATAATATTATTTTTTTGTTTGCAGGTACTAGAGTGATATTCTCTTTATTCCTGATATGAGCAAGGAATTAAGTACTTTTCTTTTTTTCCTGATCCATCTTGCTAAAGATTTATCAGTTTTATTAATCTTCTCAAAGGACTATCTTTGAGTTTTATTGATAACCTCTATCATTTTTCTGTTTCTTATTTCTTATATTTGTGCACTGATATTTCTGTCCTATTGCTGATTTTTAATTTATCTTTGCTTTCTAGTTTCTTAAGGTAGAATCTGATGTCATTTGTTTGAAACCTTTTTTTAAAATAGGTGTTTCAGTGTTATAAAATTCTATTTTGGTGGACAGTCAAAGTCCCAAGGAGGTTTTTAAGCCTGATAATATGTTTCAACCTTTCTTTAATGAGAATATGTTTGAATGAGATGTTTACCACTTATTCCCAAGATCTCTTGAATTCCCTTTAAAATTTTTATAGTTATTTCTAGTTTCAGAATACGGACACATTTTCTAGATATCTGGTTAACTGAAGCTTCTCCAAGGATTCAGGATATCCTTGAGAAAATAAAGTATGCTTGTAAAATTCAGGAGAATTGTGTGAAATATCAAAACAAGTTTGGGAATCTGCAATACCTATAGTTGATTTTTAAATTAGAATGTAAATGGTTTAATTTCTTACTGTTGAATTAAATAGATCATATTAGTTAAAACAATCATTGATTTGGGCAGAACTTTAATCCTATATAATAAAAGGGTAATACTGCAAATTGACCCTAATAGCAGAGGGTTGCTATGATGCACACACCAGGGGGCAAACGCTCAGTGCAGGAGCTGCCCCCTAGTGGTCAGTGCGCTTCCTCAGGGGGAGCTCCACTCAGCCAGAAGCCGGCTCACGGCTGGCCAGCGCAGTGGCAGTGGCAGGAGCCTCTCCGGCCTCTGCGGCAGCGCTAAGGATATCTAACAGGTTAGACCCGTTCCCTGGGAGAGCAGGCCTAAGCCAGAAGGTGGACATCCCCTGAGGAGTGCCGGACTGCGAGAGGGTGCAGGCCAGGCTGAGGGACCCTCCAAGTGCACGAATTTTTGTGCACCGGGCCTGGTTTGAATATAATGTCAAATGTATAGCAAATCTGCAATAGTAACAAAAAATATTTTTATACTCCTGGCTCAGATTCTTCAATTGTTTTCATTTTATGCAATTTATTTTTGCAGAGTACACCTTTAGATTGGATGTTGAAGAAGGAGTGGGAATACCCAAAATCCCTGTACATCCCATTGGATATAATGATGCAGAAATATTATTACGGTACAGTTTTCTTGTTGGATATGAGAAAAAGATAGTTTGTACTAATGTGTTCATTTGATATTCTAAAATCAATGTAACCTAATTATGTTAAAAGTATCAGATCAAAATGGCTTCTGAAGTAGAATAAGAAAGCGTACCTTTTCCCCTACCCCCATAAATGCGGTCAGTTTAGTGAAGCCGTGGGCAAACTACGGCCTGCGGGCCAGATCCAGCCCGTTTGAAATGAATAAAACTTAAAAAAAAAAAAAAAAAGAAAGACCATACCCTTTTATGTAATGATGTTTACTTTGACTTTATATTAGTTCACACAAACACTCCATCCATGCTTTTGTTCCGGCCCTCCGGTCCAGTTTAAGAACCCATTGTGGCCCTCGGGTCAAAAAGTTTGCCCACCCCTGGTTTAGTGCTTAAGAAAACATTACTCTTTTGCTACAAATAGTCTCAAAAGCAAAACTGTGCCCAAAGATAAAAATACTTATTTGAGATTTTTGAAGCAGTTGGATTTTCTTAAATATTCATTTGATATTTGTACTTGACCTGCATTTTAAAAATATATTGCCCACCACTTGGATATGTGAACTTAGACCATTTACTCAATCTTTCTCGATTCAGTTCCTTTATCTGTACAATGAGGACAGAAGTAGTTACTCCCTGATAGGATTATTATAAGAAGTAGAAAAGATCATGTATGTAAAGTATCTAAAATATGGTAAACATTATATTAATGTTTGCTGTTATTATATGTATTCTATAATTGATGTTCCTTTCCTTTTCAAATCGCCTTATATATTTTTAAAAGCCTGTATCAATAACATTTAATAATTGCTTTATGAATACCTACTACATGAGTGGCCTCTCTATAAATTAATTTCTTCTTAGCACAGTCATGTATTTCATATTTTTAGGATTTCTTGGACCTAATGCAGCCCTACATAAATATAGTCAAAAGGAGGCCACAGCTTTCCTTTTTCTCTATATATTTTTCCTTAGCTCTTATCACTAACACATGAAATGTTTTGCTTATGTGTCTCGGTTATGACTCTCCTTAGAATGTCAGCTCACAAGGGAAGGGGATTTGGACAGTACCTGGCACTTAGTAAATGCTCAATAAGTATCTGTTAAGTGTATGAGTGAGTATCTCGTTATCACACTTCATGATTTTTTTCTCAGAAATGGTGATGCTCAGCCTTTTTCTGTGTTTCATTTTCTCCTGGCAGCCATATGGGGGGAACCGCTTCACCAGATGACAGCTGGAAAGGAAGTCTTAATGTGGATTACAATGTCGGGCCAGGCTTCACAGGGCGCGATTCTTTCAGGTAATTTCACTGTATTTTAGTACCCTGGAAAAGCATTCTGTGTTTAACGGGAAAATGTCAAGATAACTGTTCTACCAGGTATATTTTGCTTATCTTCTTTTCCTCATTTTTTTAAATAATGAATAACTGATCATTTTATATCACTTAAGAAATACGTACAGAATCATGTATCAAATTTCTTCCAGTAGTGGAAGAAATTTATTTCATAAAGTCTCAAAAATTGAGACTTTTGAGTTATAGGTTCACTATTTTAACTTTCCTTTTCACTTAAAGTTTTAAAACAGTTTCCCTATCACTTTTAAAATGTTACACGTATGAAACACGAGGCTGACTTAAGGGAGAGGAGTGAAAGCGAAAGGAGGCACTATTACTGATCACTTACTGGGTGAGCTAAGTGAATCAAATGGGCAAGCACATAATTATTGTGGAGCTCAATACACTTATTTTAATTATTATTAACACGTTACAGCACTATTGTACAGAGGAGTGATAAGAGGACGTGTTCACTGAGCTTAATTTTACAGAAAGAGTTTATTTTCTACTGAATCGAGACAGGCAGGAACTGCCTGTGAGAGAGATCAGCTTGAACAGAGTAGTGGAACAGCATGGCACGGTCAGATGTGAAGGAGTCTGATTTGCCTGAAATGCAGAGAGAAAAGGCCACGTCACAAGTGATAAATTAGGGAAGATAAAGCTGTTTTCATTAAACCAAGATCATTAATCAGTCTTGTTTGCTAAGAATTTACATTAACAGTGTAAATGTAATTTTTACAGTTTAGAGTTTTTTAGTTTCTGTAATTTCTTATTTATTTGTTATTGATTTTAAAGAAGGGAGGGGGGAAAAGAAACATCAATTTGTTGTTCCATTTATTTATGCTTAATTGGTTGCTTCTCTTATGTGCATTGACTGGGGATTGACCCCGTAACCTTGGCGTATTGGGACAACGCTCTAACCAAGTGAGCTACCAGGCCAGGGCTAATTATTTTTATTTCAGAACTTTCAAAATATTAGAAGTTCAAATTTTTTTATTTTATAGACAGTTTAGAATTTTTTACATAAGTGCTTATTTATCTCTATAACTCAATCTGAACAGAGTTCCTTTGATATGTAAAAATTAAAAAAGATTTTATTATTAATTTATTAATGTCCTCCAGATGTAAGAGAACATACACAATGAAAGATAAAGGCCTTTTTAATTTACAAACAGAAACAGCCACAGAGAAAGCAGAAAAGATGTTGCTTTAGTTCTATTTTTAGTCACAGTTCAAGGGAAAACTCAAAAACATAAAAATTCTCTGGTCAACATGTCAAAAGGCTGACCTCCTTCAACATGGGCACAGAAGTTTTAATTGATTTGAGCTCAAAATGGACAAAAAACACAAAGAAAATTACTAAAAAACACATTTGCTGTCAGATCTCACCCCAAAGAGATCTTGATTATCTAATAATCCATTTACAGAGATTACCAAATGACAGGACATGAAATCAAATTCCTAGCCACAGCTGCCACTGGGGAATAATTTATGTGCCATAAACAAACTAGAAACAAACAAAACACAATCAGTAGAAAAAAATGTATAGGTATGGTCTGTCAGCGAAATTAGAACTCTATTGCTACTTGGATTTACTTTGGAGAGCCAAAGACATGTCTGGGTTGAAGCTGCCCATACCTGGTCTTCCAGGTGAATTCATTGTGCATCACATTGGGATCCAAAATGATAAAATGATTTTTTTTTGAAAAAGTAAAACCACAATTCTTACACAAATATGAAATGAACATGTGTCCAAAATTGAATTTAGTGAATAAGGGAACTTGAAAGGAGTTAAAACTGATTCAAAGGAGAATTCAAAGTTCATACCCAAACATCAGCTCATCAGGATGCTGAAAGGAGTGTACGTAACAGCAGAAAAACAGATTTCGTTCACAGTGGGGAAGGGAAGTCAGTTAAAGTTCACTAGGGAGATTGTGCATTTCAGTGGATGTGGATTATCTGCATTACAGTCATGTTTCTGTAAGTTAATTTCTGTCTCTACAGAGCTGTAAAATTGTCTAAGGACAATAATAGTCAGGGGTAACTCTGATGGATGAACTAAGGTCTTAATTTTTCCTTACAGGAGTGTATTTATTAAAAAAAAAAGTATTTTTTTAAATATTTTTTTTATTGATTTCAAAGAGGAAGAGGGATAGATAGAAACATCAATGATGAGAGAGTATCACTGATTGGCTGCCTCCTGCACGGCCCCCACTAGGGTCCAAGCAGCAACCCAGGCATATTCCCTGACCAGGAATCAAACCATGACCTCCTGGTTTATAGGTTGGTGCTCAGCCAGGGAACCATGCCGGCCGCAAATTTCACAAATATTTACTGAGCATTTTCTATACCCCATGCACCATTCTGGGTACTGGGAATTCAGCAGTAAATAAAACAGGCAAAAATTCCTGCTCTATGGAGCCTACATTCTAGAGTTCAGTTGACTTAGAACGTGATGAGTTTGAAGTGATAACAGGAAAAGCATGTGGATATTTAGGCATTTGGATTCAGTGGTACTAAACATTAGAAAGACATAAAAATTAAAGATGTGGATGAGCTCTTTTGAGAATCTGAGCAGATAGCCTCTGTTCATGTTCATTAAAATAAAATTTTCTAATTAAAAATAACAGATTTTTTTCTCATTCCTCACTGTTGACTTTCTTTAAATTCATTTAGTGACATAATATCAATGAATTTGGGTTTCTAACTAATAGATTTTAGGCTCATATGTTTAGAAACACGTTGAAACATGTTTCTGCTTTTTCCCCCCGCTATTTTAAAAATATCTCTATTTTATTGATTTCAGAGGGGGAGAAATAGAAACATGATAAGAATCATTGATTGGCTGCCTCCTGCACGCCCCCTACTGGGGATGGAGCCCACAACCAGGGCATGTGCACTTGATGGGAATCAAACCTGGGACCCTTCAGTCAGCAGGCCAATGCTCTATCCACTGAGCCAAAGCAGCTAGGGCTGTGCTATTCATTTTTATCAGCAGCAAAAATAAATCTTTTACTTGATGACTTAAAATGAAAAAGACAAAAACACACAAAAGAAAACATCAACCGTTGATTAATTTTCCCCAAAAGCATTTTAGTTGACTATTGCACATAAGTTAAATATGCAGTCAGAAGCGCAATATACTTTTGAAGGGGAAAAAAACTGAATCTGCACTTAACAATTTATAGGTTTTGACAGCTTGTTAGTTCTTCCATTAAAAAATGAACCACAAATTAGAAACTGCTGGGATCCCCACTCCCCCTACCCCGCACCCCTCTATAGGTAAATTTTGTTCCCTTGTGAAAAAGGCTCAGCATTTTCCCATGTCGTTTTTGATTCATGAAATGTGAATGTATTTTCCCTTGTCTTTGATTGCTTGTATTTTCCCTTGAATTCTAATTAAGTTGATTATAATTCATGAATAAATATTTAAAAGATTTCCCCAAATCAGAATCAACAGTGATGGCCTGGGTGGGAGTTTCATTGTATGGTTGTCTTGTACATATTAATAGGCACTTCCCCAATTTCCATTTAATCATAGAGTTTGTCATGCTTCTTACTGGCAGCACCGAGCCAGCTCTGTAACTGATACACTACTTCAATAATCTTGAAGAAAACTATTAAAGAGCAGAAATTAATGTAAATACAAAGACACATGTAAGACTTACTTGTCCTTAAATACATAATGGCTGTATTCCTTCTGTTTGTGATTAAGTAGCCTATACTTAACATTTTAGAATGAATACCCCAAACATTTTGAATAATAGACTACTTTGAATTTTAATTAAATGTCAATACAGTTATAGGGAGGAAGAATATAAAATATTGAGTTTTTAAAATCTTACTGTAAGGTGCATGCTTAAGTAGTTAGGAGTAAAATGTCATGATGTCTGCAACTTGCAAATAGTTCAGCAATAATAACCATTATTTAATTTAGGTGGTGGCTGTATGGCAATTTATTGAACTATTATAATTATAGAGTTTTCTGTACTTCTGATATGTTTCATAATTAAATGTTGAAAGAAAGCTTTTAGAGATAATGCTCTATGTGAAGTAATTTATTCCTTTTGAAATTCTAGGAAGGTTAAAATGCATGTTCATAATAACAATAAAATTACAAGGATTTACAACGTAATCGGAACTATCAGAGGATCTGTGGAACCCGGTGAGTCTGAGAATTTTTAAAAGCACTTTGTTTTTACAAACATTAAAAGAGAGAGAAGATCATTTTACTCAACATCTGATGTTTTCTTTGGCTGATATAAAACAACTACATTTGAAAAAATATTTGTACTAATCTAAAATAAGACTCTCCCTTTTAGCGTGAATGTTTTCCTATGGAGGAAACTCAAGCAAGAGGAAATTTAATTTAAAAAACATGTCAATTACAACTATTTATAATGCATTCGAAGTTGTAGTTCTTTTGAACACATTCTTTTCCAGACAGGTATGTTATTCTGGGAGGTCATCGGGATTCCTGGGTGTTTGGAGGTATCGACCCAACCACTGGCACTGCTGCTTTACAAGAAATTGCTCAGAGTTTTGGGAAACTGATGAGTAGAGGTAAGTGATGTTCGGTGGGTGAGGACACAAGGTGACACACCGCTCTCCTTCATTCTAGGCAGGTGTGCCTAACCGTGTGTGTTAACGATTACAGGATGGAGACCTCGGAGAACTATCATTTTCGCCAGCTGGGACGCAGAAGAATTTGGACTTCTGGGATCCACAGAATGGGCTGAGGTAAACAAGTTCTTATTTTCTTGGTCAACCGGGAACAAGTATCTGTGCCTCCGGATGTCCACAAATAGATTCCACTGCCTAATATGGTTTTAATCTGGAGAAAGTCGAAAGTCTCAAGAGAACTTAAGAACTAGAGTTTGTTTTTACTTTCACATCAGTTTGGCAAGACAGAATAACCTCTTAAAATCTCTTAAGTTCAGAAAAAAGTCAAAACTAGTGAGCTATTTCTGACAAGTGAATTGACTTATCTAAAAACTCGTACAGATCTCTAGAGTAACTTTTCAAGTGTTTGATGTTTCCTTGGAATTCTTCTAAGAAAACAAGAGTTTCTATTAAGATGTCTTGACTTTGATTATAATTTCACATGTATAGACTCCATATAAAATTGCAACCATATGTATATTTTACTATTCACAGAAGTGCCAGATTGCTGACTATGTGGTAATTTTGTACATAGCATTACTTCAGTTAACTGCCTTACTTTAGAATTTCTGAGATTTATTTTTTCTTCGGATATGATTTCCATTTGTGATGGGCTCTTAATGCTTTATCCTTTAGTGTCTCTCCTAGGCCGCCTTCTTTCATCTTTTCCCCTTAGCCTCTCTGTCAAGTAACTAAGTTCTTAAATGTACAAGGTAAGCTCACAATTCTTATGAAGGCATGTGCACTATATAAGCACTTACTCTCCCTCTACTTTCCTCTGTGTATCTTTTATAAGTCCAGGTATTTTTATAAGTCCAGATTTCATAGGGTTGTTTGAAACATGTCAAACAATTCTTGACATTGGCTCTAGTTCTTAAAATGCTTTCGTCCTGACTCACTTTCTCTTAACTTTACTTTAAAATAATATGAATCAAATCAGTATGGGGGTAAAGTCACACACACAGTTACCGGTCTATCCCTTATCCTTTTGACTCATTTTTATATCACAAAGTTTTATTATTACATTGCTTTTATAAACATGCTTTTTGAAAGTTGACTATTTAGATTAATCAAATTTTATTAAGGTCGTTTACATTTAGAAATATGTAATTTCATGTGAATATGTGTATACATAAATACATGTCTCTATAATGTTAGCAGCTTAAAATAAAGATCAAAGAAATCTAAGATATAAAATACTATGCTTTGCATTAATTTAAATACTTGGTGAAAAGATAATTTCAACAGTTTCTAGTTTCCTACCATATTTTTCATCATATTCAACAGCATACTTTATTTAATTAATTAAAAAATCTTCCTTATTTCTAATGTAACTGTTATAATGGAAACTCCAACCCTATACTTGCCCACAGCAGAGGTAACTATCGTGTGGCCTGTGTGGGCAGTGCAGAGAGTGGCAGTCCTCACTGGGCCCTAACCTCTCACAGCTTTAAATGTTTTTATTACAGTAAGTTCTTATAAGTAAGGCAGTGAGAGAGAAGTAAAGGGTGCTCTCGCATATTCCCGTGTGTGTGACATTCATCTTCTCTACATAATCTTTCTTGGGGGGTTGTGGAGAGGGAGAAAGTCAGAAACAGTCTTGTGTTTGTCCTAAAGGTCCTTCCTTTTCTCCCTCTAGTTTTGTTCTGCCTTCCTCTTTCTCTTTTTTTTTGTTCATATTTTCTAATTATCTTTAAAAATCAATGAAATTTTCTATTTTTCAATTTTTTTGTACTTCCTTATTTTTCACTTAAAATGATATATTTATGTGGGTATTCATTATTAGTGGATCTCAAACTTCAGTGCATGTAAGGATTGCCAGGGCACCTTTTGGAAAATACAGATTTCCAGGCCTTGCTTTCAGCAATTCTTAGGTCTGGGGTGGGGCCCAGAATCTGGGAGCCTCGCCCCTTCATGTTCTGTCTGGTTTAGGGAATCAAAGAACCACACTTTGAAAGTACTTTTTCTCTGGGGCTGCCTCTATTGTTGTAAATAAATATCTACAGCAGCATAATCTTTTTCTTACTTGTTTTAATTTCATTTATGTTGTTGTCAACCAACCAGTTATCAGCTATCAGCATTTTTTAGAAATTATGGTTGAAGGCATAGGTATTTGATTCATAATGTACTTGCAGATTACTTTTATACTCGTTTATTTTGTCTCCATTCCCACAATTGTAATACTATGAATTAACAACTTTGCTTCAATTTTAGGAGAATGCAAAAACACTCCAGGAGAGAAGCATCGCTTATGTCAACTCAGATTCATCGATTGAAGGTACATTTAATGTATAACTAAGCTATCAAGCCTAATTTCTTTAGAATATTTACCATTTGGATTCCTGTTTAAAACTCCAGTATTAACTACGTCCTTCCTATAGAGGTATTAAAAGAATTTGGCTAAAATATTTCAGAAGAGGTGGTCTACAGAATATTTCACACAGAAATACTTTCTGGTCCTAGCTGGTTTGGCTCAGTGGCTAGAGCGTTGGCCCACAGACTGAAAGGCCGAGGGTTTGACTCTGGTCAAGGGCATGTACATTGGTACAGGTTCTACCCCAGCTCTGGTCGGGGTGCATGTGGGAGGCAACCCAATCAATGTGCCCTTCTCACATCGAGTTTCTCTGTCTCTATCCCTCTCTTCCACTCTCTCTAGACATGCTGTTGTCTAATGTCTTGCTATATACTAATTGAATGAATGCTGTAGCCTTACCATTATATATATATTTTTCCCACTAAACACCCTCTAAGAGACACTGCATTAATGACCCTTATGACATGGGAGCTGCTGTCCTAGCCACCAAAGTCCACTTACACCTTCTGTGAAGAGTGCACTGCAGTCTCTCTTGCTCCTGAAGAACTATTTCCAGCCTAAATTTTTTTTATTGGTTTTTAGAAAGAAGGGGAGCATGAGAGAGAGATCAATTTGTTGTTCCACTTATTTATTAATTCATTGGTTGATTTTTGTGCCCTGCCTGGGGATTGAACCCACAACCTTGGCATATCAGGACAATGCTCTAATCAACCATCTGGCCAGGGCTCCACCCTATTTTGAATTCCCAGGGAGTGATCCCACTGAAATTTGTTATATAGTTATAATTAGAAAATAAAGTTAAAATTAAATATAAATTGGAATTTCATTGGAAAGTATTAAAATATTCTGCTTTATTTTTCAGGCAATTATACTCTCAGAGTTGACTGTACACCCCTTCTTTACCAATTGGTGTATAAACTGACAAAGGAGGTATACAAGTACATCTGTCTTATGTTTTCTGATGACAGCGAATAAGTTTTTTTTAACTAGCTATACTTATTTTTAAACTGGTGACAGACATAGCTGATTTGTGTAAATAAGTCAGAACAAAGATCTTTAATACACTATGTGACATTACAATTATGACAGCATTGCTAGCGTCTCTGTTCTAATAAGTTTGTATTGTGTCCGCTGAGCTGGAATGGAAAAGCCTTGGTTCAGAGATTGCCTTGACTGCTCATTCATTCAACAAATATTTATTGAGTGGTTACTAGTTACCAGGTCCCATAAAATAAATTATAGCAGCAACAATAAAATGACAAGGTCACTGAATCCAAATACTTTGTAATCTAGAGAAGATACAGACCCATAAATGAGGAATTACAGTTCCCTGGAATATTGGATACTCTATACAATGAAGAACAGTTACAGAAGAGAACCTAAAGTCCCAGGGTAGCTGGGGAAGTTGGGAAGCATCAGGGGATGTTTACAGAATAATTAATGCTTAGGCTGTAGAACAGAAGGATGTGAAGGTGAGGGAGAAGGCGTAAGCAGAGGACACAGATCTCTCAAAAGATGTGGATGAAAGAACATACTTCCTGACCCGGAGGTAGCTCAGTATGACCTAAGCACAAAGTACGTTGTGGGAAGATGGTGAGAAATGGAGCATGACAAATCTACCAAAACTCAGTTGAAAAAGGACTCTTTTATTCTCCTGTAAGCAGAAGATTACAAGCTTATCAACCTCTAATGTGTGTTATAAGGTAAGGTGGTGGGGAGGCTGAGCTTCCCCCCAACCCATTTTAAAATATATATATTTTTTGATTTTGGAGAGGGAGGGGGAGAACATGTTCCTGCATGCCCCTTATTGGGGATCGAGCCCACAACCTGGGCCTTGACCAGGAACAGAACCATGATCTCCTGGTTCATAGGTTGATGCTTAACCACTGAGCTACACTGGCCGGGCTGGGAGGGCTGAGCTTAAGAGCCTCCGTCTGATAGAAGAAATGGGACAATGTGTCCATGCAATGGAGGAGGGTCAGCAACTATGACAGTGCATATAGCCGAGAGAGAAAAATCTGATCCAGGCTGCCCAACGAACAGGGTTCTGGTTAGTGTGAGACAGAGATGACTTGATTCCAGACAATAGAGAATTTTGCAGGGAAATTGACCCAAGCAGATTGTAGGAACTGGAGCAGGACCTCAGCTATTGCAAATTGGCAAGAGCTGAGTAGATCCCAGGCAGTTTTCTGGAAATGAGCAGAACTTCCCTGTAGCACGCTAGCAGGGAAGGGATGCCTCTGTGCAGTAACTCAACTGTATGCTGAAGGCCTCCTATGTGGTGATGAGGGAATAACCAACTCTGTATAAAGGCCAGAGAAGACGGCAGAGATGATTAAGTTGAGATGGGCACCATTCTCCCCATTTCCACAGGTAAGAACATTAGGGTTTAAAGCAAGACACCAAAGGTATCTTAGCTGATAAGTAGGGTCTGCCTTGGGTCCATTTTTGAACAAAGCAGTTATAAATGAACAAACTTCAACCAAAACGTGTGATAGATAATATGGATCTAAAATAGAGATGGTTAAATGTTAACTCCACAAACACATTTTTCCAACACATGCCCCTGCTTTTTCTGAGAGCAAAGAAAAGCAAAGTATAAGTTTGTAAGTATTCTTTTAATGAGGGTAATAAAAATGTTTATGTATACACAAGAGGCTGTTAATATTCCCAAATAGAAATCTGAGGTTATGTAGACATATCAAATCCCAGCTTTACTAAAATATAATCAGACTTTCTAAAATAACATTCCTCTTCACCCACCACCAGGGTTGGTGACAAAACTAAGGTTTATAGTGAGTTTCAAGCTCAGCTTCATAACCTAGATCTGTTGCCCGAGGACTCTTTGCAATTCTTCCCAAAAACAATTTACCCTAAAGTAAATATTATATCAATTCCCTCCCCCAGTACTTCCTACTAAAAGGAATTTAAATTGCCAAATGACATTTATTAAAAATACGAACCTCTATGTAAAAATTTACTAAAATAAGCAGGAAACTTTATTCTAGTTATTAGGCAAAATTACCAATAGGCAGGCATTATAAACAAGAATTTGGGCTGAATATTTTTCCTATTTCCAAAAGCATATTTTTCTACATCAGCATACATATAGTTAGAAGTTGATGATAACATGTGGTTTTATGTTGACATAAATTTAGTTGCTTCTGCTTCTAATTCCCAGTATTTCTTTCCAGATCTCCAGCCCCGATGATGGTTTTCAGGGTAAATCTCTTTATGAAAGCTGGTTGGAAAAGGATCCTTCCTCTGAAAATACAAACCTTCCTAGGTAAGTTACTTGTTTATATATTTTCTACCACAGGATAGATTATGAATTCCCCTTGCCCCTTGTTTTCCCCAGGCATGCAATGCGCAGGTGCCTCACCAACAATCTGAGTCAAGACAATCCTACAGGATTCCTCTGTGCAGCCTTTGATGTGCTGATCAGCCGGAACAGCCAAATCTTTTAACCCACAGTAGAGCAGCAATCTAGTTTCACAAGATTTTAGTCAAGATTAGTTTGCTCCATTATTAAGCATTATTTTGCATTCTTATACAAAATTTCATTTAGACATGTATTGAATACTTAACAATGTAACTTCAAATGATAAAGATGAAGTTAAAAAACAAATGATGGATTATTAGTTTCTAAATTTATTAATGGGCATTATCAGTAACTACCAAATTGTTAGTCAGACCTGTTAACCAACTTAGACTTTAAGTATTAATGTATTTCTTAGTTCATCTCAGTCATACAGCAGTTTTCCTGAATTCATTTTATATTTTCTACTTCAATGCTATTTCTAAAAGCAGCAGATGATGTGGTTTATGGCTTCATTCCATATTCCAAATACATCTGTGAAAGTTTAAATGTGTTTCCATTATAAATGTTTCACATACTTAAATAGAAAAAAAAGTTTAGATTTAGGAGTATATAGTTAGGTTCTTCATGCATATGTAATTTTATATCCTGTTCTATTATGACTAGTTTTCCATGTGATTACATTATTACATGTAATACATATGTATATGCAGAGTGGTTTCTTAATTATATACAAAGAAATATACTGTAATTAGACTTCCTCATTGCCATTTTCTGATTAGTCCATAATTCTGAGGGCAGGAACCATATCTTGTTTTCCCCTCTAAACAAATACCATAAATGCAGAAAATATGGAAGACAGCAGTCACTAGACTGCCGTCTTTGGTGGCATTGCTAAGCCCTGGTTGTGGGCTTTATGTTTATCACACCAATATCCAGCAGATAGTACCAAAGTGTCTTCGGGTGATATACCTTTTCCTAAATCCTATAAATGTGCCATTAAATTCCTTCTATTTTTGGGATGGGATTCACTGCCCCATCTATTTAACTTCATATTATTTATGCATTCTCTCTCTGTATGTGTATGTATTTATATTCTACATCTAGAATCAACAAGCTGGGATCTGGAAGCGATTTTGAAGCTTATTTTCAGAGACTTGGCATTGCGTCAGGCAGAGCCCGTTACACTAAGAATAGGGTAAGCCATTTTATTTTGGATACATAGTATCTCATCCACATCCTTCTTGTTAAGAATTCTGTCATTTCACTGTTTGGTACAGGCACCGGGTGGACATGTGGCCTGTAAAGAATTTCAGGGATAGACAGACTGCATGCCCCTTTGCAAATGGATTAGATAGTAATTTGGGTTGTTTTGTGATTTTCATTGCCAGTTATTCAGTGCTATAGTAGTTGACCGAATAATGTCAGGGACTTAGCTAGTGATCAGTGTTAAGTAGTAGTTCACATACTTTTGCTGACACAGGCATTGTTGGAAAATCTCACGCTCCTAGTCTGGTAAGTTTTGATGTGCTTTTCCTGGAGAAAATGTGCTGGTGGAGAACATTTCTGTTACAGAGAATGCAGCTAAGATTCTTTGTTACAAGCCTCTCTTCACATTCCCATACTGCCTTTCATTTGCGTCCAAGCTCTTGAATAGCCAACAAAACAGGTTTCTTTTAATTTTTTAAAAAAATATATTTTATTGATTTTTTTCACAGAGAGGAAGGGAGAGAGATAGAAAGTTAGAAACATCGATGAGAGAGAAACACCGATCAGCTGCCTCCTGCACATCTCCCACTGGGGATGTGCCTGCAACCCAGGTACATGCCCTTGACCGGAATCGAACCTGGGACCTTTCAGTCCGCAGACTGACGCTCTACCCACTGAGCCAAACCGGTTTCGGCGTTTCTTTTAATTTTTAACTTGATACTGGTTTGCATGATCGCCATTCAAACACATTGATGATATGCAAATACTTAGATATGCCAATATAAAACATGTTTGCTTGCCTATGTTATAAATTATCATAAAGCACACTGAATCTTAGAGTGAAGAAAAGCAATGTATAGCTTTGCAAATTGGCAGGAGCCGAGTAGATTTGTCAGATTTTAATAATTTTCAAATCATATTTGCAATATAACATCTTGCTTATATAGAATACAACTAAGAATGAAGTAGAATAACTCAAAGGCATACATTTGCATAGTGATACTCATTAATACTTTACCTCTTTCATTGCCCTTTCATTTTTATACTCTGTCATCATTCTGAACAATGTTACCTAGTTACTAAGACAATGCAGATTAAAACCAACTAGACAGAAGGATATTCCTTTTAGTGATAACTAAAAGCAGTGAAAATGACAGCCTGATAGCAATGAAGATATCTAAAAACTAAAGTTAAGGAAGACCTAAGAAATAAAAAAAAATATTTTGGTAATACTTAAACAGGGTAAATGGCATTTGGTTATGCACTGTTTGTGGAGACAGGGAAGGAGCTTAAACTGCCCAGTACCTTTCATTCCCAACTGTCAAGTGTGCTCCTTTGCAACTGGAGTATGAACTCCTTAATCTTATCAGAAATACAATAAGGAGAATTTCCAAGCAGTATTTTGAATGAAGATTGCATGAATTATATAATGAATGGTAACTTTTTTGCTTCATTACAATAAAACTCAGAGTGCCATATAGCTGTATTTTCTGCAATCAATTTGAATATATAATGTTTGTACTTGGTCTCCCCTCCCACCCCCACCCCCAACCTTTCTTTAGAAAACAGAGAAGTACAGCAGCTACCCGGTATACCATACAATTTATGAGACGTTTGAATTGGTAGAAAATTTTTATGACCCTACGTTTAAAAAACAGCTCTCTGTGGCTCAATTACGAGGCGCACTGGTTTATGAGCTTGCAGACTCTCAAATCATTCCTTTCAATATTCAAGACTATGCAAAAGCTTTGAAAAACTATGCAACAAGTATCTACAATTTATCCAAGAAACACGACCAACAGTTGAAAGACCATGGCGTATCATTTGGTAAGAAATGACTGAGCAGGTATTCTATAATCTATAAGAGGTTTAAGATATTTTGTATCATCCTAGAGTTTATCCCTGCCTCACTTATTAGTTGTGGCTTCTAGGAAAAAAAAATTTAACATCTAGTAAAGACTGATTTAATTTGGTATTTATAGGCTGAATCCATTTTGCTAAAGGTTGTGCTACAAATGTTGGGCTTTCCCTGTTATAAGACTAATATATAGATGCAGTACACCATCAAACAAATATTGGAAAGTAGAGAAAACCAATTCCACTACATACATAATTATTACTGCATATGTCTTTTAATGTTTGTCTACATGGGGGATTTTTTTTTTTTTTTTTTTTACAGTTTTAAGCATTTTTTCATTGTCCATCTGGCCATTTTGTGGTTGCTGTTCTACAAAACATGGATGAAACAGTGTAGTAGCATTGGTGTGGTTCATATATTGGCTCTACTATTTATTCACTGTGTGACCTTGGGAAAGTTACTTGAACCCTGTGTGTTGTCAATTTTCCTATGAGTGAAATGGTAAAACAATATACGATGTTTCCAAGATTGCTGTGGAGATTCAGTTGACACAGAAACAATGGTGACTGACACTTAATGCTCATAAATGTTACCTATTATTACTGGTTTATTATGCTGAGAGTATATATGAGTATATAATGTAATTATCAAATTTGTACTGAATGCCTATTGTGTACCAAGTATTATTATTGCCTGGACTACATATGGATGTTTAAGACATTGTCCTCAGAGCTTAAAGTCTCATGTGGGGAAGAAGACAAAATGCAAGGGACAAGTTATTATAAAGATACACAGAAAGTACTACCTTAGGAGCACAAAGGTCAGTAATGACTTTTGAATATTATTACATAAGAATTAGTATTCTTCAGAAAGTTCTGATGAGCAGCAGGTACTAAGATCTAGAAATAAATGAAGCAAAGACAGAAAACTGTGTTTAGACATAAGAGACAAAATATAGACATAGCAGGGCCTACAGCAAGATGGATATCCATAGGTCCATGGCTATCCAGCATCCAGTTCTCTACCTAAATGCCCGGATTTCCTCTTGGCAAATTATCTTTTATCAACTTGTGTAAGTCAAATTGATAAGAGAAACCATACAGCTAGGACCTAGTCCTTAATTAATACCTTCCTCCCCATATTTCCAAATTTTCCATCTCATATTAGTGATTCTTTATCAATGTTAAACATTATTATAATCTCTTCTATCTTAAAAACATTTCCTCTCCTGATGTGCCCTACTTCACAATCAAAATTTTTCATTTAGTGCCAGGAAAAAAAATAGTCCCTCAAATGTCTTAAGAAATGGATGATTTACACTCCTCACCTCCAGTTCTTTACCTCCCATTAACCAAACCACTGCACTGTCTTCATGTTCCTACTATTGTAGTGAAATTGCTCTTGCCAAAGTTTCATTCACCTGTGTCACTAAATCCCAGAAACACATTCAGTTCTTATCTATCTTGATTTCTATGCTTTTGAAATTTCTTCAACCCTTTGTCCTTAGTGCCCGTATCTATTAGATTTATACATGGTTTAAAACAGCAACAAAAATGAAAGTTTATAGAATATCTAGGGCTTAAATAAACCTTGTTTTTATATTGACTATACTTAAACTGAATGTACTACACAGTAGGTCCTCTAATAATGCTGTTTCATTAAAGCATAAATGCCTGTGGACCTTAAGTCTAGTTTTTATCAATTAGCCTATGGTAAAACTGGTTTCATTATATGTTGTCTTGCTTAAAGTTAGAGTACCTATCAATGATGTGAAGTGAGGGCTTACTGTCCTTAGTAGCAGTGTGAATTATATATGCCCTAGATTCTTTAAAGTTATTTTCTTAAGAACCAATTTAGCCATTTTCTGTCTGACACTTTGTCACAATACTTTAAACAATTTCCATGGCTCTGCCAGAGGCTCGGTATAAAAATGGTTTCAATATTATTCAGTCATCTCAACCTGGAATGGGAGGGCAGGAAAGCGAACCTCTGAAAGATGAAGCGCTTATACTTATTTCCCTCTTGCTTTTCTTCTTTGGAAAGACGCCTTATTTTCTGCTGTACAAAACTTCTCAGAGGCTGCTTCAGATTTCCACAGAAGACTTACAGAAGTGGATCTTAACAAGTAAGTTTCCAATGTAAAGTCCCCCTGCTATTTTAAAGCATTCAGCGCTAAATCACTGCTACTCAAATTATGGTCAGCCTTATCCTTATTTAATATTTTTAAATATGGCTCCCTGGTAGGAGTGTAATGATCTGTTTCTTGTTCTCCAAGTCCCATGGCAGTGCGAATTGTGAATGACCAGCTGATGCTCCTGGAAAGAGCATTCATCGATCCCCTTGGTTTACCTGGGAGGAAGTTCTACAGGTAAGGAAGCAGCAGGTGTTCCATTAAAGGACACTGCTTTCAACTATTGCCATCACGTGAGTGGAAGGTAAATACGTGTATCGAGAGGAACATGAAAAAGTTGATGCAAATCAGTATAATTTCATGTTGTTTACTGCTCTGCTGTAGATGTAAATCATGATAGTTAAAAAAGAACTCTTCGCAACAAAGTCATAGCATCTTAAAGGGGATTTCCCAACTCATATGGTTCAATATTCTGCAGAAATCTTTTCTATAGGATTTCAGATACAGGCAAACCTCATTGTATTGAGCTTCAAACATTTTGCCCTTTTTGCTGGTAGAGGGTTTTGCCTTCAATTTATAAAAAAGACTGCAAAGCTCTCTGCTTTGGTGGTCTGGAATGGAACTTGCGAAGTCTCCAAGGTGTGCCTGTATCTGGACATCCAGCTGCTACTGGAACCTTCTGGTGGTGGACGGGGTGCTTATTACCTCTTCAAGTTTCTCCAAAATCAAATAGATTAAATCTAGATTTACTTTTATTTAACATTTTAGGCTTTTGAAGATGATTTTCATGTTTCCCCTGAACGAATTGCCTATTTTTCCACCTAGAATTTTTGCTTATAAAGGATTAAAATGATATATTGCAAACACTTAACTAATGGCTATTTCATTGGTATCAAACAAACATTAAGTTCATATTATTTATGATTTTATAAAAATAGCAGCCATTTACTGAGTGTCTCTGTGACCTAAATCCTCTATATACCTTAAATCTGCAAGCCTATGGGGGTGAAAGCAACTATAATCTCCATTTACCTCTGGGGGAACCTGAAGCTTAAAGAATAATTTGCCCAAGTTATACTTAGTATGTAGCAGAGCTAGACTTGAAAATCCTGTGTTTACTATTAGGATTAGTTAAATGTTAATACTAATCCTAATATCTGTAAGAAAGGCAACATAGTGAATATGTTATTTAATGATAAACAGCCTTATAGAATAGTTTTCACCATCTTAATTCAGATGAAAACACCCTGGAAGTCACTTACATATGTGTTGTGAACTAGAATATGGAGTTTCTGATTCTAAATGATAGGTGCCATTTTTCCTCCTCTTACTGGCAGGCACCATGTTTAAGTTCTCCCTCTCTGGAGCTGCAAAGCACCAGTATCTCGTGTCCTGGTTTTTATAGCTGTTGCCCAGGGAACAGTCTGGAAGGTTTGGTTCTAGAGGTCACCACCTACAAGTTACTACACACCCCAGTCTTTCTGAGAAAGCATATGGAGTTGCTCTCAGGGATGGAAGCTGGTGGAAGCAATATTTGTGCTCTCCTTCTGCCTCACTCCAGCTTAGTGGTTTCTCCCAGAAAGGAGGGTATACCCTTTGTCTGGCACAATTTGTGTAGCTACTGCCCAGGGGCAACTCTACCTTGCCTGGCTCTGATGGCTAGTGGGGCTTATGCTGGCATGTCTTAAATAGCTCCCACCCTCACTGCATGAGGCCCAGGAGCACAGTATTCCAGTGAAAGAGGCCTATAAGTTTATCAACTACAGCCTGAGGGGTAGGTTTCCAACTAAACACACATCTAAGGGTTAACTGTAAACCATATCAGACATGCTGGATGGCTGATGCTGTCTTTATGCTTTTCTTCTGTGCTCCAGAGTCTCTTGTGTGTCTCATGGCCCATTTTTACAGATGAAAAAAGTAGTAAAATATGACATCAAAAACATAATGACTGGCTCAGTTGGTTTGAGCGCTGTCCCATACACCAAAAGGTTGCGGATTTGATCCCCGGTCAGGCATGTATGGGAGGCAACTAACATCGATGTTTTTCTCTCTAAAAATCAAACATATCCTTGGACGAGGATAAAACAAAAAACCCCATAAAATCTGTGTTTGGTGGGAGAGTAAATACATTTTTATAAAAGTATAAATTATTGTATGTTAGCCTCATGGCAGTCACAAAGCAAAACCTACAGTATATACACAAGGATAATGAGAAAGAAAGCTAAACATACCAACAGTCATCAAACCACAAGAGAAGCAACAGAGAACTGATAACAGCCAGCAAAGCAATAGCAATGAGTGCATACCAATATTTACTTTAAACGTGAACTTTCCAATCAAAAGACTCACTTGAGAAGGACTCACACAAACTGAAACTTATGGAAAAAGATACACCATACATGTGGAAACCAAAAGGAAACAGAGTAGCTCTACTTATATCAGCCAAGACAGACTTCAAGAATAAATAACTAAATATATACATACATGCACTCAATATAGGAGCATATATATATATATGTGTATATATATATATATATATATATATATATATATATATATATATATCGGAGATTTCAAGACCATACTTACTTGGATGGATAGATTAACAGACAAAATCAGCCTTAAGTGATATATATAAAATATTCCATCCAAAAGCAACAGAAAACACATTTTTCTTAAGTGCACATACATTTTTTTTTCAACATTCTTAAGGATAGATGATTTATATTAGGCCACAAAACAAGTTTTACACATCTAAAATCATATCAAGCAAATTTCCCAACCACAATGGCATGACACTAGAAATCAATTACAAGAGAAAACTGGAAAGTTCACAAATATGTGGAGATTAAAAAACATGCTACTGAACAATAGGCCAATCTAGAAATCAAAGAATACATATCAATCTTTTCAAACTCATTTTATGAATTCAGCACTATCCTGACACCAAAACCAGACAAGGACATCAGAAGAAAAAAAATTTAGAGGCTAATATCCTGATGAACATAGGTACAAAAATTCTCAGCAAAATAATTAGGAAATGAAATACGAAAGTACGTTCAAAGAAATACACACCGTGATCAAGTGGTATTTATTCCAGCGATGTCAGGGTGGTTTACTATATGCAAATCAATGTGATACACCACATTAAAAGGATAAATGTCGTATTTCAATAGATGCAGAAAAAGGATTTCACAAAATTCAACATCCATTTAGGATAAAAACTCTCAACATAACAAAAGGCTATATATAAACAAGTCTGCTATCACATACTGAGTGGTGAAAAGCTGAAAGCTTTTCAGGAATAAGACAAAGATGGCCATTCACGCCACTTTTATTCTTCAACATACTATAGAAAATCCCGAAGACTACCAAAACCTGTTAGGACTAATAAATTCATTAATACTGCAGGGTAAAAAAAAAATCAATATACAAAAACTTGTGTTTCTATATACAAACAATGAACTATTAGAAATGAAGAAAACAATCCAATTTATAGCTGCAATAAACAAAACACTAGGAATAAATTTAAGAATGGAGGTAAAAGACCTGTACAATGAAAACTATAAAATACTGAAGGAAATTAAAGATGACTCAAATAAATAGTTCATGCTCATGGATGGGAAGATTTAGCATCATTAAAATGTCCATATTCCCTAAAGCAATATACAAAATGCAATATTTATCAAAACCCCAATGGCATTTTTTCACAGAAATAGAACAAAAAGTGCTCAACTTGTATGGGACCAAAAGACCCCGCATAGCCAAAGCAATCCTAAGAAAAAAGAACAAAGATGTGTCACACACCCTGATATCAAACTATCCTACAATCAAAACAGAATGGCATTGGCAGAAAAACACACATAAATCAATGGAACAGAAATACATCAGACACAGACAATACCATATGATCTCACATATATATTGAATTAAAACAAAACAACACACACACACACACACAAATAAGCTCGTAGATACAGGGAACAGGAGGGTGGGGGATGTGCCATATGGGTGAAGGTGGTCAAATGTTACAAACTCGCAGTTACAAACTTAAGTCATGGGAATGTAATGTACAGCATGATGACTGTAGTTAAAAATACTGTATTGCATATTTGAAAGTTGCTAAGAGTAAATCTTTACACCTATGGGGCAAGTTTAGAGAAGTTAGATAATTTGCCAAAGACAACAGAGGTATTAGATGCCAGGTCGATGATTCAAACAAGGTTTGATTCCTCTGTCAGTAATGTTTTACTACACTCTCCCTTCACAATTCTCCAGAAGAAGGCAAGTATACTGAGGACTATCTATGACCCGTATCTTTAATACCTCAACTTGTATATAGGTCACTATTTCAATGCTTGCAGTGTAGCACTTACACTCATTTTAGTAAACAAGAGCCATTTGAAACCATAGCAAGACTTAAAAGCCAAGAGTGATAAAACCTGATGTACTTTTGGAAATCTAAGTAATTAACCTTATAAATTTATCTTTGATCATTAACACTGACTTAATACAGTTCCATATTTTTTCATACAGTATTCTCATATAGTTTAAAGAAACTCAGATTTTAGTGTTGGACAGAATTTCTGATGAAACTTTCATTAAATATGTAGCTTGAGCTACTGAGATGAAGTTGGAAATCTATTTCAAAACTTTCCTTCATATGAGAACTTAACTATCTTTGCGGGCAACCCATATATAACAGTTTTATCTTTGTAGAATGGGCTTCATTATCCTTACCATCTATGATATTTTGGGAATAACAAGCTTCTTCAGTATTGCTTTTTAATGGCTGAAGAGTACTGGGAACAACTGTCATTCTTGTTGAAACTCTAAAATGGGCAACACAAAGATAAATTACCGTTTTCGATCTCCTGTCTCACTAAATATACCCATAAAATGTATGTGTGTGTGTGTGTATGTATGTGTATATATATATGTGTATGTATGTATATATATACATACATACATACCCATAAAACATACCTTCTAGCACTGTGGCAGTCTAGGCAGTTAGACAACTAATGCACATACTTAAAAGAACCTAGTCCATTCCAACCATATGGGTTGGTAACATGATATGATTTACGAGACAGCTCTTAGCTCCTTTCTTTGCTTAAAATTACACTGTTACATAAGTGTCTCAAATCAATTATATGTCTTCATTTTGGAGGAATAATAGTGAATGCCAGGAGAGAAAGATTACTTAATGTGTGATCTAACAAAAGGGAACATTTTAAAAAAGGCATATAAGATATATTTGTATAGTTTTCAGCTCAACCTGTCTTACGTTTTTTTTTCCTAATAGGCACATCATCTTTGCTCCAAGCAGGCACAACAAATATGCTGGAGAATCATTTCCTGGGATCTATGATGCTATGTTTGATATTGAAAATAAAGCAGACCCACGTTCAGCCTGGGCAGAAGTAAAGAAACACATTTCTATTGCAGCCTTTACAATTCAAGCAGCAGCAGAAACACTGAAAGAAGTGGTATAGTAAGGTCAGCCAAGTGGCCATCCATTAAAAGTATTACTGGAAGTCTGAGGATAAAATCCGTGTTTCATCTTTCTTTTCATGTCATGTTTGATTTTAGACTTCCACCTTGTTCATCGGCAAAGTGTGTTCTGGTTCTTTAAAAATGCATAACTCCACTCATGCGGCAGAAAGAGACAAAATAACTGAATATTCCCTAAAATAAAAAATGGCATGGAACTTTGAACTCTCAGACAGTCTGGTAGAAATTTAAAATGGTATAACCACTTTCGAAAAACAATTTTGTCAGTTTCTTGTAAGTTAAACATATACTTACTTACTTTATGACTCTAAAATTCCACTTCTAGGTATTTACTAAAGAGAAAAATTAAATATACTTTAAATAGCTTCACCTCTACTGAATAATAAGTGTGATAGGTAAAAAAAAGATCATTGCCACAAATCTTCATATTTTGCCTCCTCTAAATAAAACTATATCAGCACCAGTAAACTTTTATGCAGAAACTACTGACCCAGAATTATGGGTAAACTGACTAAAGCTTCAACAAGCTTGGATGTTCAATTAGCCAAAAAGAGTTGAGAATAAAAATTTAAAAAGCCCTTATAGGCAGGCACACTAACTACAATAAGAAGTGACCACTCAAAGTTTGACTGCAAGAGAAAATTCCCCTGGTACCTTTGCTTGCTAACCAACAAAACAATCAAACAGTGGGCGTACTTAGTTTAAGGATAAACATTTCCTGGGTATCTCACTGATTTCCCATAATAACATAAAAAATAATGGGATTCAGCAAAAGCAGTTCCTAAAACAAAGTTAAAAGTGATAAATGCATTTATTAAGAAATCAGAGAGCCCTAACCGTTTTGGCTCAGTGGATAGAGCGTCGGCCTGCAGACTGAAAGGTCCCAGGTTCAATTCCGGACAAGGGCATGTACCTCGGTTGTGGGCACATCCCCAGTAGGAGGTGTGCAGGAGGCAGCTGATCGATGTTTCTCTCTCATCGATGTTTCTAACTCTCTATCCCGCTCCCTTCCTCTCTGTAAAAAAACAGTAAAATATATATATATTTTAAGAAATCAGAGATCTCAACAATCTAATTTTATATCTCAAGGAACCAGAAAAAATAACAAATTAACCTCAAAGTTAGCAGAAGGAAGGAAATAACGATCAGAGTGGAAATGAATGAAATAGGGATCAGAAAAAAAATACAAAGGATCAATGAAACGGAAAGCTGATTCATTGTAAAGATAAAAGTTGATGAGTCTCTAGCAAGACTCAAAATTAGAAATGAAAAGACACAATTGATTCTACAGAATACATAGGACCAAAAGAGACTATTATGAAAAATTATATGCTAATTAGATAACCTAGAAGAGATGAATAAAATTCTAGAAACACAACCTAACAATATTGAATCCCCCCAAAATAGAAAACCTGAACAGCCTAGAAATGGGTAAAGAGATTGAGCAATCAAAAACCTCCCTCCACAGAAAACTCCAGGAGAGGCGGCTTCCTGGTGAAGTCTACCAAACACACAAAGAATTAATACCAATCCTTCTCAAACTCTTCAAAAAATCTGAGGAAGAGGAAATACTTCCAAACTTATTGAGCGCAGCACTTGAGAATATCATAAAAAAAACTATAGATCAATATCCCTGATGGATAGAGATATAAGAATTCTCAACAAAATATCAGCAAACCAAATTCGTGAACAAATAAAAAGGATTATACACCATGACCAAATGGGATTCATATCTATAATGACAAACAGTTTTACATATGCAAATCAATGTAACAGTATATGAATAAAATGAAGGATAAACATCGCCTATCTGAACAGATGCAAAAAGCATTTGACAAAATGTAACATTTTTTAAATGGTTAAAACCCTCAGGAAATTGCATATGGAAGAAACACTTCAACACAATAAAGGCCAAAAATGGGCTAACATAACACTCAATGGAAAAAAAACAAAGCTTTTTTTCTAACATCAAGAACAGGACAAGGATGCCCACTCCCACTACCCTGATTCAATATAGCATCGGAAGTACTAGCAATAGCAGTTAAGCAATACAATGAAATAAAAGGCATCTAAATAGAAAAGGAAGTAAACCTGTCATTATTTACATATAATGAGATTTTAAACACATTATCTCAACCAAAAGACTGTTGAAAATAATTTTAGTAAAAATTACTAAATACAAAATCAACATACAGAAATCAGTGTCATCTCAATACACTAAAGATGAAACATCTGAAAAAGAAATAAAACGATCTTATTCACAACATCAAAAAACAATTAAAATACCTAGGACTAAACTCAACCAAGAAAGTGAAAAATCTTTATAACAAAAACTACATAACTTTGCTGAACAAAATCAAAGACACAAACAAAAATTTGCAAAGATATCCCATGCTTATGGACTGGAAGAATGCTACTATAATGTCATACAACCCAAAGTCATCTATATATTCGATGGACCCCCCATCAAAATACCAATGGCATTTTTCACCAAATAGAAAAAAAAAACAATTGTTAAATTTGTATGGAACCCCAAAAGACCCCAAAGAGCCAAACCAATCCTGAGAAATAATGAAGCTGGAGGTACCACACTTTGTGTGTGACAAAGCTACAGCAATAAAAACAGTATGGTACTAGTGAGAAAAATAGACACAGACAAATGAAAGAGTACAGTTCAGAACTAATCCCTGCTTACATGGTCAACTAATATTTGACAAGGGAGCAAAGAGCATCCCATGGGGAAAGAGTACTTTGGGAAAATCGTGCTGGGAAAACTGGATAAACTCATGCAGAGCAATGAAATTGGATCCCTATCTTACACCACACACAAAAATTCAAAATTAATCAAAGACTTAAACATAAGACCCGATACTATAAAACTCCTAGAAGGAAACGTTGAGAAGCAGTTTCTTAGCATGGGTATTGGCAAGAATTTATTAGATATGACAACTAAAGCGCAAATAACGTAAGGAAAAACCAACAAATGGGACTACAATAAAATTTAAAACTTTTGCACAGTAAAAGAAACATTTAAAAGGCAACCTACAAAATGGGAGAAAAAAAATACTTTTGTAAACTATATTATCTGATAAGAGGTTAATAACAAAATATGTAAGTTCATAAAGTAAAAAAAAAAATAAAAGCAAGCCTAATTAGACTAATGCTGCTAGTGTTTTTCAAACTTTATTGTATGTCACAATGAAACACAAAATATGCTGCAAATTTTTGGGACATCACCCTGGTTTGGATTCAGGAGGTCTGATGTTAAAGAAAAAAATTAGCATTTGTCACAGATTCTAAGATGCTGATACTGCTGATCTAGATCTGATACTTTGATAACCACTGACCTGGCCTAGAAGACAAAAGCAAAAAATGCAAATGATCCTTCGCTATCTGTCCCTAGGTTTACAATCTTCTGTTTCTTATGTTGCACTCTAAATTCATATTAATGGCTAAAACAAAGGTAAGTTGATGTTATTTCATTACATCTTATTTAACATGTAGATATGAATTCCCATCTATGAGTTACACACAAAATACATATCACTATAAGAATGATAATGGAAAAAAATTTTTTTTCAATTGCTTTTGACTAGAGACCCTAAGAGTTGCCAAATCACAAATGATGAGTTTATTGTTATAACCAAAACCATCCATGCAAAAGGACTACATATTTTATAAATTTATTTTCTAACAAAATATAGGAAACTAAAATTGTGGTCCTGGTGACTAAACACAGTGTTACTAATTTTCCTTGACATGTGCCAATGTTTTAAGGAACCTATTAATTCAAATGACAGACATAACAGCACAGAACACAAAGCCAGGATGCCCGAGTTTGAATTCTCTACTCCACAACTCACTCATTTTGACTTAGGTCAAGTTATTCAACCTGTGCCATAAATCAGTTCTCTCTCCTATTATATAGTAATAGAACCTACCTGATAGGGTTGTCATGAGGATCAAGTTCATATTCACTGAAGTCCTTAGACCAGCCGTGGGCAAACTACGGCCCGCGGGCCGAATCCGGCCCATTTGAAATGAATAAAACTAAAAAAAAAAAAAAAAAAAGACCGTACCCTTTTATGTAATGATGTTTACTTTGAATTTATATTAGTTCACACAAACACTCCAGCCATGCTTTTGTTCCGGCCCTCCGGTCCAGTTTAAGAACCCGTTGTGGCCCTCGAGTCAAAAAGTTTGCCCACCCCTGCCTTAGACAGTGACTGAGCCATCACAAGACCTGTATGTCTTGGTATTTACAAAAGCCAACCAACATGCCAAATATTAAAACATGAGGATGATTGGCCCAAACACAAACAAAGTTATATGCAGTTTATGAGAACACAAAGTTATATGCAGTTTATGAGAAGATACAGACACTGACAAATTAATCATAGAAATAAATAAAATATGAAGTATGGAACTGCAAACTGAAATAAGCATTGTGAAGGAAAGGATAAGCACTTTAAAAAGGCATTAACAGACCCATTTTTCGAGGAGAGAGGTTTCCCTGTTCCCAGGCTTACCACCAGTACTTTTACTCAAAGTATCAGCCTTAAAAAAGACAATCTAATCCAATTATGTGGACAATAAATAGCTTAATCAAAAATGAATGGCAGGTTATTTCGACACCATCTTTAATATAAAAATGTTTAAGGCTGGAAGTTTTATTTCATTTTAATAGACATTAAATGACCTTGTAAATTAGAAAACTAAAATGTCATTAATTAGCATTTAAAAATATGCTGTTCAGGCCGAAACCGGTTTGGCTCAGTGGATAGAGCGTTGGCCTGCGGACTGAAGGGTCCTAGGTTTGATTCCGGTCAAGGGCATGTGCCTGGGTTGCGGGCACATCCCCAGTGGGAGATGTGCAGAAGGCGGCTGATCGATGTTTCTCTCTCATCGATGTTTCTAACTCTCTATCTCTCTCCCTTCCTCTCTGTAAAAAATGAGTAAAATACATTAAAAAAAAATATGCTGTTCAGAAAAACTGTTCTTGAATGAATTACTCACAACTAAGAACTACATAAAAACTTAACATCAAACAATAACTACACAGAAGAAAATGTTGGAAGCCCACTATTTGAAGGATAATGCCACACATATACAACCCTGTGCGCCTACCCTTACTTAAGAAGGCAGGCCATGCAGCAATTCCAGATGAGTTTAAGCTGTAAGATAACTGGACAGTAAGAAAGCAATCAGGTAAAAAACCAACTTCCCAACTACCCAACAAACCAGCAATGAAAATATATGGGGGGGGAAATACAACACACAACAAAAAAAAGCCATAAACCCCCCAAAATGATAACAAAACCTAAAAACAAGACGGACTTAGTTTTTCCATTTTAGAACTGAGGACAAGAAATTATATAAGCAACAGAATCAAATCAAGTACCAAATATGAGTTCTAGATGCAAGTAATTTGTAATGAAACAAAAACACTCATTAATGTTCTGATAACTTGAAAGTACCTGGCTGTTAAAAAAAAGTTATAAGAGTACATACCCAAATGCCCTAAAACTGACATTACACCTTGTACACGAGTTTTTAAAAAGTTTATTGTGCGTGTATGCATGACAAGCATTTTCAAACTGGAGAATGACTGATTTTTTTAAAAGAAAGCAGTGGCAGAGCAATCATCGAAAGTCACTTAATGTATTTTCAAGAATTCTTTAAGGTTCTCTTTACCATAAGATGGCTGAAGAATTGTCTAATGAAAACCAAACAAAAGAAGTTATACATGATAAAAATTAAAATCGATGGTATAAAATTTAAATAATAAAATAGATCATTACAGTCCTGTGCCAGTATATGGTTAGAACAAGAAGTTATGCCTTTGACCTATACACATTTGTCTATGGTAGACTGATTTCAATTTATATTTTTAATGGTTTATAAATTCCTGGCTTAAATTACCAAAAACTAGGATACATCTCAAGAACTACCCTTTAACAGTGTTCCTCTAAAAACAGATGGTCAAAATTAATGTTCTACTTTAGTTAATAGTATTATATCAAGACTAATTCTTAGTTTTGTGAATGTTTTATGATTATGTAAGAGTTTAACACAAAGGGAAGATTAACATAACATATAAAGAACACTGTACTTTTTTTTTGCAACTCCTCTGTAAAGCTAAACTTACCTAAAAATAAGAGGTTGAAAAGAAATAAAAGCTCAACTTCTTAGGACCTTACTTTATACTAGCAAAAGTGGTAGGCAAGAAAAATAATGTTTCCCATGGTTAGTTTAGCTGTCAAATTAGTTACCAAGTATATAATAAACCTAGCTTTGACTGCTTTGCTATAGTAATTACTTGAAATGCTGAGAAAGGCAAAGTCTATTTCTAGAGAAATAACTTAAAGTTAAGCATTTTTAATTTTTTGACAGACTGAAAAAGTAAAACACATTTTACCTAATTATAAATCTGTTGCTATATGTATGTATGTATGAGTTAAAGAGAAGTATCATTTAGATTTTTATCTGGGCAGCAAATTCAGAGGTTCATGGAAATGAAGAACAGAAGGGTCACTAATGTAACCAGACTAAAGATGTATGCTGTATCCAAAAATAATACAAAAGTCAGTGCTTTGTAACTAACTCTTAGGTGTATAATCCACTTGCTTTAAATAATAGTTCAATCACACAGAACACAGTAAGATAGGGTTTGGGGGAAAATAGCCTCAAAGAAGGAAACATAAAAAAGGGGTATATTAATTCATCACCTCAAATCAAAACAATAGCAAACTTTCCCCTAAACAATAAAGATTGCATGTGTCCTATTGAACCCAGGTTCCTAAGTTATGAAAGCTAACTTTACAAAATTTAAATACAATTCACTTGTATACTCTATTTGGAAACCAATTTTACTGCCAAAATATTCTTGCCAGAGTATTTTAGTATCATGAAAGCATAGTTGACATATTTTACATCTTTATTTGTAAGAGAGCTAAGCCATTTAACAATTACATTAACTACATCTAATAGTTATTTATAGAGTGAGATATACTAACTCTTTAACTAAAATTGTATTTCAGCAAATTTTCCATGATAAAAATCCTATTCATCCAGGGGAGTGGGGTGAGGGCTTGGGGGGGGGGGGGGGGGGGAGAGGACCACTCAAAGGGCTTAGGAAATAATCATTTTAATCAATGCAAGCATGATTCATGCCCAAAAATTCTGCCAGAGTTTTGGCCTTCATAACATTTTTTCTTCATTTTCTTCGTGAGCTTTGCACTTCCTCAAAAAGTAATCTATCCCTTAATGGGTTCAATAAGTATAAACAATCTAATATTGTGATACTTATTTAATAAAGTACAATATATAATCAATACTGTATCACTTAGAATTGTCAAACTGTTCATGAAAGCCTAAAAAACCCCAATAAAACAATTACGCTATTTTATTTAACATGTAATAGCTGTCATAAAGCAAAGCTAAAATATTTAGTTTTCTGAAACTCTAGTGTATTTCCATAATGTACTTCTATAATTTTATATAGTTTACCATCAGGAAAGCCAGATATATATATTTAGTTTCTCTTTATATGTAATTAAAAATATTAAGAGGGTGTGGCCTATGATTCAGATACAATTTAGCCATCACACCATACCAAGACCTTATAAATAATCAGGAGATATTTAACATTATTGCTTAGTCTTATAAAATGATGAATTTTAAACAAATTCATACCTCTATATTTTTTATTTATAATGTTTCCTGTATTCTTAAGTGATACAGCCTTACAAGTAATATAGGTATTGATATAAAGTTTTTGCAATTAGTTGCAAACAAATTGCAATTTATTAATCAATTCATATATTCTTAAGTAGTTACTACACTACCTCACAATTAATCCTCCTACAGAAATTAACCGTCGGAGTGGAAAAAAACATTGTGGAGCTTTAACTTTTAAAGAAAGATTTTCAAGTATTATAGGAACACAAACTCATGAAAAAACTATTTAAAAAATTGACATTCCATCTTGCTTTACTAATTATGGAATAGAAAGAGATGATACTTTATGTATCTTTTAACACAATATTATACTAAGAACTACTCTATTTATGAGCTATTTTCTAGCTTCTTCAAGTATGGGACACAACTATAGTTCTATTAGGAGAAATGAATAATCAATCTTAAACCGAAAAAATAAAAAATAAAAGGAGGCACAAAAAGATAAACTGACTTTGGCTTTTAAGAACCTACACTGTTGACCCTGAAATACCAGATTCAACTATAACAACAAGAGATTACAGCAGCAAGCGACTACTTCACCACATATTAAGAATTCTGAAATAGGCAATAACTTTTTATTCCCTCTCAATTTATTCTGTTTTATTTTCTTTTTGCTTTTCCTGGTTTTTGGCTGCAGGCAGTTCAAGGCTTGCCCACTGCATTGGTTCAGCTTTTCTCATGGTGATCTCAATCTTTGTTGCAGTCATAGTTACATAACTTCGCTTTACATCAATCACCTGCAAAATATCAAAGAGAATTAAAGTAAACCTGGGTAGTGTAGTTAGTCTTAGAGGAAAATACTGGTCTTACCTATTTTAATAATAAAAAAAATCCAAGACTCTAATGCCATTTAAATACCTAGATTTCAACTTTTTGGTTAGAATAATTACTAAAGTACTGCCTTTTATTATACAAACGGTATTTTAAATTATTATGCTGGATTCATAATACTTACACCCCATAATTTCACATTTTGATGAAATTCCTTCTCTCCTTCAAATACAATGTGTACATTTAACTGAAAAAGATATTTATAGAAAGCTGAATAACTGATCAAATCCAAACTCAAGGTTTATGATATAAAACAATGATTATGAAAATAAGAATATATTGATAAAAATCATTTAAGCCATTTTAACAAATTGCCAACTGTACTTTTTATCTGAAAAACATCATTAACAGAAAAGAAAAATTATCTGAAGTTTCCCATTGACAGAACTAAGTACCATATTATTTAATACATTTTCTAAGTTACTACAGTGTCTCCAGAATGGTTCAAATAACTATATTATGTAGAAATTTTCATTTAAAATAGTTACTGTAAAAGTAATTTCAAACTATTTTTTCAAATGGGAAAGATGAAAAGATCTTACCCTAAAGCCAGTTCAAATAAGAACAATATTACAACAACATAAAGAATAAATGTATAAAGATACTTTTTACTCAGAAATCTTTATGTACTTACCAATGTACTATTTGCAACTACTTGACTAAGTTCTGGAAGTGAATTTTTAGCATATACTGAAATTGTGACTTGACCCCCAGTTTGATGCCAGTCATGTCTACATGGAACAACTTTTTTCCCCTGTAATATAAGACAAACTTTATGAATTTACAAAGTTCCACGTAACTTCTTAAAAAGAGGAATATTTTTAAAGAAGACCTATCTAAATGAGAAAAAATTATCATGTAATGCTTTAATGCTTGGAAGAGTAAACTTCTAAAGTTGCCATCAAAAAGTTTGAACAATAAAATATATCATGACACAAAGAATCTTTATAGTTTTATGATTTGAGAACACATGTATTCCTTCCATTTTTTTTCTTATAGAGCCGTAAGTATTAACATATTAAAAAATGCAATTTAAGAACGCCTACAAAATTTTATCCAATTTTAAAATTAAGTACAGCCATAAAAACATTTTTGTAGACTGAAGTGAGAGACATTTGCTTAGTGGTATAACCAGATAATATATTAATCTCATGCATGGGAATCTTTATTTTCTACAAATTGGAATTTGGAAAAAAATAATTGACTGCTTACAACTATTTGGTTTTTTTTGTTTTGTTTTAAATATATTTTTATTGATATCAGAGAGGAAGGGAGAGGGAGAAAAATAGAAACATCAATGATGAGAGAGAATCATTGTTCGGCTGCCTCCTGCAGGCCCCCTACTGGGGATCGAGCCTGCAACCCAGTCATGTGCCCCTGACTGGAATCGAACCTAGGACCTTTCAGTCCACAGGCTGATGCTTTATCCACTGAGCCAAACTGGCTAGGGCATAACTATTTGTAATTGAATAATTATTTTCTTCTCATAATAACATGCAGAAAAAGTTGAGAATTTTTGGAAGTAATATTTTGATTAATTATAATTGTGGAAATTATTATCTGCCAGTGGTATATTACTGTTATCAGCAACTATTTTAAAAAGACAAATTGTGATTTGTTTTATAAATGAGGGTTAATTAGTCAAATAATGCAGGAAATTGTGAGGTACTATAGTTATAAAAAACAATATTTACATTTTGGTACAATTATACTAACTGAATTTAAATTACTTTTTTCACTTACATTTTTTTTTTTTTTGGCCATTAGACCACTGGCTTAGACACTTAATATGTGATATATGTATGCATTAAAAAATAATGAAAACCCTGGATATATCTCAAAATAACTGAAAAAGGGACTCAAACAGATACTTGCATGCCAATGTTCATTGTAGTATTATTCACAAGAGCAAAAAAGTGAAAACAACCCAAGTGTCCATCAAGAGATGAATGAAGAGCCTCAGCAGTGGGTCAGTCATTGAGCATTGATCCATGAACGAGATTGTCACAGTTTGATTTCCAATTAGGGCACATGCCCAGGCTGCAGGCTCGATCCCCAGTAGAGGGCGCACAAAGGGGCAACCAACTGATGCTTCTTGCTCATCATTGATGTTTCTTTCTCTCCCTCTCCCTTCCTCTCTGATATCAATTTAAAAAATACATATTAAAAAGAAGGGAGAGATGAATGAATAAACAAGGTGTGAGATATATACATACACACACACACACACACACACACAATGGAGTATTATTCAGCCACAAAAAAGAAGTATTAAAACATGCTACAGTGTGGATGAATACTGGAAATATTACGCCAAGTATAATAAGCCAGACACAAAAGGACAAATATCGAATAATTCCACTTATATATCTGGAATAGACTAATTTGTAGAAATAAAAAGTAGGTTGAGGTTACCAATGAACTGGGGAGGAAGCAGAATGGGGAGATATTGATTTAATGGTATAGAGTTTCTGTTTGGATCAAAAACTTTTGGAGAAAGATAGCTGTGATGATTGCCTAACACTGTGAATGTACTTAAGGCTACTGAATTTCACACTTAAAATGGCACATTTTTAAACAATCTGAACTTTTCTCTCACAGAATTTTATAATTCTGCTTACTTTTTTCTATAAACAGGAAAAATAAAGCTATTTAAATTACAAAAAAAATCTCATCAAGGGTTCTATTCTGAAAAATTTTGCATATAATAAAAAACAAGTTTTATTTTTTCAAACGAAATCTTTCAAATTTTTGGGCCTTGGAGAAAATACAAGGAGGCTTCACTTTTCTGCTAATAAAACACACCTAGGAGTTTTGTGATTGATGAATTATAATTTGAGGGATATACAGTGTGGGACAAAGGTTTAGAGTTGTTCATATGAAAATAATACAACAATTAATTAATAATACAAGAATAAATTCTGTGTTTCACGTAATCACAACTGTAAACCTACTTTTGTCCCACTGTGTATTTATAACCTCCAGCCATGTGCTATTAAAAGGCAGGAAATATAGAATACTCAAATGCAGAAGAAATGAATCCCTACAGCAATCGGAAAATTTACAATTACTTTTTAAGTTAAAAGACATATACTGAAAAGGTTTGCCTTCGATTTATTAGTGCCAATGCAGCACATAAATCTAATTACATTACAAAATACATTAGTAATAGCTATTCAACAGTTATTTAGCAATAAATTGCTTGCCTTCTTACAGCTTACTGGGATTTGGGGGAATTATTTGCAGAGCCCAAGTCTTTTTAAAAAGCTGTCTAGGGAAGTAGGAATTGATGCTTTCTTTTTTCTGCAAGCAGAGGCATTCAAAACAGTTCCAACAAGTCTGCAATCCTCCTCTTTGGCCACCAGATGAAGTGTGTGTGTGCATCTGTAAATGGCTGAATGAACTTCTAAAGAAGCCAAAGACAATCAGAGGTCTACATGATTGATAACATCAAATGAACAGAAAAGTGATTTTTGTTAAAAAAGTGGGAATAAAACACGGAATTACAGAAAAATATGCTCTAATTTCTCCAGGCTTAATTATTTCATAAAAACCTATATACTGGGATCAATATATACAATGACTATCCTGACAAAGGGCATGCTCTGGGCGTTGGACTCAGATTAATTTTAGTTTTTAGGCCCATCAAAACTGTGTGAGAGAGACAAACTTTTATTTTTACTCTAAAGACAGGATAATCTCAGAATTTAAAAAATAACTCAGATGAATATACTTTAATATGTTATCTTGAAAAGGTTACTTACAGCATCTTTTGCCGTCCACATATGTTTCCCTGTTGTACAGCCCTCTTGGGCTAAGAAAGTATTAAAATCAGAAGTTTTTCTTCTACAACAGCTCCAGTATTTCATCCTTTAAATTATCATAGAAAAATTTCAGAAATAAAATCTCACAACCAATTAAGTCCAGAAGTATCGTAGTGACAAATGTGATTTTAAAAAAATCAGTAAGTGTGCAACTTTAGTATCTTAAATCTAAGTAACCAGTTAATATTATCAAAAGACTAATAATTCTAAAACCACAATGCCATTTATTATAACAATTTTGGATCTCCTAAGTAATGGTGCTTAAAAACACCACAAAATTACAAATCAGCTTTTCACTGATAGCTCCAGGGTCCTCATGAAGCTACCAAAGTGTGCTATGACCAAAGGTTTATATCCTCACATTTTAATAACCCAAGAAAATGAAAACATGCAAACAAACTAAAAACTAATGTCTGCACATCTGTGAAGGTCAATCCCAAAGTACTGGGATTGTGAATAATGAAACCCACTATTACATACTTCAGAAAAATCTAAAACGAGAAGGCAAAAATTACAGAACTTTGGGCTTGATTTCTGAAAAATAGTGGAAACAGAATGGAAGATTTCAACACAGTTTTTCTATAAACTACCGGGTAAATAATGGGAGGCTCTCAACTGAGGGCTGTAAACAAGCATGGCTTTTTGCGCACCTCAATGTCGGTGTCATTAGTGCCCTAGGTAAAAAATTATAAATGTCCTGCAATGCACAGAATGGTTCTTCAAAAAACAAAAAAAACCTATTCAGCTAAAATAGGTATCACATTAAAATATAAAATGAGAAACATGAGGTTTGAGTCACAATGGTCACTTAACTGTAATACTTTTTCAGTTTCTCATGAGTAAAAAGACAAAGCCCACATTTCTAGATTATTGTAAAGATTACACAATATAAATAAAAATATCTAATTTACTGCATGGCAAATAATGTTTAAAGGCATATTAACTTTTCTAACCTCTACCATAAAGTTTTAATTAATAAGTTACCCTTCATGGAAAATAGGTACACCAGAATGATATACACAGACTTCTTCTAGACTCTGTAGACCCTGATATGTCTAAAAAAAAAAAGAAAAAAAAAAAGAAAAAAAATATTAGCTTCAGACCTCAAAGTTACATTTCATACATATTTGTAGTATTGGGCACCTTTATAAACTATGAAAATGCTCAAGAAATAACATAACCTAGAACAGTCACAAATTCACCCAGGCCATTTCAATAAGAAATGAAAAATGATTCCTGTTTGAATAGGCTTACGTTTCAGTCCCCTATGAAAAAGGCAAATAGAAAAGTAGGCAATAGGATGTATTAATATGCTTTCAGACCTTTGGGTAGGAAGTCATGTTCAAGCATATTGAGGTATTTAAATTTACAGAATATTAAAACCAAGAGATTAGGAATCTCATCAGAAATGTAGTTAGTTACAGTATGATTTATGTGCATAGTAAAGTCTGTGTGGGCATTATGAATTAATATGGAAAACCTAGTAAACAATTCTGCAAGTTCTAGAATGATGATTTCTTATCCCTATAAAGGGTAAAATGAGCTGCAGATATGTGTGTGTGTGTGTGTGTATCTCTCCCCCCCCCCCCCCCCCCCCCCCCCCCCCCCGGGATCTGTCTGGAAGATCCGGACCCCATTGCTGCTATAGGTGAAGGCTCTACAGATGAATTCACAAAAAGTTATGTTAATAAAACATACATGCAGCCAGTAGTTTATTTTCTATTTTGATATTTACTGTAACCACCTACAGTACAGAAAATAAAAATTCTGTATATTTACTCTTTTGTAAATCCAAAGTCCTGGGTGTGTGTATCTCCTAAAGGTATACCATAAGTACATGAAGCTCAGTATGTTGGATTCTGAACTTATCACCGTTGCCTCACGAACCTCCTATTTGTCTTCCGACCTTATTTGATGGCACCATATCAACTCAATCTCCCAAAACAAAATTCTGTATGTCCTCTTCGATTTTTCCTCTCCCTCCAATCATATTCAGTCTATCAAAAACTGTCAATTTGACTTAAAAATATCAATTTGACTTGCTAATAACTTTTCTCATGATCACCACCAGATTTTAGGCAATGAGACGGCTCGTATCTCGAAAAACTCGTTAGTCGGGACACTTGTAAGTCAAGGCCCCACTGTATATCCTTTTCCTTTCTGTCCATTTACAGAACTATCATTGTTTTTCAAAATTCATCCAGGACATCTTCTTTGTCTCTTTCTTAACTATCCTACCATTTGCACTGACTCTCCTACCCCAAGAATTATCATTTATCTACTACTTCTACCTTTGTGAAGATGTTTATATTTCCATCCCTAAATGAGCAAGGTGATATCAAACTTAACATGAGGCTAAACTATAAACCTGCTCCCCCTAACCCTGTCTTCTTTCTTCATCAATGTTCCCCCAACCACCTACATGCTAGAGACACAAGCCCCCTTCCTTCATTTCCAGTTCATTAGCAAGTCCTACTAATACTTCAAGAAATCATTCGTTCTACATACATTTGCCATGTGGCAGGCATTGCTCTAAGCACTCAAAATACAGCAAAGAGCAAAACAAATATAATCATTTCCTTGTAAACTTTAAGGGAAGGAGGGGAATGGAAAGCTCGATGGAACATTAGCAAAATAAATACGTAAAATAAGTAGTGTGTCATAAGGTGTTAAGGACTAAGGAGAAAAAAAGGAGTGGAAATGCTGGAGGGCATGCAATTTTACATAGAACAGGTGGGGAAAAGCCTCACTGAGATGTCTGATTACATTCCACATTTAACCACTTCTAAAGAACATACTTTCCAGTCTCACTGCTTGGTCTCCCACAATAGTATCCTAGATTTCCTTCTTCAAATTCACTCTTGCCCCATTATATTTGCCACTTAAGCAGCCAAAGACAAATTTTTTAAACCCCTCCTTAAAACAGATAATAGCTACCCATTTTACTTAGAATAAAGCCCAAACACCTCACTGTGGCTTTTAAGGACCTCCATAATGTTGCCCACCTCTCTTTTCCACTACTTACTTACACACCTTTGTCCAAGCCCCACTGACCTTTCTCATAATTCTTTGAACAGACAAGCTCTAAAGACTCTATACATACTACTCCCGAGTCTACTCCAAGATTTACTTAACTCATCCATACATAATTCAGATTTTTGACTTAGTGTCACCACTTCATAAAAGATTTCCCTGACATTCTAATTTTAATAGCTTCCTTCTGCCCTGACCAATTTGGCTAAGTGGATAGAGCATTGGCCTGCGACTGAAGGGTCCCGGGTTTGATTCCATGGGCATTTACCTCGGTTGCGGGCACATCCCCAGTGGGGGGTGTGCAGGAGGCAACTGATCAATGTTTCTCTCTCATCGAGTTTCTAACTCTATCCTTCTCCCTTCCTCTCTGTAAAAAAATCAGTAAACTATATTTAAAAAAATAAAAAAAATAGCTTCCTTCTATTTCCTTATCTTCATAACTATCTGAATTTTTTTAATTATCTACCTGTTGTTCTTTCCTCTAAACTAGACTATCAGGTTCACAAGAACAGAGATTTCTGCTTTAATCTACTATGTTCCTAGACCTTAAACAATGTCTGGCCCATAGTAAACTCTCAGTGAGTGCTGACTAAATTAGGATTTTAGTGGGGCCTTGACTTAAGAGTGTCCCGACTAACGAGTTTTTTGAGATACCAGCTGTCTCTCGGCTGATTTTTTGCATTGAGTTGATAGAATAATTTGAGTTAACGAGCTCGGTCTCGGAACGAATTAAACTCATAAGTCAAGGCCCCACTGTATTTAATCCTATGACTCTATCAGATATGCTCCTCAGACAGTCCCTTATCAATGTTCACAAGCCACAGTCATAGTACAGTGTCCAACATGTAATAGGCAAACAAATGTGTGTTGAACTGATTTATGAAATTACACTTTTTCCCAACATTAATATTTTACTTCCATGACTCAACACAAATTTTACAATAAATACCTTTGTACACCCTCCATTTTTACATGAAGTCCCAATCTTAATTTCATCACTGTCTTCTTCTGAAACAAAAAAATCAAACGAGAAACATTAAAACAGAGCACTTTACTGTAGTACCATTCTTAAAAAGTAACCATTTCCATAAAACAAATATTTTTAAAAAATAATTTAATTACAAAAAATGAACATATTAAAATTAAATAAATTGCAATTAAGCATTTTAGGTAACTAAGTTTTCTATGTGATCTTTTGTGTATTTAAAAAGCTAATATGCCGACTATTGTGATTAGGTTTTACCGATATCTCTAAAAAGCTATGGGACACATTTCTATTCTTAATTCAGTATTAGATCCAATATCTTAACTTGTTTGAAAGAGAAATCATGAAAGGGTACTTTCCTCCCATGGGTATCAAGTATAGGTCAGAGAATATATTTTATCTAGTCTACAAGGAAACATTTACAATCATCAAAGAAATTTATCTTACTGTTTAAAAAATAATGAAGAAGAAAAATAATTTAATTTTTTAAATAAACCACATACCCATTCTGTGTTATTACTGGCATTTAAAAAACAAGTAAGTTCTTTACTACAATGTGCTACATATATATTTTTTATATTTATATTCAGTAAATTATACAGCTCCTTTTGCTTTTAGATAATTGTTTAATTATACAAAAAATAATTGCAACATACAAAACAAAATCTTACCTTTGTTTTTTTCATTCCCAGATGACAGTTTAAGTTTATCAAGTGCTTGTTTTAGGGAGGCAGATACTTTTAATTCCAAATTTGTCATTGGTTCATCTGGGCTGGAGAATTGTGAAATTTTATTATAATCATTGATGTACTAAAATATTTATTTGTACTAAAAATAAATATATTTACGAGCCTATTTATGGAAAGAAGCCAAATCATGTGTAAATCAAGATTTTCCCATTATAAATTTTTTAAATTGATTTTTAGAGAGAATAAGGGAAAGAGAGAAACATCGATGGGTTGCCTCCTCACAGGGCCCTACCAGGGATTGAGCCTGCCTCCTTTTGGTGTATGGGATAACGCTCTAACCAACTGAGCCACACCAGCCAGGAGAAGTTTTTCCAAATAACTGCTATAATGTATGAACATGTGTAAGTTTTAACAGAAAAGGTTCTGATATTAAAATATTAAGTCTCAAATAATCATGGTATTGCCAACAGAATAAATTAACCAACAGGCTAATGGGAAGGAAATAAAGAGTGGCAATCCAAGTTTGTCAAGGTGTGTGTACCCAAGAAAGGGACCATGATGTACTTTTATGTTTCATGCCTAAGCAAAATGTTGAGTATATAATAAACAAGCAATAAATATGTACTAAGTGAATCATATTCCTACTGGTGAAGATAATTCACTTTGTGTGGATACTGATATTATCTATAAATTCAGATGTATCAACAGGCAACTTTAGTAGAGTTAATAAAACAGTACAGCAACCCCTTGCCGAAACCGGTTTGGCTCAGTGGATAGAGCGTCGGCCTGCGGACTGAGAGGTCCCGGGTTCGATTCCGGTCAGGGGCATGTACCTGGGTTGCGGGCACATTCCCGGTGGGGGATGTGCAAGAGGCAGCTGATCGATGTTTCTCTCTCATCGATGTTTCTAACTCTATCTCTCTCCCTTCCTCTCTGTGAAAAATCAATAAAATATATTTAAAAAAAAACAACAGTACAGCAACCCCTAGAATTTTATATGATTAAGTGACGTATGTACGATCTGTTTAAGGCCACTCAATAGATATTAAGACTATCAATAAATGCAGGAATAAAATTATAAATCCTAAGTTATTCATTCTATATCCGTATCTGATGTAGGAGGCCATGAACAAAGTACATAAAAACCTCAAAATCTCTACAATACCACCAAATTTAGGATAAAATATTTATCTCACTTCCTCTAAAGTAAAATTAGTAGTAGTCCATTATTTAAAGAAAATAGTAACTCATATTGACAATTATGGTATTATAAGTACACTGTAATACTTAAGGAGTCATGCAACAATTCTTGTATTTTTCTGATAATTAAAAAAAAAACTTTTTAGACTGCCAAGCAAGGCATTTGATAAAGTCTCATGATTTTTAATAAGGTGAAGTTAGAATAAAACTCATTCTAAGTAGTTTGCTTAAATAATCAAATATTCAAAAAGTCTCTTGGGGTTCTTATCTTGGTCTGATATAATTCAATATGCTATAAATTTAAGTAAGATCAATAAAGGAAAAGCTGGGAAACCCTAAGTCTATAGTGTAAATAAAATATCAACAGGAGCCTTATTTGAGGCCAAAGTCCAATCCATTTTTTGATTCTTGTACTTTGGTTCTAAAACAGTTCAGTACTCAAGTGCAACATGAAAAGCCCTGGTGTAACAGCGGCACCCCATATGCATGTGCAGGAATGTAAGATTGAGTCTAGGTGAGTATGAAGAATCTATATAATCCTACTGAGCAAAAGTGCTTTAACAGATATCCTATCTAAATCAAATACATTAAAAACTTTAACAGAAATGCTATCTAAATCAAAGTCAGTAATAATGAGATTAACAGTTTCAGGCATCTGAAAGTAAAAGATGGCACTAGGCTTCTAAGTGACAAAATATAGACAAATAAAAAAGAGACTTTGGCTCAATGTGAAAATCACATACTGATCTAGTAGCAATATAATAGACCCCTTTGAAATAAAAGGACATTCTTCTTTACTAAATTTGAAAGGGAACTAAAAATTTTTCTGTCAAGAATGTCCTAAAAGATATTCAAGAAACAGTAAAGAAAACGAGAAGGAAGACCTCTAAGTTCTTTTTCAACTCAAACTGATGAAAAGGGCAATTCCTGTACAGAATCTCACTATGTCACAGTGAGAAAGACATAAGCCAAGGCACAAGACGGATGTGTGGCTCCTCCACCCACCATAACTATGATGGTACAGTGACCAACTCTGCAATTAAGTTTACTGTGTACAGGGCCTCAAGTTGAGGAGGAATAAAAATAAAAGATCTATCTAAAGGAAAACCAAATGGTAAAAAAGATGGTGACCCAAACAACTGTTACAAATGTAATTATGCAAATCCATAATACTAAGAACAAATGCTATTATTCAAGTGTGACAAAAATATACAACTGAAAAGCATGTACCTTGGTCTCTTTATTGCTTCTACTGGTTTAGGGGCTTGGATGATGTGCTCCTGAAACTTGGGTTTCAATTCGGATAGTTCTTTCTTCTCAGTAGTCTTGACTTCAGGTTTGACTGGCTCAGGTGGCTTTTCACTATTATGCCTACCTTTTGTACAGCCCTGTTAGTGAAAGGTATTCATTAAGAGTTGCCCTCTCATCTATTTCACATGCCTTGATAAAAATACTATTTTTAATTCTTTATTAATAAGTCCTCTTGTTCACTTTTATCATACTGACTTATTTTAAGAAACTAAAAATAAGACTCCAAATCTGCTTTTATTTGTAAACTAGAGGCCCGGTGCACGGATTTGTGCACACTGAAAGGAAATTAATTAGATCATGGCTGGCGGAGCGGGACTGTGTGAGACCAGATGGACACACCTCCCAAAATCCCTCCCCAGCTGGCCACACCTGGGGTGGCGCCAGGGCTGGAAGGGCGTCTGCAGAGTGAGCGGGATCCTTCCAGCAGCTGGGGTCCCACAGCCTGGCCTGCAGGGATCTGGGCGAAACCTGCAGTCTGACATCCCCCAAGGATTCTCGGAGTGCAAGAGGGAACTCTGCAAAGTTGCTGTCGCTCAGCACTTCCTGCATTTAGCATCTGCTCCCTGGTGGTCAGTGTGAGTCATAGCTACTGGCCAGTCACTTAGCCTTTTATATATATATAGATATTATATCTGAATAATGCATTTTTTTTTTAAAAAAAGCTTCTGAATAACATTTCATAAATATCTACTTAACTATTAAACATACAGCACAAACTTCTTGTTAATAGGAAACAAATTCTGGAGATCTCACAAAGAGAATTCTATAAATTATTTATAAAAAAGGGCCTCAATCTGATTCCCAGTTCTGATACTAACTAGCTACATGATCTTGAACAAATTAATTAATCTTCTGAAATCTCAGTTTTCTCATCAGTACAGGAGATAATGGTAAGATATTTTTTGAGAGGACTAAATAAAATAATAGAAAACGTGGCACGTGTGGCAGGTGGCAAACATTCAATAAATGCTAGCTACCTTTTCCATATCCCACTGAGCCATACATACATTTTAACATCTCTGAAACCATAATATTAATGACACATCAATTAACAGCTCTAGTTTCCTTTCTTACAAATATATAAAATAATGGTACATTTCCATGGTATCTTTGACTTGATAAAAATGTATTGTTCCTAACTGAAAATGCATTAAATTGTTACCTACCGTCTTCCATCTTCCTGATGTTCCTTTAGGACTACTTACATCAAGCATAAATCAAAATGGGAAACTTGAAATTTTAATCTCTAGAACAGGTAGATAAATTCCTACTTTTTAAGACTCTAGGAGGGAGGTGAGCTCCATTAAAAAAAAAAAAATGATCTGCAAGTTAACAGGGCCTCGTCTGAAATCAGACTCCTTAAATCTGGAGCTTCGCAGAATATGCACTCTTCAGGAGATAATCTAGAAAAAATTTAGTACTTACTACAATGCTTAAAAAATCAGTAAAATCCGTTGTTCTTCTCGTACAGCAAGACCAACCCTATGAAACAGGAGAGAAAAAAAACAAACCTGAAAACCGTATTTGCATGAGAACCACAACCCAGTAAAATACTCTACTTGTACTTATCTTCTTGAATCCTGAAGTGACTTGCATCTATATTTATGTAGTTCAAAAATTTCTTAAAAATAAAGTGAAGTGCTTTATTTTAAAAATCTGGTAAACCAGAGAAATAGTTATAGTAACCTAAGCATTGTTAGATCTTTGAAGGTTAAATGATCTTTTCAGTCAGGAAACATAAAAATATAGAAATTATTATCAACTGTGTTAACTTCTGAACAAAGTATCAACTGCTCATCAAAAAATGACTTGATGTTTAATTCCAATGTAGTACAGAGAATGCGGAAATAAAAAGGCAGCAAGACTTTGGAGGTCTGAAATATAGACTAAGGGCCAGCTTTGCACATACCCATCTGGGTCTCACACCACCCCTCTCATCCAAATACACTGCTTGAAGAATTTGGTAGTGATTTTTTTCACAATATGCACTTAGAGGTGTTTTGATTTTGTTTTTTTTTTTAAAGAAAAAAATTAATACATTTCCTTTATTTTGAAATGTAATTCTTTTTTATTCTAAATTGAGATAGAGATGAAGAGTTACTATAACCTTATATAGAGGGTTTAAATAGCATTAATAATATAGTCATCAGAGAAGATATTCCATGCAAGAAAAGGCTTTACTGTCTTAATTACATATGAAGAATTTTATCTAGTATATGCTGGGGATACTGGTCTACATAGATTACATAGACTTGTTGTTCCCAAATGCCAATCTAGGATCCATGGTAGTCCTCAGTAAAATGAGAAAAAATGAAGGATAAATTTAAGTATATGAGTATAAGGTTCCTGTTGTTTCTTAGGAAGGATTGTCCTTTTCTCTAAATATACCTCTTCTAAGTTGAATATTAAAATGTTCTTTCTTTTGTTACTGCAATGTTTAACATCTTACTTGATCAACTATAAAACTGGCAACAGTAGACACTATATTGACTTAATTTGTCTAAAATCTACTGAGCTGTGAATCCAGTAGTCTTAGAAAGTCTAGGTCTTCAAGAAAATGTTTATAGAGACAATAAACAGTAGGATTGGAATAAAGAGAAATAAAGTACTTCAAAGTAAAATCATTAACATTAATTAATCAGAATAATTGACAATGTTTAGTAAAAAAGAGTGATGGACTGAATGACTGGAAAGTTAGTGATATCTAGCAGGAGCAAGATTGAGGGGCAGGCTATTTTTGGAATAAGGGTCCACCAGTTTGCAGTTGCCAATTACACACATAAATGGAAATATGTTGTAGAAGCCATAGAGGTAACATTTAAGGGAGAGGAGTGAATTAACAAAATGAGAGAAAGTAGGAAGTTGAAGACTGAGAAGCAAAGTATGACTATGGTTAATAAATTGGAAGAAAACATCAAGGAAAAGAAAAAAGAAAAACATACAGCAAGAAAACTAAACTTAGAATAAATGGTAGTCCAGGAAAGCTAAAGCATCCGTCACTCCTGGAAAAAAAAATTTTTTTTCCCAGTTTCCATCCTTACAAGTTTGTAAAAAGGCTAAAAAGCCATGAGGAGGAGTCAGGTCTCAATTTCCGCTATTATTTGTTCCGTTTCCCTCACTGAGAACTAATCAGAATAACATAAACTTGCTATTTGCTTGTACATCTTTGTTTATAGTTGGCTATCAAACAGATAAACATCAAAAAAGATTATACTCTCTGAAAGGTATAATTAGAAATTCAAAGGGATCAACAATATTTAAACATTCAAGGAGATTGTTAATGTTCCTAAGAACAAGTAGCCACACCTAAAACCATGGCAGCCATGCTATAACATTTTCTTTTTAAGATATAGAATGGGAAATGTACCATGTTATCATACATTTTAAAAGGCCAAAAAACTCACCATGAAAAGCCTGGACAAACAACATTCTATTATTTCACTATTTCTCCAGATCAAAGAACAGGTGGGAAATAGGTGGCATCTCTTTCCTGTTGACTTTCACTCTAAAGTTACATTCCTGTCCCGAGATTGGCACCATTAAGTGTTTATAACAATCTTTCCTAAAATCAGATCTGCTCTTATTAGACAGCAGCTGTCTGACAGATTGAGATTAGGATTCAAAACTTATTTTCATTTCCCTTCAAAATTAGGAAAAGTGAAGAAGTGAGGGGTATAGAAAATGAGTTAGGATAGCAATAACAATTTTATAACTGGAAAAGATCTGCCCCTGCATTTAGTGGGGTACTTGCTTAAATCATCCCAAAATGGTCATTAAGAAAGCAGAGTCACAAAAGATGAGAAAATATATATTTAGCATTACAGCTCTAAATTTACTCTATAAATACAAAGAGGGTGAAATATATCAAGTTCCTACCTTTAATGCATCATGAAAGACTGGTACACCTGGGTGGTATGTGCAAGCATCTGGCCAAAAACAGAGAAGAAAAAAAATACTACTTTATAATAAAGAAATAACGTTATTTCTGTCAGGTGTTAACATTTGGTTATTGTAGTTGTGAATCTTCACACAAGGATATTTTCCCATTGATTTTTAGAAAGAGTGGAAGGGAAGGAGGGAGGGGGGAGGGAGGAGAGAGGGAAGGAGGGGGGGAGAGAGAGAGAGAGAGAGAGACAGACAGACAGGCAGACATTGATTGGTTGCCTCAGGGGCAGGGGATTGAGCCTACAATCTAAGTACATGCCTTTAAGGAGAATCGAACCCTCAACCCTTCAGTCTGCAGGCTAATGCTCTATCTACTGAGCCAAACCTGTTAGTGCTCAGGTGTTAACATTTTCTTTCCAAATGCAGGTAATACTTTTCCTTTAAAAATTCACTAATGCTCAAATATGATGCATGGCACACAGTGCTTAATATAACATTATATTAAAATAGTAATAACGTTCTAATTCAGGAGTGTGATAGCTATAGGTAAAAATAATGCAGAATTGTTCAAGTATAACAAATTACATTCTATATTCCTCTAATCTTTGTAGTAAAATTTTAGTACCAAAACTTTAAGCTCCAAGATTTTGACTGTTATCTTTCAATTCTGTTTTTATAAAAATACTATCAAACTTTAAGATTACCTATGAGATAATCTTAGGGCAGGAATGAAATAGCAAAAAGATATTTTAGAAGAATAGGTTCAAAAGTTTTAAAACTGTTGTAATATCTAATTTCTAATTTAACTTTCATAAACAGGTATCAATTCTTAGAGATGAACCTCATTAAAAAGAAGCTGAAGTTCTACAGTCTATTTCAGACGTGGGCAAACTACGGCCCGCGGGCCGGATCCGGCCCGTTTGAAATGAATAAAACTAAAAAAAAAAAAAAAAAAAAAAAAAGACAGTACCCTTTTATGTAATGATGTTTACTTTGAATTTATATTAGTTCACACAAACACTCCATCCATGCTTTTGTTCCGGCCCTCGGTCCAGTTTAAGAACCCATTGTGGCCCTCGAGTCAAAAAGTTTGCCCACCCCTGGTCTATTTTCACCGATTGTTATTCTGTATTTCCTTATACCTTTCTTCATCGCACCACCAATTTTTACCCAACTCTCTCATAAAAATGGGCTTTAGTACAGTTTGCAGTACGGACCATTACGCTTAAAAAAAGTCACATAATAGACAGACACACTTATTGAGCCTAGGAAAAAAGCAGGTCAGTTCCATACCTGTGTAATTTTCTTATAAGATGTTTTGCTCAACCTTCATGTCTGTTTGGATTTCAATTGTTACAACCTTTCATTCCTGGTGTTGATTAAATACTGGTACTTATGGAAATCTCCCTATCCCCTCTTTAACAGCCAATATGGTTCCCCAACTTAGTAACCAGGTGTTATCGAGATACTATGCTAGCAAACAGAACAAGAAAGTGTCAAGTATTTTCATGACACAGTAAATAAACCCATGGATATGAAAGAAGCTATTAATTAAGGGTAGTAATGGAATTAAGGACTAAAAAAGGAGGTTCGAAGTAGAAATGAAAGTGCAGAGGGATATGAAATTGAGAGGGGAATCAACGTAGTGAATAGAGACGTTTAAAATGCCAAATTTAGAGAGTCAGGGGCATAAATGCATAACAGTAAGAAGCAGTATCATAATAATGGTCAGTTTTGGCAGAATAGCAGCAGCAATCAGTCAGGTGTTAACCATACAACTAGTATGAACAGAATCGGAAAACAGTTTTCAAAAGTAAGCAACAAATAGATGGACAATGTCCTCTCTAGCCTTTTTGTATCATGTTTACCAGGTTTTCTCCAAGTAATACTTTATGCGTAAGGAGTTACAACATGGTAGTGGTTAAGAGCCAAGGGCTTTGAACATTGGAACTGACCCGGCTCGAATTCTGGCCTGCCTCTTGGCAGCTGTTTCCATCTTCTCGTCTATGTGGACTAAATGAAATGCTGCTTGTGAAGTGGTGCTTTGTCCGGAATAACTGTTTAACATATGCAAGTTACCACTCAGGCTTCCTTTAAAACACTCATTTAGTTAGTTGTGTTTCAAACTGAAATGTTCTATCAGCTTAGAAGAATCTTGTTATTTAGTCAATACTGTACATGTCAGACCTCTCTCGTTATACAGAACTTTCTCCCAACATAGTCCACAGTTCACCCTTTGCTGTTGTCTTCTACTCTCTATCTCCCTTTTCTTAACTTTCCATTCTATCAATCAACCTACTGGAATACTTATTCTGTCTCTAAATCAGGGGTGGGGAACCTTTTTTCTGCCAAGGGCCATTTGGATATTTATAACATCATTCATGACTTGGCAACATTATCAACTTAAAAATTAGCCTGCTATATTTGGTCAAACATTTAATTAACTCACCCTAATGCCTTGGCAGGGCCAGATGAAATGATTTTTCGAGCCTTACACTGCCTGCTGAATGCTCCCCACCTCTGCTCTAAATAATCCCCATTTTGCTAAAGCAAGTAACTTTAGGCACCTTTTTGGCGCTCTCAGCTGATTTTGGTGCTGATCACACGATCCTTGAGACAGTCTATTCCAGTGGTTCTCAACCTTGGCTGCACATTAGAATCATCTGGGAATCTTTTTAAAAAAATCCTGATTTCTGGCCAGGTGATTCTAATGTGCAGCCAAGGTTGAGAACCACTGATCTACTCCTCTGGCTTTCCTGTACCCCACCCCCAATCTCTTTTTGTACCATTCGACACACACGGAGCTGACTTCCAAAAAATGGTGTATCTCTTATTTTTAACACCCTATAAATAAACATACTGTCTGGTACAACCAAGCATCAGCCTTTCACCATTATTTAGTGTTAAGTTAAAGTAGAACACAGGCAGACACTAAAGCAGCATACTTTTTTTTTTTTCTCACCAGAGGATATTTTTCCATTGATTTTCAGAAAGTGGAAGAGAGAGGGAAAGACAGAGAGAAATATCGATGTGAGAGAAACACATCGATTGGTTGCCTCCTGCATGAGCCCCACCAGGTCCCAGGCCAGGTAGGAGCCTGCAACCGAGGTATGTGCCCCTGACCAGAATCGAACCCGGGACCCTTTGGTCTGCAGACCAACGCTCTACCCACTGAGCAAACAGGTTAGGGCAAGACAGTTTACTTTTCACAGAGACTGCCAATAGCAGAGGGCTTTCAAACCCCTCACTCCCCAATTATATCATCACCGAACTCTCACAAGTTCCCCCTTGAATAACTGAACGTTAATATCATTAAAATGTCAACGACAATCGCTTGAGTATTGTACAAAGATTGGAGAGTCTTGCCAAACGCTCTTATTTTAAATGATGTCACCAATTCACCTGGGCACCAAGATAAATATTTTAGAGATCTCAGCGGTGGAAACTATTTTAAAAAACCTGGAATTTAATCTCCTTCACAACGTGGAACCATGTTGCTACCGTGTTGAACTCAGCCTCTCTGAGTAATACCTACTTCACAGCGTTGTTGTGAAAATTAAAATGAGATAATGTTATAATGTCCGGCACATAGAAAACACACACTAAGTGCTAGAGCTGAGTTTGAATAAGTGTCACCTCCCTCAATATTCAAATAGCCAAATCACTTTTTTATCCCATTGGCCCATCAAAATTCAAGTTCGTTGATCACTTTCTATTTTTCCTCTAGTCTAGTGACTAACTTTTACTTTACATCCTTAATGCTACACGTTGGCGTGTGGAGTTAATTCGATCACTTTATCCATAAGATGGCATGTTATTTCATTCATTTTGGTTAGTCTTCACCGGAGGTGATTTTTCCCATTGATTTTGAGAGTGGAAGGGAGGGAGGGGGGGGACACACATCCACTGGTAGCCTCCCGCACGCGCCCCGACAGGGGCCTGGAGGGAACCTGCCGCCCGGGTACGTGCCCCTCGACCGGGAAACGAACCCGCGACCCTTCGGTGCCCGGGGCGAGGCTCTAACCACTGACCCACACCGACCAGGGCGAGAGGGCATGTTACTAAAATGGAAAAGCCAGGGCAAAAACACCCAACACGACCACAGCTGTACCGCCCACCGGGGCGGATGTATCCAATCTTAGGAGATAGAGAATAAATGTTCCTGACCAAGCACACTTACAGAAAAGTAAGTCTACCAGACACGCCGCAGGCCGGCCTTCAGACAAATAAACTTCTGCACCGATACAACCAGGCCGAGCTGAAATGCGGGGCTCACCCGCCCACGGCCCAGGCCCCCCGCCTCTGCACGCACGCACACACACAATCACACACACACACACACACACACACACACACACACACAAACAATCACTGCAGATCGACCGCCCAGGGAGACCGGGGCGCCGGGCTGCCTTTTGCTTCCTCCAAGAGACGCGGCTGCAGGTCAAGGTGTTCTCACTTCCAGGTCAATTACACAGTGAGCGGCCGGGAAACACCTGCGGCCGCGGGGAAAGCCGCCCCGGGGTGCGGGCGGCGGACACAGGCTCCCGCCGAGGGTTCCGCGCACGTGGGAGGCGCTGCCAGGGGGCCCGGGGGGGACCCGATCGGGGCAGCGCGGCGACGGCTCGCGGGGGGACCCAGGGCACCGTGGCCCGCGGGCGTCCCCGGGTGCAGGGGAGCGGGGAGCGCAGGCTGGCGCGTTTCTCTTACCGTCGGAATTGCTCTCGGCATCGAAGCGCTGGCCGCAGCCCCGGTTGTAGCACAGCAGGGCCATCTCCGTGCCCAGCGACCCGAGGCGGGAGCAACGGCGGGGCCGCAGGGCGGTGCGCGGACAGGTCCCGCCGCAAGCACAGCTCGGTCTGCAGGGCGGCAGCCGGCTTCCGGAAACGGCCGCTTTCGGGTCGGGAACCTTCGCGAATTTTCCGGTCGCGCAAGCGCAGAGATGGGGGGTGCGGGGGCGGAGGAAGAGGGAGGGGCGGGGCTTCGGCCGGGGCGGGGCTTCGGCCGGGGGCGGGGCTGCCACTGGTCCGGGTCAGACTCCGGCGGTGGCGGCGGGAGCTGCAGGCTGGGAAGTGAGCCCCGCTGTTACCGGAGAAACGTTGATCGCGGAAAGCCCGGGCGTCCGAGGGAGGGACCAGCTGTTCGTGGCTCCTTGTTGGCTGCGGGTGACTCCGCAGACACTGCCCTCTTACCCCCAAGACTGCAATTACACACCGTTGTCCCTGGTTTTCCCCAGATGCTGGAGAGGATCTGCAGAGTCGTGCGATTTTCCTGCATCCTCTGCCCGGGGCGAGGTTGCTCAGTGATGGATGAGAGGAGCGGTGGCCCACGCTTCCCGTGTGTGTGTGTGTGTGTGTGTGTGTGTGTGTGTGTCCGTCGTCTTCATTCTGAAGCTCTGAAGAACTGTGGGCAGTGGGAGCGATTTTACTAACTGAGTCATTGGGGTCAAGCCGCTGTGCAAATGCAAAGCGCTCAGAGACCAGGGTATCAAAGAAAAGAATGGATCCAAGGCAGTGCAGGAAATGGTCGCTATTGCTCCAAGACCGGGGGTAACTGTTGCTCTTTCATGCGAGTTTCCATTTAATTAGTTTGTCAGTACCTGATCCTTCAACCTTGGGACCTCTAGTGAGAGTTCATCAAGCGCCTTGTAAATCGCATAGTAATACACTAGCAGGCACACGCCTAGGACTCTAGCTCCGACTTGGATACCTGCCCAACGCTTTTAGGTAACAATATTAAAATAGTAGTTTTTCAGTAGAAGTAGAAAGCTATACCATGTTTTTAGTGATCCCAAGTGTGTTAATGAGAGATCAGCTCAGAATTCCGTCCCCCTCCCCCGCCCCGCAATAAAAAAGAGTTTTTACATGTTCTCCTCCCCCCTTTATATTTAGACATATTATATGTAATGTAGTAGCCCTGCGGACTGAAGGATCCTGGGTTCGATTTCGGTCAAGGGCACATGCGGGGGTTTCGAGCTCCATCCCCAGTGAGGGGCATGCAGGAAGCAGACCGATCAATGATTCTCCCTCATCATTGATCATTGATATTTCTATCTCTCCCCTCTAAAAATAAATAAAAATATATTTTTAAAAAAGAAGATCCTTGCCCTAACCGGTTTGGCTCAGTGGATACAGTGTCAGCCTGCGGACTGAAAGGTCCCAGGTTCGATTCTGGTCAAGGGCATGTACCTTGGTTGTGGGCACATCCCCAGTGGGAGGTGTGCAGGAGGCAGCTGATCTATGTTTCTCTCTCATTGATGTTTCTAACTCTTTATCCCTCTCCCTTCCTCTCTGTAAAAAAAAAAAAAAAAAAAAAAAAAAAAAAAAAAAAAAAAAAAAAAAAAATCAATAAAATATATTAAAAAATAAATAAAAAAGAAGATCCTTTAAAAAAAGTAATGTAGTAATTCCAACATAGATATATACAATGTTGTATTCTTCATTTAACCTAACATGAGGATTTTTCTATTTTGTTTCGTTATAAATGATGAAATAATATTCCTTTGAATAACTGAATTATAACCATTCTTCCTTTAATTTCACCAACTTTCTTTATTGAACATAAGCTTCGACAATAAACTTACTGTATGTTGTTTTCTTTTTTTAGATTACTCCTCAAAATAATTGTTGAATACAGGACTGGGGTAAAGGGCATAAACCTTTTAAAATAAGTTAGATATTTTAAAGGTACATATTGCCAATTAATTTCCAAAAGATGATACCAGTTTGCAATTTTGCCAGCCATGGATGCAAGGAATAAACCATAGGAATTGGTCTTACACAATTAGAAATGGAGAAACTTAGTAATTTTGATTGTGGCCAAATCTATTGTCTGAGTATCCTAGCATTTCTGTTACATTATTAGGATTCTTAGCAAATGGTTTTAATATTTATTGTCAATTTTTTTCAACCATAATTTGTAAAAATCAGAAAGTTATAATTGCTTATAATAGATAATTTGAAAATGCAGAGATATGTTAAGAATAAAATCCAGAATGATTCCACCACCCAGCAATAAGTACTAAATCACTAAAATAACTCTTTGATAAATTTATTTTCAGTGTTACCGGTTTTTTTGTTTTTCTTCTTCTTTTTCAACCCTAGGCACTTGTTGGATTACCAGGTACCAGGAATACAGGAACTGTGGTGGTAACATACATAATTTACATAGCCTTTGATTCCAGCGCCTGACCCCTTCCCCCAGTACACAGGTTGAAAATTGCTACCATAAAGAGTTTATGAGATTATTGTTCTTTTCTTTTTTCCTTCCCTCTTTCACTTTATGTTTTGTTCTACTTTGTTAAAGAATGTAACATTTACATGTTAGTCTCCCACTCTGATGCCTAGCTTTATTATTTATTATTTAAATACTAGTAGCTCCGTGCATGAAATTCGTGCACTGGGGTGGGGGTGGGGGAAGGGCCCCTCAGGCTGGCTTTCACCCTCTCCAATCTGAGACCCCTCAGGGAATGTCCAACTACCTGTTTGTGCCCACACTTTTAACAGATAACAGCTCCATTGTTGTTTCTTTCTTATGCTTAAAACCATTAGAATTAGTAGGTATTCAAAGTGTGTATACATTTTGGGGGGACACCCTGTATATCTCTAGTCAGCGGTGAAAAAAACCAACAGCAGATTTGGAACCCCCAGACAGGGAACCTCGCTCACTCCCCACATGTCTCCCCACTTCACTTTCCACCTTCGTGGGCAGCAGGCGAATCAACGTTTTCTCTCATTAATTCGGAAAAGCACGTCCTGTCATCCGCTGCCCGGCTGGAGTGCGCTAGGCCCCAAGCAAGCGAGGCTCAGTCAGGGCAGCCTTCACTCATGGGTGCTAGCACCCAAAGTGCACATTCCTCCTCTACAGTCACCCCGACTATCCCACTGTTTCACTGAGAGGACGGAATTCCTCTCTGCCTCTGGGTTCTTGATCTTGAACGCTGACCGAAGGCACCTCAGCGAGGGCCTCCCATGCCCACCAGGTGTGTCTGTCTGCATCTGCTCCCGCCTCAGCACCTGCATTAAACCCCTAGAGGTGATCTCGTAGCTGCACTGGCCTCCGTGGGAACAGGGCATCACCACTCCGCCCTCTCACTGTCATCTCACAGGCGCCCACCCTCAGCACCCAGAGCACCCAGACACTCTCCAAAGAACGTGAGCACATCAGAGGGGATGTGTGCACATCCTGTGGGGGTGTTAGGCATGCTGGGTTGATGGAAGTGCAGTGGAGAGGTGGGGGGAACTTGTGCACACCTTGGTTTGCAACTGTTGCAGGCGCGGGAGGGTGACAGTGTACTGGGGGATGTTCGCACGCCAAGGGGGGGGATGTGCACACCAGAGGCCTCTGGCTTTGCAGATCTGCAAACCCCCGTGGTGCGACCAGGAGGACGTCAGTCTGTCCCGCCACGGTGGCTGTCCTTGCGATCCTGCACCTTCTGGGCCAGGAGGCGGATCTTGCGCAGCCACTCCTGGGCGCTGATGGCCTGCAGGCGCTACTTCAGCTCAGACTGCAGGCTCCGCTTGGCACACTCACAGCTGTCACCACCGCCATGTGGGGAGTACAGGCTGCCCTCCACAGGCCTGCCTCCCCTGTCCAGAGGCTCTCTGCGCTGCTCACCTGCCCAGAGTGACTGAGGCTGGGTGGAAGCCAGGTGTCCTGCCCTGCCCAACCCCGGCCAATCCGCCCCTGTGCAACCTGCTGCCCCGCCGGGAAGGGTCACGGATCCGGGTCCTGGGACCGCGGACAGGCTCAAGCACTGCCCCCCGCCCGACAGGGTCACAGATCCATGTCTTGGTCCCGTGGAGAGCCTCAAGTGCTGCCCCTGCCCGCCAGGTCATGGATCCGGGTCCCAGACCGCGGACAGCCTCAAGCGCTGCCCCCCACCCAGCAGGGTCACAGATCCGGGTCCTGGACCACGGACAGCCTTGCCTACTGCCGCCTGCCTTCAGTATGCAAATTAGCCACCATCTTGTTGCTTCAGGGTGGGGGTCCCCACTGGGGTGCCTGGCCAGTCTGGGTGAGGGGCTGAGGGACGTTTTCAGGCTGGCAGGCGACTGAAGCTCCCAACTTCTCCTTTTTTTCTTTTTTAAATTTTTATTCTGGGATTTATTTACCTTCTATGGCTGTCACTGGAGCTGAGAGCTGGCTTTAGCTCAGAGGCCTGGCTGCAGCTTTGAGACCTCGGCTGCTGAAAGCAGGGATCTGGGTTTGTTCTATAATTGTAACACTGTTGTGATCCTGCTGGCTGAAGCCCGGCTGGCTGAAAGCAGGTTTCTGGGTTTTGTTTAACTTCTATAATTGCAACATTGTTTCTTAGACTGCAGCTCAGAGGCCGGCAGTGGCAGGCAGGGAACGTTGGCTTCCTCCTTCACTGGAGCAAGCAAGCCTCCTGTTTGCTTCAGCTGCCTGGCTGCCGGCCGCCATCTTGGATGGCAGTTAATTTGCATATCGCCCTGATTAGCCAATGGGAAGCGTGTCGGAGTACGGTTAATTACCATGTTTGTCTATTATTAGATAGGATATTTATTATATGCATTATATGTTAATATATAAATGCATATTCACCAAATATATGTATTTATTTACTCACAAGAAGTATATTAAAAATATATTCACTGCTTACCACTAGTCTTGTGGCTGAAGTTTCCTCATTCTTGTGGTCAGATGAAGTTGGTCTTCTAATAGAATCATCAGGAATAGCTTATGAAAACAATATTCTCTGAGTTCTTCATGTTAAAAATAGCTTTTTCTATAGACCTGAAACTTGAAGGACTTGAGTTATATAAAATCCTTTGTTCATACTTGTTTTCTAAGCATTTTTTAAAATATTGCTTCATTATCCTGATTTCTGCATTGTTCTTTGTAAATATTGGACATCTGACATGTGGAATGCTATTGTAAATTCAATTAAAAAGTTCTACATTGAAAATAAAATTACTTGAATTACTTGTTTTTATTGTAACAATATGGACACTAGGTTTGTTGGAGCACAACGTCATGGCACAGTTTCTTAGCAAATTAAGAAACCTATGAAGTAAAAATATACTTGGGATTAGTGGTGCTGGTGCACATATAATTTTATTTACTTAAGCTGCGATGGCATACAAATTAAAATAGAACCCTAATTGTGAAAATTTGCAAATATTTCCTACATAGAATAACTGAACTGAATTTGTGTGGGAAACCTATGTTGAATGAAAAACAAAATTAGGTGAAAAAAAAAGAAAGAAAAGAAAACCTCATCCTGGAAGCACGTTACTTTTTGTTTCTCTGTGTTAATCAAACTTTTAGAAATGTCCTGAACTCATTTTTCTACTCTGTAAGTCAATATAAATGTCCTACAAGTAATACTGCATATTTTTTAATGATTTTCCCAAAACTTGGTTACTTTGTTTTTCGAAATAAGCTGAACATCTTTAACCAAAATAGTTCATAAAATTGGATTGCTTAAAATTCTCCAGGTTTTGAAGTCCTTAGTGAATTACAATTTTAAAAACAGATTACACGGCCCGAACCAATATGCTCAATTAATATTTGACAAAGGAGGCAAGAACATACAATGGAGCCAAGATAGTCTCTTCAATAAATGGTGCTGGGAAAATTGGACAGATATATGCAAGAAAATGAAACTAGACCACCAACTTACACCATACACAAAAATAAACTCAAAATGGATAAAGGACTTAAATGTACGACAGGAAACTATAAAAATTCTAGAAGAATCCAAAGGAAACAAAATCTCAGACATATGCCGAAGCAATTTCTTCACTGATACAGCTCCTAGGGCACTTGAAACTAAAGAGAAAATGAACAAATGGGACTACATCAAAATAAAAAGCTTCTGCACAGCAAAACAAACCATCAACAAAACAACGAGAAAACCCACTGTGTGGGAAAACATATTTGCCAATGTCATATCCGATAAGGGCCTAATCTCCAAAATTTATAGGGAACTCATACAACTTAACAAAAGGAAGATAAACAATCCAATCAAAAAATGGGCAAAGGACCTAAATAGACACCTTTCAAAAGAGGACATTCAGAAAGCCAAGAGACATATGAAAACATGCTCAAAGTCACTAATCATCCGAGAGATGCAAATCAAAACAACAATGAGGTACCATCTCACACCTGTCAGACTGGCTATCATCAACAAATCAACAAACGACAAGTGCTGGAGAGGATGTGGAGAAAAAGGAACACTTGTGCACTGCTGGTGGGAATGCAGACTGGTGCAGCCACTATGGAAGACAGTATGGAGTTTCCTTAAAAAACTGAAAATGGAACTCCCATTTGACCCTGTGATCCCACTTCTAGGAATATATCCCAAGAAACCAGAAACACCAATCAGAAAGGATATATGCACCCCTATGTTCATAGCAGCAGAATTCACCATAGCTAAGATCTGGAAACAGCCTAAGTGCCCATCAGTAGATGAATGGATTAGAAAACTGTGGTACATCTACACGATGGAATACTATGCTGCTCTAAAAAGGAAGGAACTCTTACCATTTGCAACGTCATGGATGGAACTGGAGAGCATTATGCTAAGTGAAATAAGCCAGTCAATGAAGGAAAAATACCACATGATCTCACTCATTCATGGATAATAGAGACCATTATAAACTTTTGAACAATAATAGATACAGAGGCAGAGCTGCCTCAAACAGATTGTCAAACTGCAGCAGGAAGGCCGGGGAGGGTTGCGGGGCAGGAGGTAGGGGGGTAAGAGATCAACTAAAGGACTTGTATGCATGCATAGAAGCATAACCAGTGGACATAAGACATTGGGGGATAGGGGAGGCTAGGGGATTGTCTAGGGCGGGGGGATAAAATGGACACATATGTAATACCCTTTGTAATACTTTAAGCAATAAAAATATATATATATATATAAAAAAAAAAAAAGAAATTAAGCATACACGGACTGAAATAACGGATATTATACAGACTCCCGACAGCAGACCAGAGGAGCGCAAGAATCAAGTCAATGATTTGAAATGCGAGGAAGCAAAAAACACCCAACTGGAAAAGCAAAATGAAAAAAGAATCCAAAAATGCGAGGATAGTGTAAGGAGCCTCTGGGACAGCTTCAAGCGTACCAACATCAGAATTATAGGGGTGCCAGAAGATGAGAGAGAGCAAGATATTGAAAACCTATTTGAAGAAATAATGACAGAAAACTTCCCCCACCTGGTGAAAGAAATGGACTTACAGGTCCAAGAAGCGCGGAGAACCCCAAACAAAAGGAATCCAAAGAGGACCACACCAAGACACATCATCATTAAAATGCCAAGAGCAAAAGATAAAGAGAGAATCTTAAAAACAGCAAGAGAAAGAAACTCAGTTACCTACAAGGGAATACCCATACGACTGTCAGCTGATTTCTCAACAGAAACTTTGCAGGCCAGAAGGGAGTGGCAAGAAATATTCAAAGTGATGAATACCAAGAACCTACAACCAAGATTACTTTATCCAGCAAAGCTATCATTCAGAATTGAAGGTCAGATAAAGAGCCTCACAGATAAGGAAAAGCTAAAGGAGTTCATCACCACCAAACCAGGATTATATGAAATGCTGAAAGGTATCCTTTAAGAAGAGGAAGAAGAAGAAAAAGGTAAAGATACAAATTATGAACAACAAATATGCATCTATCAACAAGTGAATCTAAGAATCAAGTGAATAAATAATCTGATGAACAGAATGAACTGTTGATTATAATAGAATCAGGGACATAGAAAGGGAATGGACTGACTATTCCTGGGGGGGAAAGGGGTGTGGGAGATTTGGGAAGAGACTGGACAAAAATCGTGCACCTATGGATGAGAACAGTGGGTGGGGAGTGAGGGTGGAGGGTGGGGCGGGAACTGGGAGGAGGGGAGTTATGGGGGGAAAAAAAAGAGGAACAAATGTAATAATCTGAACAATAAAGATTTAATAAAAAAAAAAAAACCAAAAAAAACCAAAAAAAAAAACAGATTACAAACAAGAATACATTGAAACGTATCCCTACAATGCCAGGGAGAAAAGAAAACATACATCAATAAAGAGGACTAGAGATGATAATTTTGTACATTAAAAAAGCACACATTTATGTTTATGCTCTTTAGCACTCACACACACAGTGATCTGAAGAGTTCAACTTTGATAACGTTACCGAATATTCACTATTGGCAGAATCCCCACAGAAGTCATTTATTAAATTCCCACATCCGAATTGTAAAGGACGTTTCCTTACAATAAATTCTCGTTTGTTTTTACTTAAAAAAAAATGTCCATTCTAAGATGGTATGCTTATTTGTTTTTATAGCATCACAACAAGGGAGGTGAGAATCATACACATTTTGTCTCCCACCTCACATTCTCATGGCTCACCATTTTACTCCTTCATTGCGGATGAACCGGAAAACATCTCGTTCCATCTCTATCACCTACCTTTCCCTCTTCAGTCCCAGGCTTCTCTGGTGCGATTGTGTAAAACGCCTGATGGAATCAAACTTGGAAGTAGGAGGAGGAAACATTTACTGGTGCAAGTCTTGCCCAATGTGCAGGTGGGGATTGGTGGTACAGGCTCCTGATTCTTTCTCAGGTGGACAATTCTGAGGTGCAGTCTATATGGCTTCTTGGAGGAATTGGGTCCCAGCTACTTAACTGCAGTAATAATATTGCTCAATAATATATCCTGGGAGTTAATTTTCTTCCTTTCTTTTCCCAGTTTCCCACTCTTCTTTGGAATTAATTTCCTAAAGTAAACTATTTTCCTTTTGTCTCCTGCTCTGCTTTTGGAGAGGACCTAAACTGAGACAAACTGAAATATGTGGGTTCTTACTGAATATCTGTTTTTAAAATTAAAGCTCCAAAAATGAAATTCATCATATTTCAGAAGTTTATAGACTAAATGCTCTATTAGTAGAAAAAGTGAAGGCAACTTTATAGTTTGAAAGTTTGAAGCTATTGTGGATTAGAAAGAATGATTTCCTTGGGCAATAATTGCTTAAATCACATCTCCTTTATTGTCTAAAAGGCCAGCTTTTCTAAACAATTTCCATTTTCATTATGCTTAGGAACTTTACATGGCACCTATGAGGGTTAATGACTTGGTTTGTAGATTTGAATAAACCAAAATTTTAAAATGTGTTGTTGACTCATTTATTTGTAGTCCATTTTTATAATTTTATAAATACAGAAAAAAAACACTAAAATTTTCATTTTCTATGAAATTTTATATGCATGGTTCTAATTTTGGATTATTCTATACTACACTTTTTTCTAAAAAGAAATCCCATTTTAGTGATAGTTTTTTCTATATCATACTTCTTTCCAAATAAGAAACTTATGCTGTTTTTTTAATAGTGGATAACAAAGAACATTTTTAAAGATGACCAAGACATACAAATTTACTTTATATTTCCAACTAAAATGTAAGATCCTTGAAAGTGGGTGCTTTTGTCTCTTGGTTCACTATCATATCCTGAATGCTTAGAATAATGATTGACATAAGATAGGCACTCAATAGATATTTGTTGAATACAGTAGATGAATGAATTTATATGTACTCAGTAGGGAAAGAGCTAGAAGATGGAAAATTCACAATTAAATTATCACAAGTTTTTCTTCAGCCTGCAGCCTTTGGAGCAAAAAATTAAATATAGAAATTAACTTAGAGATATTTATATTATAATTAATAAAAAAATGTTAAACTCCTGAAAGATATGAAAAGTCCATGTATATTGAAAAGTAAGTTTGCATGAAAGCAGCAGAAAGAAGGAATACTTTTAAATGTTTAAGGGTTAAGTTGAAATTTATTTCTTTTTAAAAAACTAAGTATTTGTCCTGGCCAGTGGGATCAGTGGTTAGAGCATTGGCCTGGTCACGGAGGGGTTTTGGGTTCGATTCCTAATCAAGGGCATGTTCCTTGGTTGCAGATTTGATCCCAGTCCCTGTTGGGCAAGTGCAGCAGGCAACCAATCCATGTGGCCCTCTTACATCTCTCTCCTACATCTCTCTCTCTCTCTCTCTCTCTCTCTCTCTCTCTCTCTCTCTCTCTCTCTCTCCTATTCCCTTCCCTCCCTTCCTTCCACTTTCTCTAAAAAAGCAATAAAGAATATATCCTTGGGTGAGGATTAACAAACAAAGTATTTAACTATGGATAATTATGTACTCAAGTCTTGCAAAGCTTAAACATTGTTATACAATATATCAGTAAATGTTATTCACCACAAGATGGCAGCAAAGACTTATTTTTGAGTCACTAGACACCCTCAGTCAATACCAAAAATAATGCATTTTTTAAAAGCTATAATGTATAAGGAATGTAGGGGATATACATATATATATACACACACATGTATTTTTTATTATTCCTTGGAGGTACCACTTCATCAGAAAGATTTTATCATTGGTGTCTAGAGTTTCTATGACTCTTTATACTTGCCTCCTCTCTTTTAAATTCTCTACTTCCATTGCATTTTGTACATTTCCAGATTAATCTTACATTACAAATATTAACATGTCTCACCTTCACTAAAAATTTTTAAAATAATCTTCTATACCATACAGAAATTTAAAAGATTATATTATTCACTCAACCAATTTAGTAACTATACTCTATTTACAAGGCACTGTGATATGTAATAGGGGTAGAAACAAACACGTAAGTTTTTCATTTTGGGAGTTAATGTAAAGATGTAGCTTCACAAAGCACTTACCTAGAAAAAATCTCATTTGAGGACTGTGGAGGAGCAAAAAGAAGAATGGGCATGAGAAGGGAGTTCAACTGTGAGCTTTGAGTCTGGGATTCAGGAATAAAATCTAGGTTTGAGAGAGCAGTTTGGGAATTATCAACATAACAGTAAAACTGAAGAGCATATAAATATAATTTATATGTTACTGACTCTTTAAATTTAAAATGTATATACATGATAGCTGCAAAAATATTTTAAAACTATAGACATGATCAATGTAAAATTCATGCAGGTTATCTTAACTGCTAACATTTTGGTGTACATATTTTCAGACTTATCTCACATATAAACACAACTGATACATGCATAGTCTGAATATCTATCTATCTATATATGTAACAGATCATAAATGGGGTCATAATGCACATCCTGTTTTTATAACTGCAATTCACTTAAGATATAGTAAAGAAGGGGATGGTGGAGATGACAGCAAATGAGACTGAAAAAGAAAAGCCCGGAAGCTGTATATGCATTGGGAGAATAGCCATGTATGACAAGAATTGAGTGACTTTTAGGGATGAAGAATTTAGTGTCAAATTCTGCAGAGTGATTAAATGAGAAAATAAGTCATTTTCCTGCAAGAAGATTCCTTTGGAAAGACAGGATGGTATCTCCATAGAAAGTCTGAATAGAGGAATGGTGTTTATTGATAGACTTATTTAAAGTAGAAGAGATTAAAGTATGAATATAATTTGTGAAAAAGAGCCTGGTAGAGCCCTGGTGGGTATAGCTCATGTGGTTGAACATCGCCCATGCAAGAAGTTGCAGGTTCCAGAGTGCCCAGGTTTTGGGCTCAATCCCCAGTAGGGGGTGTGCAGGAGGCAGTTGATCAATGTGATCCATGTTTCTCATTGATGTCTCTCTCTCTCTCTCTCTCTCTCTCTCTCTCTCTCTCTCTCTCTCTCTCTCTCTCCTTCCCTCCCTCCCTCCTTATCCCTTCCTCTCTCTCTAAAGCCAATAAAAAACATATTTACAACAACAACAACAACAAACAAAACAGAGCCTGGTAGACAAAGAAATCTAAAATGTAAGAAAAGTAAAGAATAAATAATAGAATACTATTCTGAAAATGGTCAGATATGGTCTAAAACTAGGTGAAGCATTTGATTATACACGGAGAAAATGTTTTTGTTTTTCTTTTTCTCTTGAGTCTGGAGAAAATTATGTGAAAATGAGTGTAAATACAATGAAATATTTAGGTATGGGGTGGAGAGTTCATACTCAAGGATCTTCACAAGATGGTCTCAGTCCTTTCTTTGTTAATTCACTTCATGTGGCTTACTACATGATTCAAATGGAATTAGTTCTTACCCCACTATGTACCATGATTTCATATGCTTTGTTTACTGCATTCTCTCTTCCAATCTCTTCTTGTTTAAAGCTTATACATTCTTCAATGCCCAGAGCAAGTTTCACTCCTATGTGGAGACCCCTCACCACCTAATCCAGTTCAAGGGCAACTTCTCATTACCTGGAGTTTATAGGAAAACTAGCGAATGTTATCTCTAAAATAAGAACCAGTATAGAACACTGGAGGGAAATAAAACAGGTGTAAGTGGGATGGAGGTTTAGGGGAGAACCTTCCAGACCTTTCATGGTCTGACATCAGAGAATCTAGGGACAATGGAGGGGTCTCTTTGTTTTAATCTGTTTCAGTCATTTAAGAAAACATATTAAGTGCTCCTAAAATTAATTCAACCCACTGCTTTTTGAAAGCACAGATTTCACTCTTATTATTAAACTAGAGGCCCAGTGCACAAAATTCATGCACTAGAGGGGGTTCCCTCATCCCGGATTGTGAGAGGGCAAAGGCCAGGCCGAGAGACCCCCACTGGTGCATGATTGGGGCTGGGGAGGGATGCAGGAGGTTGGCCAGTCAAGGAGGAACCACGGGAGGGCGCTGGGGCCTGTCCAGCCCATCTCGCTTAGTCCCAATTGGCCGCACCCCAGCAGCAAGCTAACCTACAAGTCAGAGCATCTGCCCCCTGGAGATAAGTGCCCATCATAGCGAGTGGTTGAGCGGCCTTAGCATACATTAGCATATTACACTTTGATTGGTTGAATGGCCGATCAGATGACTGGACACCTAGCATATTAGGCTTTTATTATAGAGGATGTAAAATGCATATTAGATTTGACTCATCATTAACAAATGTTTAATTTTTTGTTTCTGTTTAAGTTTTCCAAGGGTAATTCTAAAATTGTGCTAGTTATTTATATCACATGCAACTTTTTTTTATCAATATGGTAGAATAAAATGAAGAAGAAGAATAAAAGCAGTTGGATATTAATATAATAATAAAAAACAAGGAATGAGAAGAGCCAGATTTGGATGAAGAAGACCTGACATTTAGTCCAGATGTATAATCTTGGGCATTCCACATGCTTTCTAGCCTAAAAATAGGTTGTTGGGAGTATCAATTCAAAGAGTTTCTGTAAAAATGTGTTGTGAACCAACCACTTGCAAAAGTATTAGTACAGTTGTTTTAGAAGCTTTCTTGTAAAAGTATGTCACAGTTTTTATTTAAGAAGCTTTATGATATTTAAATTTCCAATTATAAGTTTTATAGATTTGGATACCCATATTGACAGCAATTTGGTTTTCATTACTTAGTACAAGTTTGACAATTATAAGTCCCATAGCAAATGTTTGTTAAATTAACAGTGAACAACTGGCTGTATCCTGAATCCTATCAAAATTATTTTATTTTAAGCATAAGAGGTCTTTATTATACTTTAGGAATATAGATGCAGAATAGTTTGTTCAGTTTTTAGGTAATAGGTATTTAACTTTACATTTTTCTTTTTGCTCATGCACATAAAATATCTTAATCAGAATTGTTACAAAAATTGATTATTTTTGGTGTGAATATATTTGGAGGAATAGATGTCGTTACATTAGTTTAATCTGTTGGTCACTTTTCTCTACACTGTTAACAATGAATAATTTTGCCATTTTCATTTTAAACTTACTGAAATTATTTTTGCTAATATATTTTTTCTTATAAAGTTTATAACAAGATTTGATCCATTGTGATTTTTTTGGCCTAAATAATATATAATTTATAACATTGTCTTTGGTGACCATTATTTCTACCAGATCCAATGTGCCTGCATCATATTTTATATGTCATAATGCTACCCTGGGAATTGTACCTATTTGCAAATGTATTTGCACCAATCATACTCATCAAAAATTAAAGACTGAAAGTTTATATTTATTTGTTGACTAATCTTAAAAATCTACATATAGAATGATTATCATCAGATGTTTTAAGATTAAACTAATGTCCGGAGCTGCTTTCTTATATGGATAAGCCATTTTTTCCTTATTTTGTCAATCATTCTATGTCCTAGCAATGTTTCTAATTCATATTTTACTATACTTATAATGTACCTTTCTTTTCTTAAAGTCTGAAAAATGAGTCAGCTTAGTAGATATCATTTAAGTAGACACTAAAAAATCATATTTGGTTAATATATGTGGTCCTGAATAATGTATGCTTAGGCTTTCCTCCATTTCTTTGAAAAAGTGAATACAAATTATTTCATGGAAAATATTATAATAAAATAGTCATTAGTTGGCCAAGAGATAATTTAATGAGGATTTCATAAAAATCAAAGCAGAATGTGTTAAGAGGACTAAAGAGAAATAAGATAACATTGTAATATAATAACAGAAAATTTAAATAAATATAGTTTCAGGGAAAATGTTCTAATACTAAAATCATGCTGTGAAATATCTTCCCATGGGAAGTGTGAACACTTCAGTTATTCAAAACCAGCCAGGAAACAGCATTAAAAAATATACCCTTGGGAGTAATTTTATACAGTGGTTGCGTCGATTAAGAGCCTTCTAGGCGTTTACCATATCTACTTGGTATGACTTAAGCAAAATAGCAACTTTCACAGAGTACTTGCCATTGGAAAGTAGAAATTAAAAAAATAATGTGACTAGTGCAGGTAACATGATTCTTTTAATAAAATACAGTTATATGTGATTTTCAAAGAATTTTTAAAATAAAAATGTTACGAAGTGTTGTCAGGCTCCATTACATATTTTTATTCACACATATTACTTCTCTGGAAAAATAATTTTATAGTTGAAAAGTTGAAAAGAAAGAGGGCTAATGAAATGAAAAGAAAAAAATAAATAGTAGGGAAAACAAAAAACATATGTCACACACTCAATGGGCATCAGGCTTTAATGGGACCAATGCAAGGAGTATTCCTACTAAAACAAAAAAAACCAAATCCATATGTTTCTGCTTTGAATGTATTAAAGAAGTAAATAATTGCTCTCTCTGGTTTTTATTTTTATTTTTAGGTGAATACACATCTCTTACTGGTAGTATTATCATTTTTAAAATCTCATGTAAAGACTATTTCATTGGTTAAGTTTCTGAATATCTTTTTCACAATATTTCAGTTCCTTTTTTATTATTAAAGTAACCAAATATGTTGAAAGATAATGATGTAAACTACAACTCCAGATACATAATATTTATGATATTGCATATTCATTAAAAAAAGAAAGTCCAGGGCCCTTTGAAAACAACAAAAGCCAACTAAATAATGTCTAAATATGTGTATGGCAATGCTTCAGTTGAACTATGTAAATAAAATTTCTTAGTTTTTATTAATAGCTAAGAACATGGGATCATTCCATTTTTTTATATTCATTACTACATACGACAACACAACAATTCAGTGCTTACTCTGTTCCTGGCTCTTTACATTAATCTAGAGGCCTGCTGCATGACATTCGTGCACTGGAGGTGGGGGGTTCCCTCAGCCCAGCCTGCGCCCTCTCGCAGTCCAGGATCTGTCGGTGGCGAGGAGTGGGCCTAAGCAGGCAGGCGGACATCCCCCGAGGGGTTCTTAGCGCTGCCGTGGAGATGGGAGAGGCTCCCGCCACCACTGCTGTGCTCACCAGCTGTGAGCCTGGTTTCTGGCTGAGTTGCACTCCCCCTGTGGGAGTGCACTGACCATCAGGGGGCAGCTCCTGCATTGAGCGTCTGCCCCCTGGTGGTCAGTGTGTGGCATAGTGACTGGTTGTTCCACTGTTCAGTCGATTTGCATATTAGGGTTTTATTATATAGGATAGTCCTCTAAGAAACTGAGATGGGTAGGTACTTTATTAACCCAGTTTTTCAGATTAGGACAACAAGGCATAGAGGAGTTAATTAACGTGCCTAAATTATCACACCTAAATTATCACAGCTGGTAGGTCAAAAAGATTAATTCAAAGCCAGGCATTCTGAATCCAAAGCTTATATCTGTAGCTCTTCTCAAAGCATTTTTTTTTTAAAAGATTATCCTATAGTATTTGTGAGTTATAAAATTTGTATAATAGAGTTGGAATCTATTTGGTAGTGCTTGTATAATTTGAAGACACTTTCAGGTAGAAATTGACTGTTACTATCTTCTCAGTAAGTGTTCTATTGTAGTGAAAGTTAAGTCTTACTTTTATTCCTAACCTCCTAGTACAATGTCAGTACAGTATATAATTCTGAGGTTACCCAATGCATATTTTTTGAATATGTTATACATGAAAATTTCACAGAGGAAGTTGCTCAAAAAAAGGGGGCTGGGGTAAAGAGCAATCTTTGAAAGCTACGTTTACTCCATGGAGCAGCTTTTAAAAATAATTAAAAGTTTTATTTGGGATTTATTGATGATTCACAAGCATCATAAAAAATATAATACTGAGAGATCCCATGTGCCCTTCACCTGGTTTCTCCCCATGGTGACATCTTGTAAAGCTATCATACAAATACCATGCGGAGGACATTGATATTGATACAATCCATTTATCTTATTCAGATTTCCCCAGTTTTGCATGTGCTCATTTGTGTGTGTACTTAGTTGTATGCAATTTTGTCACATGTATTGCTGTTGTATGTAACTACCATCACAGTCAAGATACAAAACAGTGTCATCACTATAAAGTTCCCTATTGTTCCTTTATTTTATAATAATAATTATTATTATAATTATTATCATTTTAGTCCTCATTCAAGGACATTTTGTCATTGATTTTTAGAGAGTGTAAGGGAGGGAGGAGTGGGAAGGAAAGAGGGAGAAAGAGAGAGAGAAACATAGATGTGAGACACATTGATTGGCTGCCTTTTGCATGTGCCTTGGCCAGGGCCAGGTTCGAACCTGCAATCCAGGTATGTGTCCTGAATGGAAATCGAACCTACAACCCTTCGTGTGAGGGCCAATGCTCTAACCACAGGGAAACATCAGCCAGGGCCCTACTGTCCCTTTTGTCACCTTTTGACAAAAGTGCTTGGATTGCACTTTTGTCACCAAACCCTCCAGATCCTGCCCCTTCCTTAATCCCTAATGACCACTCATTTGGTCTCCATCTCTGTCCTTTTGTCATTTTTAGAATGTTATATGAGTGGAATTCTACATTAAAAAGCCTTTTGGAACTGTTTTCTCACTCAGTATAATTCCCTGGAGACTTATCCAAGTTATTGCATTTATCAAGACTTCATTCTTTTTTATTGCTGCGTAGTGTTCCATAGTATGTATGTGCCCCAGTTTGTTTAACCTTTCACTCACTGAAGGACATCTGTGTTGTTTCCAGTGTGTACCCACTACAAATAAAGCTGTTATAAACATTTGTTACAGTTTTTTTTTGCATGAATGTTACATTCATTTATTTGGGGTAAATGTCCAAGAGTATAATTGCTGAATCATACGGTAGTTGCATGTTTAATTTTATGAAAAACTTCCATAGTGTTCTGTAGTGGCTGTAATATTTTACATTCCCACCAGCAATGTATGAATGCTCTTATTTCTCTGCTTGCTTGCCAGCATTTGGTATTGTTACTATTTTTCATTTTAGCACTTCTGATAGGTGTGTAGTAATAGCTCATTGTAATTTTAATTTTTATTTCTCTTATGGCAAATCATGTTGAACATCTTTTCTGTGCTATCTAGTTTATCCTTTAGAGTGGTATATGGATGGCAAAATTTATTTTCCACTTATATATCCTCTTGGATGAAATGTTTGTTCATCTTTTGCCTGCTTTCAAATTGTATTGTTCTTCGCTGTCGAGTTTTGAGAGTTCTTTATATAATGCAAATACTTATTCTTGGTCCTTTATATAATCTATATACTAGTCCTTTGTGTAGTTTGCAAATATTTTCTACCACAAAATGGTTTTAAAATCTCTTAACAGTTTTTTTATGGTAAGTTTTAACTTTGATGAGGTTTAATTTATCAATTTTTCTTTTATGGATTGCACTTTTGTCATCAAATTAAGAATTCATCCTCTAGCCGTAGCTGGTTTGGCTCAGTGGATAGAGCGTCGGCCTGCGGACTGAAGGGTCCCGGGTTCAATTCCAGTCAAGGGCATGTACCTAGGTTGTGGGCACATCCCCAGTAGGGGGTGTGCAGGAGGCAGCTGATCGATGTTTCTCATTGATGATTCTAACTCTCTATCCCTCTCCCTTCCACTCTGTAAAAAATCAATAAAATATATATATATATTTTAAAAAGAATTCATCCTCTAGCCTTAGATCCTGAAATATTTTCTACTTTTTCCCTAGAAGTTTTATATTTGTTTATAATTCATTTTGAATTAACTTAAACATTTTATATATCATATGAGTTCTAGGTTGAGGGTTTTTTTTTGTTATGGAAAGGCTATCTTTCTTCCACTGAATCATTTTTTTCAAGTTTATATTTGTAAAAATCTGTTGGGCTAACTCATATGGGTGTATTTATTTATTCTTCATTTTGTTCCATTGATCTATGTAAAGATATTTTAAGATATATTTAATACCAAGATAAAAGAAGAGAAAAATCCTATATCAGAGGTCAGCAAATACTTTCTGAAAAGTTCAGATAGTAAATACTTTTGGCTTTGTGATCTGTGTCACAAATACTCACTCTGTTGTTAGGCAAAAGCAGCCATAAACAGTACATAAATAAATGTGTGTGACTATATTCCAATTATATTTTATTTATAAAAGTACACAGCAGATTAGATTTGGCCATAGGCTATGGTTTGCCAATTCCTCTTCTACAGAAGAAAGTAATAATTGAGGTGAAAAATCTAATTGTCCAGAAAGTATTGGATATTTGTAAAATACTGCTAAATTTCTCCCTATACTACAGTATTTAACATGCTAATGGCTTGTTTTCGTCCTAATCAATAGTTCTCACTTGAGTAACGTATGAAAGCATTTTAAAAGGAAAACACTCTTGTATATTGCTAATGATTATTAAATTACTTTCTACTCTGGTATTATTCAAATATGTAAAAACATAAAAATAATATATTTTTCTTTTGTTTATAGCTCTTATGTGTTTACATAAGCAAAACTATGAAACAAGAAAAATTAATATTAACAAAATTAATTTGCTATAATGAATGCATGTCTTGTTCAATATAAATAACTTTCCTCAAGTTGAAAATGGAATTGTCTCTTTGAAAGCAGAGGTTGAAATGATTATGGGATGATTCAATTCTTCATAACCTTTTCTACTTAATTACTTTTAGTACGTTGTTTATTTTATACATATTTATGATATTTGGCTGTCACTTGGCAAAACTCATCAATTATAGTTAAGTGTTTATTTTGTTGTTAGACTCTGATGATTAAAAGCTTGTTATACTATTATCATAAACACAAACTGTGTATTGAATTTATGAAGCAGTGCTTAGGTTTAAGATGGTCTTCAGATGATCCAGGATATACTTATGTCAAATATCACATAAATTAAACCGTAAAGTTTTTAAAAATCTTATTCACAATAACCCCTGTAAATATGTCCAATAAAACGTCATTCAGGAAATGCTGATCTTTACTCTTTCTATTTAAAAGCTGGCAGCACAGTCTTGTGAAAATAGTTTCTGCTTAAACATATCTATAGGCTGCGGAAAAAAATGGGTGTATGTAATTTACCTATAGGTATTTGCTTTGGTATAATTAATTTATTCTGGAGGTCTCACATGGAATCATTGTCATCAGAATTTAAATTCTAGTTAGTATTATACTGCTTTTCTAAAATGTAGCATTAGGCATTTTTGTATTATTATTAACAGGTATTCCCTGAATGTATGCTAGTATTGGGAGTAAAAATAAAATTAATGGTTGATCCCTAACCTTGAGCAGTTTTCAACCAGTTTAAGAAATAAGCCATTAACATTAAATTTATAATATCTGTAGCTAACATTTATCAAAAGCTTACTATTTTACAGGTTCTATATGTGGATCTTTATATGTATTAAATCATTTTTTTTCATACGAATAACCTTATAAGGTAGGTACTATTACTTTCCATCTTTTACAGAAGCAACTAAACAACAGAGAGTTTAACTAACTTGCCCAAGTTGCCAAGACTAATTAATGGCAAAGTTATCATTCAGACTAAGCGATCTAACTCAATAGCCTGTGCTTTTAATCCTTAATATTGTTTTCTCTGGAAGGGAAGTAAAACCATCAGGTTGGTTGGTGAGGGACAAGTTTGAGTCAACTGATTCTGCAGGTTGTGCTTTACCATCTTATACCCCATACTAACCCAATCGGAAGATTAACACAATCATTTTGGGAAACTGTATAATTGAGGAAATTATTTTGTCATTTATAATGACCAGGTTTTAAAAATATATTTAGGAAAAGCCTCTACCACTTATACACCTTCAACTTTATTTTGGGAGGCTCCTTCAGAATGACTGTCCCTGTTTTTGACTCCCCTGGACAGAATGGTAAAGACATTGCATTTAATGTGATGATTTTATTTCCAGACTGGCCACATTGAAACATAAAAAGACTCAGGAGAACAATGTATTATGATCAAATAAGTCTACTTACTATAGTTGGAGATCATTTTATTTATATTTATATATTTTAAAGGGTGTTAATGTACTCAAGTCTATTTTGATTGTTGACACTTTTAACATTCATGAATTAGTCCAATTAGGGATAGGAGTAGTATTTTAAAAATAACTTCAATAATAATATTAAAAGGACTTTTATTTGATATAAACTATTTTTGACATAAACATTTTTAATAAGTGCATTATTATCATTGAGTAAAAAATTCCAAATCGAAGATTTAGATAACTCCTTTTCAATGATGGCTTGATAATTTGGAGTTTTTCTTCCTCTAAAGCTATGCCACTTAATTAACAGCAAATGACTATAATTTTATAATTGCTTGTCCTTATATTAACTAAACCATAGAAAGCAAATGTTAATAGAATAGTATCTTAATTGCTCTAATAAAAGTTTTATAGTGTTATTGTTTTTTGTCTCTTTAATTGTTAATGTAACAATGAATGCATACAAATATGACTTGCTTGGTTGAGATTCTCAGCAAAGAAATACCATAGATTTGATCCTTTAAAAACATGCCTCATTTTAGTCATTTTAAAACAAAAAATAAAGGTATCCTGGGGTCAGTAGGAATAATCAGAGAAATGGAATTAGAGGAGAAAGAGAATGGGTTAATAAAATGTGAACATTTATTAACATATATATTATATATATGCTAGTATAACATATATCATGTATATGATATGTATACATATATGCTTGCCACCTTAAGCTACATATCAAAATTTTAATTACACATATGGCTAATAAGTAGATATATGAAATAAAATTATTTCAAGTTATATAGCTTAAGAAAGCTATTATTCAAAATGTTTACTGATTCTTTGCAATTTTATTTATTAATTAAAAATTTAGCCAATTTTAGTGACAGTCATTTTTATTTGATTCAGAGATGCATTGTCTCCACATTGAGACATTCGAAAATTGAGGTATATGGTGATAATCCATATTAAATTTCCTGCCTCAATGTCAAAAGTTTATAAAGCATTGTTACCATGTGGTCCTCCCTGCTGTGAAATGAACTATGTGTATGTGCATGTTTATTTAATTGTCAATTGTAGCCCAAAATTCATAGAAATTATTACATTGGGATGCACCATTGAAATGAAAGTATTGGGTTCAGAAGAGCATCACAGATCTGCAAGGTGAAAATTTATTACTAATTGAGCATTTATTTGTTACTGGAGCATTATCTGTATACTTTAAAGCATCAACTGAGTGATTTATAAGTGATTTACCTAATCAGAGAAAAAATACACAGGAAGATAAAGCTGATTTTTAAAAAGTTATTATTATTTTATTGATTTCAGAGAGGAAGGGAGAGGGAGAGAGAGATGGAAACATCAATGATGAGAGAGAATCATTGATTGGCTGCCTCCTGCATGCCCTCTACTGGGAATCAAGCCCACAGTGGGGCATGTGTCCTTGACGGGAATCGAACCTGGGACCTTCAGTTCCCAGGCTGACACTCTATCCACTGAGCTAAGCTGGCTAGGGCAAGATATAGCTGATTTTCATTTTGTTATTGAGGTATTTCAAAAGGATTTCTAGTTACACTCCAGGCAATACAATTGAAAATAGGAGACATTTCCAAATCTCCTGGAAAAGATAATAGAATTTTCAAAACTAGGAAAGGTTGGTATGATGATTCATACATCATGAAAATCTATCCCTCAGATACTGATCATGTAAATTTCAAAGGCTTCTAGCTGACTTCCAAGAGAAGCTATTCATTTCCAGGGATACATACATCCTAGAGGGAGAAAGGGAAACCTTGAATTGAACTAACTAGGAAATGCAGATGACAACTTGATATTCTTTGATAATGCCAAAAATTATATAATCTTAAATGTGCTGAAGCAGTCAGGATCATAAGCATAGAATGTAAAAAGCAGCATTCCTCTGTTAGGTAACTGCATATGCCTGGAAGTGATTCAGGAGAAGCTCTGGATTCTGAATTATTAAGAAAAATTCTGTTTCCCCCTGGGGAAGGGAGCTTTATTACCTCGCTAATGTCCAAAGGCCTCTAACTTATAAATAAGATGTGTAATGTGTTTCCTAAATCCAGATAGTAATTCCAACAATGGCAGTCAGGACGAGAACAAGAGCTAAACAGTGAGAAGGGGATGATGAAAGTGAAGGGGAAATGAAGAGATGGCCTCCAATACTTGAGAGCCTACCAGAAGAGCCAGCGGAAAGAGGCTGAACCAACGTAGGAAGGAAAAATGATGGAATATTGTGTCATGGAAACAAAGCAAAAGTAGTGCTTCAGGAAGAAGGGGGAAGTCAACTGTTAAATGCTGCTGAGATATTGAGTAAGAGGAAAGCTGGGATATGTTCATTGAATTTAGTTTCAAGAGCTAACTGAAACTTAAGGCAAGTGGTTTTCATGGAGTGCTGAGACAGAAGACAGATTAGAATGATCTAAGAAGTTAATGAAATGTGGAGACTAAAATTAAATAACTTTTCTGGTAAGTCTAAATGTGTGGAAGATATGTACTGAAGGAGCACTTGGGGCCAAATTTTTTTAAAAAATATTTAGATGAAAGAATTTAAAGATAAAGAGAAATAGAGTAGTTCACTGTGATTCAAACTGCAGGTTATGAGTTATTCGTGTATAGTAATACTAATTTAGTGAGTGGTAACAGCATTCAAAAATATATCAGTGCACCCTAGGCGGTTTGGCTCAAAGAACAGAGAGTCGGCCTGCAGACTGAAGGGCCCTGGGTTTGATTCTGGTCAAGGGCACATGCCTGGGTTGTGGGCTCGATCCCCAGTAGGGGGCGTGCAGGAGGTAGCCGATCGATGATTCTCTCATCATTGATGTTTCTATCTCTCTCTCCCTTTCCCGTCCTCTCTGAAATATATATATATCTCAGTGCACCATGAATGATAAGGTAATATCTCAAGAAATTTTGTTTAGGTCATTTGTATAAATTGTCTACTATAATTCATAGTAAGAGTTATATTTTACATATGATACTTTATATATGATATATATAGTATACTTATTACGTATGTTCACATGTAGTACATATGTATAATATGTATATATTATATTCTAATATAATATATATTTCTTGTTGTGGGTCATAGTAATAAGACAAAATACACTGAAAGCTAAAGCATTTCATATTAGCATAGATTCTAGAGAATGTGAGAGGGACTAGGACTCATATGTAGAGAAATTTTATTTTTAGTTGGAAGCTTTGAAAGAACAAATGGACAATGGAGGTTAGTGTACTGGTATCAAAATGCTTGAAAAAAAAGATTGTAGAATTTATCAAAAATGTAAGAAATTTAACATTTTTTAAGAGACGGGAGACCTCAATGGACCTGAAGGCTCAAAGCACAGTGAGAGTTGGATTTCCTGGGCAGACAAATGGGAATTTTCATAAGAGTGAAATGTTTGCCATTTGAAGTTATTTTTGGCGATAAGTTATAAAAATGGTGGAGATTATGTAAAATATACCATTAATGATAAACGGTCAGGAAGTGATTATAGTATGATATTAGGTAGATTGTCCATGTGGACATAGAATCTCCTGAGATGATGGCAGGAATCAAGGAGGAAATCAATACCCTGATACGGGTATCGACATCTTTAGTGAATGAGATGAATTAGCCAGGACATTGGTAGATGACAACAATAAGGAACAGGAGGTTTTAAAAGTGGCTGGAAGAGCTTCTGTGGAGCAAAGCAACAATGAGAACTGATGCCCACTTCTAAACCGTGAGCAACCAAAGAAGATATTGCCTAGGAGCGCCAGCTCTGGGTTCAGACTGCCTGGATTCCATGACTGGCTTCCTTTCTCTATATTTCTGTGACCTTGAGAAAGTTACTTAATGTCTCTATGCCTCAGTTTCAGGTCTACAAAATATGGATAAAAGGACCTGCCTCATAGTGATACCGTTATAATTTAACCCAGTTATTAATTAACTGGAAAGGAGCAAAGGGAAGGCCAACTGTTACAGTCATTGGAGCAGCCTTGCCAGGAAGCTGCAGTATAAATGCATGCCCAGTGAAGTCTGGGTGACACGAGGGAAGAACTTGTCAGTCAGCCATACCTGGGAACAGGTCATTGGCCAGGAGACGTGTGGCCACTGCAAGCGTGGGAAGATTTCAAATAAACTCCTAAGCAAAGGACTTTCCTTTCTTGCTCGTGGCCTCTTGTCCCTTGCCTCTTGCGTGCTCCTGACGCCTGGCCTGCAGACCTCTCGCTGAGCTCTCCTGCATTGCCCACATGGCCCACAGCCATGTGGACCCCACACATGATGGACTAATGGACTGCAACGAGCTTAATGCTAAACCAGACCCAGCTGCAATATGGAACGGAAACTTTGGACGCTGGCTTTGCTTCTAGCTCTGCTAAATCTCCAGCTGCACATTTTCCAGGACTGGATTAAGGGGAATGGAACTTTGGAAACCCAAGGCTGTAATTCCACAAAAAATAAAAATCACTCTTTGTCCTGTGTGAGACTCAGAAAATTCCTTTTCTTAAGATATCATAAAGACCTGACGCCCATCACTCAGTGGGGAAAGGGATGCCCCACTTCCACCGATAATAATAAGAGTGCTGTGGATAATTAAATGAAATATATTCATGTATAGTATATGTATAGTGCTTATATATAGAAATTGTACAATGAATGTTTGCTGTTATGATTGGCTATTATTTTCTGAATGTTAAATAAACTTCTACTTGAGAGAGCTATAGAATGTTCCTCAGTAGTCATCTATTTTTCAGTTAAAGAAATATGAGTAAGCTGATAGAGTTGTCGGGATTTGCTGGTTTTGTAGAGAGAGTTCCAGCATTGTGTTTCAAGGGTAAGGAAGTGTGAGTGGGATGACAGATCAGGGAACAGACATACTGAGAATGACAGAGATGAAATGAGAGCTAGGAATCGCTTAAAGAACTTCTATCTTCACAGCGTCATGGCCACATGGTACACTGATCACAAAGGCTACACAGAAGCTGGGGTAGAAAGAAGGGATCTGAGGCATTTCGTGAGTTTATTACCAATAGTCTTTTGAGGGAGGAGGCTATTTTGGACTTATAAAATTCACGCATATGTGATTTGGAAGGGAGGTCCTGTAGGTGTGGGGTGGGTAAAATATTTCCTTTCTTTCTGGTGTCAACAGCTACAATGATAGCAACTGTAATTGTCAACTGTGAGTAAAGGATACACAAGCCACCTTGTCTCACATAGAAGTAAGGGAGGATGTACATTGGACACAATTTCCATATATACCCAGTTGATCTAGTTATCCCTTATCCCAATAAGTATTGTTTCTCTATTTCCATCAAAGTCATTGCCAGTATCTTAAACTAATACATACTCGTTTAATTAATTTTTGCTTACATGAATTTGAGGCCAATAAGAGCAGTGAATCTCCCCCTCTTGTTTACCATAGCATCTACAGAGCCTAGACCAGCGGTTCTCAACCTGTGGGTCACGACCCCTTTGGCGGTCGAACGACCCTTTCACAGGGGTCACCTAAGACCATCCTGCATATCAGATATTTACATTACGATTCAAAACAGTAGCAACATTACAGTTATGAAGTAGCAATGAAAATAATTTTATAGTTGGGTCACAACATGAGGAACTGTATTTAAAGGGCCAGAAGGTTGAGAACCACTGGCCTAGACAGTCACCGTTACTTGTTAAATAAAGATGATCCTTCGTTTCTTTCAATCCAGCGGACTTGCATAATTTTGAGCATGAGAAACCTCAGACTAATGTGTGGAGTTACTTTGCCTTACAAAAATATCATATTGCTGTTAAGTGCCTACAACTTGATTTAATTTACCATTTTGAATTTGTCTTTGTTGTGATACAAAAAAATGGAGTCATGATGAGTCACTAAGCACCGAGTAAGACTTTGTTATGCAATAGTAAAAATAATTATGTTCTGTTAACACTATTTCTGTGAAACTTCACACATTTTTCTAGAAATTAAGTCCTCAGTGAGGCGGAACCTTTGGTTCATCCAAAGTGCTACACTTGAAAGGAGGCAAGGGAAGCATGACAACGTGCTGATGCTCACCTCACTGCATCGGCCTCTGCTAGGTAACAGCCCCCTTGAGTTTCTCTCATAACCCTCACCATGAATTGAAATTAGTTCTAGAACTGGAAAGATCAGTAGCTTCATGAAGAATTCAGAATCTATAACATACATTTTTTTCTGGGAGCAAATGGTCAACTGGAATCCTTTCCTCTGTGCAAGTGAACAGACATTTCAGAAAGCACAATTTTCTGAAAATAATAGAGCTGTCCCTTCATATACACATTTGCTTTGCTTTGATAGTCCTAGGGATTGTGACTGCTTTTCTATAGCAAAGATCACAGTTTGCATTTTTAAATGAGGCATCTGCTAAGATTCTTTTTTATGATTCATAGTTTATAAGAGGACTATAATGCATATTGACAATTCCTATCTTTGGTTTCATACTCTGCTCCTTTTCAGCCTGCTTTGTTGGAGTTCCTTAAGACTTTAACTGGGCCCTATTAAGTTCTCTGTCTGCACTCATTTCTTACCTGTTCACACACACACACACACACACACTCACACACACACACACACACACACATATACATGTATACATATATGCATACACACATATATATTATTTCATTCCTCTCTCCTAAGATTCAGATTCATATATCCAAAAGGGCCAAAGTTGTCTCAAATTTAACAAGTTTCTTTGTCTTTTCCTCACACTACTTGTCACCATAATCTATTCACCCTGTCTCATTAAGCAGAAGTTGAAAATTTTCTTCTTCATTATTTCCATCTATTCCATTAGGAAGGGCAGTCCAATCTCTTTTAAAGATGTTTACAACATACCCACTGCTCTCTATCTCCTGTCACCCATCGAAACCAAGTCAATACCTTCCCTTTACAGATTACTTCTTCATGTCTCCTAATTGCATTGATTTCAGTGTTAGTCAAGCTCTCCTTCCCAGAGAAAGAGCATTTCTCTTTCCTAATTATTTGCTTTAATAAAAGTCTAAGGTAGGGCTTTCATGAGCCTGGTCTGAGTCATACAAGCATCCCAGCCAGAACCAAGTCCTGGACCACAGGAAAACATTGCTCTTACTTGTCAAGAGTAGTTATGTGGGATTCTGGGGCCATCCCTACCAAAACCATGGGGACAGAAAGAAGGAAAAGATTATTCCCTAAAGCAACACCAAGGCATTATTTCCAAGAGATGGGGAAATGAATGTTGGAAGATGAGAACAATGGTGCTGCCACTCCCACTGTTGCCCCCTACAATACAATCTCCACATATCAGATAGTATGCTTATTTTAAAAACTCAAATTATATCATTTCACTACCTTTTAAAACTCTGTTCATGGTTCTTGTTGCAATTAGAATACATTTACAACACCTTTTAATAGCTACGAGCCACACAATATCTGGAACCAGCTCGCTATTCAGTTTTATCCCATGCTACTTTCTTCCTCACCCACTGCACTCTTAGATGAAAGTTTTTTTTTTTTAATAGCAAAATTCTTTTCCCACCTCAGGCATTTGCATGCACTGTACTCTCTGCCTGGAGATATCTTTGTCCTACTCTTGCTATCTCGTTAGTTCTTACCCTTCACGTCTCAGTTCATGCCACTTCCTCAGGGAGGCTATCTCTGCCTACTCATGTCTACATTCTTACTTTTCTGTTTTAGTGTCTCTTTCTTTCTTGCTTATGCATCTCATAGCTCTAAGCATTATTATTACCTATCTTCCCCAATTGAATATAAGCTCTATGAAGAGAAGGGCTATAGTACCATTTTTTTTTTTTCCCATCACAAACCCAGAACTTACCACCATTTCTTTGGGTCAATATAATCTGAGTCATTGAATCCTTATGGGCTATTTCTGTCATGGCTCATTTTTTTTTATATTTTCATACACATCACTGGATATCTGCAATGCTGCATCAGCTACTGTAACATCTAGTTGCTTTTACTATTAATGCCTTATAAAGCTTATTCCATATTGCATTAACAACCTTCTTTAGTCCATTCCTTAAATAAAAAATTCTTTTTCTGCCTTTAAATAATGCATATCTTTTTGCATGATTATACATTTTAAATAAATCATGGAATTACAAAATAGCGTAAAAACAGTGAAGGGCACAGGCCCTTCCACAGAATCAGATAATCACAGAAGGGCCTGTTAGATAATACCCGGCATTCCACTGAAAAGACACTTCAGTAATCCTTCTAGTCCATTTTAAAGCCTTTTCCAAAATCTCCTGATATATGGCATTTACTGCTGCCGAAAGACTATCTAACCTATTTGCTTCACCAATGGAACTCTGAAGCTTGAAGAGGAAAGAGAACTTGTTTCCTGGCCCCCCAAAATGGCCTATTGCCAGCATTTTGGCTACAGGAGCTAATAACGCTCCTGATGCATTCATTGTAAAAAATACATGTCTCTAAAGTGCATATTACTCTTATCTTTCCTCCCTGCCATATTACATCACATTCTCTCCCTGCAACAGCATAGACATATGTTTATCTATTTTTAAATCAATATATCCTCCAATTGCTATGTCATGTAAGCTTTATTTTTCTGATTTTTTTTTGTTCAAAATTAACTTTATTTTTTTTCCAGCTTTACTTCATCAGGATGTGGTAACAAAATTGGTAAGTACAAAAAGGAGGCTGATATTGGGGTTAAAGAAAATGTCTCTGGCAAAGTGGTAGGAAGGTGAAGGTAACAAAGACAAACACAGAATTGGAGTTTTTCAAAAGTGAGTTCAAATGTTAGTTACTAGTACACCACCATCTGTGACTAAAGGTGACTTGCCCTACCTAAGCCTGTTTTTTCATTGGGCATTGGATTTGAGATCACGCATGTTCCCACTGTAATGCCTGAGCCCTTTGTTGCTGGTGTGTCCCTTTCTGGCCTTGTGAGACTCACTGGTCCAGGCTAAGGAGAGAAGGCCACCTGGTTGAGGCAATTTGAGGACCTGGACTTGGTTCAGTAAGCTTCACTGGCTTTGCCCAGCCTTGGGCCCAAAGCCAGAGAGCTTGGCACGTTGGTGGCACTGCACCCAAACCTCAGGTAGCAGGGAACAGAGGGATAAGGGAGGCTCAGCAACTATTCTGGAGATATCTTTGGCCTATGAACATGGAATTCTCCCATTCTGCTTCTAACTTAGACCAGGGTCTGCCCAAATGAAAAAGATCTGAACTCTTCTGCAACCTGTTCTTCCTAGGACACGGAGTCTACTTCTTGCTCCACAAACAAGTGAGCAGATGGGACAACTTAATTTTCTCCTCCTTAAAAACAAATGGGGGCTCCTCATGGATTGGCTTTGCTTTCCTATGTAGAGAGGTTCTGACAAACCTCTAGGTAATCATGATGCCCTTTCCATCGCGGTGCCTTTAGTCTCATCCCAACATCCCCTTCATCGGCCCGATTGCCTTTCTATCCCAAAACTAAATCAAACTCTCCCAGGACTCTGCTTTGTCCTTCTAGTTTGAGGTTCCCCACTCTGTGTTCCAAATGCTCAATATGCTTACGGGTAGATGCTGTTGAACAGGTGAAGAATCCTCTGGACTGGATGGCCATGGGTGTGTGTGTGGGGAAAGAGGGTGTGAATGCTGATGACAAGCCCTGGAGTTAAGGTGAGACTCCTGGGACACATTCCGAGGTTTGCTCCCTAGGAACTGGTTAAACGTTGTAGGTTTTAAAAACCAGGAGATAAAAAAATTGCATTTCACTATTAGACTGATGAGAGATTATCCTAAATTCCTACCTGGTCTCCAGCAGGGAAAGATACTTGAACAGAGTTGACAGAGTAAGTTGCCTAAGGACAGCACAGTTCTGTTTTTATCTTCCTACTTCTGCTTTAGAACTATGAAGTGATTACATTTAACTCCACTGCTCCTGCTCAAAAGTAACGCAGTAAATAGTTTATGTTAAAAAATATATATCTTACAGCCCTTTCGGACTGAACTTGTGTTTTCCTCATGACTGGTATTCACTGTCTCCCAGCACGGTCACTTGTGCTCACTGACCGCTATTGTATTAAACTTGGAATTATAGGTAGGGAAGCAAAGAGAAACCATTAGGGAGCCCCATTTCTTTCTGAGGAGGAGAGAATTACATTGTCCCATCTGCTCACTTGTTTATGGAGCAAGAAGTGGACTCTGTGTCCCAGGAGTGTTTTACTCCTTGGGTGCTGGTTAGAAGAGGCGAATCAAAAGTTGAAGGGAGTTTTAATGGCCAGGCGCTCTCTGCTAGCCATTTTGGCAAGTCCTGGGACCTAATGCTCCCTTAGTACTCTGGATGGAACATTGGGCCAACATCAATAGTGGCAGGAGCCTTTGGGGCCTGATGTCTTCAATACCAGAGTCCTGGCCTTTGTCCTGCCTGCTTCTAAAAGTGGAGAAATTGCTTCTCCTGAGGCAAACAGAGGCCACAGCCCTAAAGTGAGCTGAGCTCCCACGTACTATTTGTTTGTTTTAATCTTCCATTTCCACCCTCCATTATCTTTTAGAAAAGGTTTCCCCATCCACCCTCCCCCTACTTTCTTCTCCCCCCCCCCCCCCCCCCCCCAATATTTATCTAAGGCCCACCCAGATCTTTTTATCACCTTCCTCTCTCCGTTGGTCAGTTGGTCAGTCCTCCAAGCTCCCCATCAGGGGACCACCAACACCCCTATCCTTCTCCCCAAATCTCTGCCTTGGTCTGCTGCTGGGCTCCTGCAGGCAAGATAGGAAAAGAAGACACAGCAAGAAAGGCCAGGATTGTTCGTCTTCCGTAGCAGCTCACCCTGGTTACCCAGAGCAAGCGCCATGGCTTCCTCTTCACCAGGAGCAGCTCAGTGGGGAGAAGCAGAAAACCAGAGAACCCCCGAGGAGCCAGAAGCCTGAACCAAGCACTGATCAACAGCCACTCCAACGCAGCACACCCCAGGCACCGTGTTTATGCCAGTCCTCAGAATTCTAAGCACGAATGCTTCCTTTCTAACTCTTGCTCACAATGTTCAGCTCCTCTATTTCCCTCCAGCCTGGGAACCTCTGGGTGTGCAAGTGAGGGTGGAGAAGGTACTTAGAAATGGACCAGTAAGATGAGCTCACCCCTTTTGTGGGTGGAATTGTACTGTTAAAGCTCCTCCTGATTTCTGTGCTCAGTTGGTCATCCTTATTCTTCTAACACCTTCCTGACTCCTTCTTTGCTCACCAACCATCTGCATCTGACACACTAGATTTGAATCCCAGTATCACTATGTAAAACTGGGTGAGTTGGGATAAGTAGTTTAAGTTACCCAATCTTCTATTTTTGCATCTTAAAAATGTAAATGTTACTTAATCATATTTTGGATTGAGAATTACATGAGATAATAAATCTAAAACATCTCCCAAAGTATTAAAAATAATTTTCCAAAATATATGATTGTACTTTTTTTCTTAGCTAGATTTATTGACATTTTTATATAGAAACTAGAGGCCTGGAGCATGGATTCATGCACCGGTGGGGTCCCTTGGCCTGGCCTGCAGGATTGGGCCAAAACCAGCTCTCCAACATCCCCTGAGGGGTCTTGGATTGCAAAAGGAAGCCCACCAATGCAAGATCAGGCTGGGGAGGGATTGCAGGAGGGCTCCAAGGTGTGTCCAGCCCATCTCGCCCAGTCCCAATCGGCCAGACCCCAGCAGCAAGCTAACCTACTGGTTGGAGCATCTACTCCTGGTGGTCAGTGCACATCATATCAATTGGTCGAATGGTTGAACAGTCGGAGGGACAATTAGCATATTAGGCTTTTATATCTATAATAACAAAAGCCTAATATGCTAATTAGGCCAGAAGTCGTTCTGGACAACCTTCTGGACAAAGCCGGGGCTCTGAGGGAAGCCTGTGTCCCTGGTGCCTACTGGTAGCTGGAGGGAAGCCCGGGTCCTGGGTGCCAGAGGGAAGCCAGTGCTGGCAGCTTGAGGAAGGAAGGCCTACTCTTGCACAAATTTTGTGCATTGGGCCTCTAGTGTATGGATAACTGAAGTAGAATATAATACAACTGTAATGTGAAGAACATATTTCTGTAACTAGATCTAGGTAAATCTTTGGGGGACGCAAAATATTTGCTGAGATTTATATAAAATACTAATAAGACACATGCATGTAGTATGTTTATATCTAACTTAAATCTACTGCAGTTGTATACACATTTTGGCAAGAAGAGGAAACTTTGTTTTGTTCTTTATGACTTCTAGAATTTCCTACTTCCAGTCTTAAATTGTAAGGAAAAACTAAAGATCTGACTTAAAAGTCAGCTTGATCCTATCTAATAAAAGACAAAAAAGATAATTGACCATACCTTCGCTACACTTCCCATTGGCTAATCAGGGCAATATACAAATTAACTGCCAACAAATATGGCGGTTAATTTGCATACGTAGGCACAATGATGGGAGGCGAAAGGGGAAGGACGGTGATCGGAAACCCAGGTGGCAGGCAAGAGCTGGGAGGCTGCCTTTGCCCTGCACCCCGGCCCTGGATCAGAGAACCGGGGCCACCTTTGCCCACCCCCCAGCCGGTGATCAGAGAAGCCGGAGTGGGGCAGGGAAGAGTTGGGCGGCTGTGGCCGGTGTTTGGAGAAGTACCTGTACTTTTTTTTCCAAAGTACCTGTATTTTTAATAATTTCTTGACATGGTAAAATAATTTTACCTTATGATCCAAGGGTGGTGGGGTGAGGAGAAGGAGCAGCAGAAAAATCCAACAGACAAAACAGAAATGCATGGTGGAAAGGATTTGAAGGGTGGATAGGGGCATTGCCCAACTAAAATGTAATTGGTTTGTTACTGAGTACTATTCATGGGAAGACAGCATCCTGGCTCCTTCTCTATACAGCATATCAGGAGTAAAAGTGATGCATCCAGGTGGAAATATGATTAGGGGTTGGAAGACTGACAGGGAAAGAAGAAGTCAGAAATAGACACTGAGAGAGTCACTGGCTGGCTGGCTGCAAATACTGACTCTCCAGTAGTGATAGAATAAAAAAGTGGGGGATATCTCTGGAAGATTCAAGAGATAGGGGGCAACTCTTCTATGGTTTTGACTTGCCCAGCAGATTTCCACATACACACGTGTACATGCCTATGTTTGCATGCACACACATATACACATAACTGACTGCCCTCCCTGGAAGCACAGAAGAAGAAGAAGCCATCAGAAGAAGAAGCCGCCCACCTTTGGTCCAGGTGCCGGAGCCTGCAGCTGGCTGCAGCCGAGGAGATGGACAAGCTACCCGCCTGAGGTCCCAGGCTGCATCCACTTGGAGAAGCTGCCAGCCCTGTGGTCCAGGGTTCCAGCGCCTGTGGCCGGGGAAATAGGTTCCTTCTTCTCCTACTGCAGTCATTACTTCAATATTCCCCTTCTGAATTTCTCCTGTGCTGCAACCCAACTCCACTTTTCATCGGAAGGATACGGAACAGAGAGAGCAGTGTTAAAAGCTTACATTTTTAAGCCAGTAAGGTTGGTGCTTAAACATATAAATGGAAAACTAGAGTCCTTAAGGTAACAAAGGCTACAAAGGACAGGGACAGTGCATGACCTATTATATCCAGCAATCCATATGGGGACTGAAAACTTTGCAATGATGACAATTAGTGAAGATATGAATCAACTAAAATAGTTGACAGGGACAATTCTTCCATCTTTGAAAATATCTACATCAAATCTGTTTAAATAGATTTTCATCTGCATAATATAACACATTCTGACAAGACCACAACCACCACCAATGCGGTCAGTGTTGTGCCGATAAATGTTTAAGAACTGAGGGACCCCCCCGCCCCCGAGTGCACAAATTTTTGTGCACCGGGCTACTAGTATATATATATATATGCATTATATGTGAACATATACCAATGGATATTTCTGAACGTTTTCATCCTTATTTATTAGGTTATTATTGACCTGGAGTAGACTCTTATTAAAAGTTTTAATGCTGGCCACAATTATAATGCTAATGAATGTTTGGGGAAGCTATTCAGAAAATATTTTGAAATATTAAAATTAGGATAAAAAGAAATGGTTATACATTATTATATACTATGTCTTTTCTATTATACCTAGATGATCATTTGATAATAGATGGTTTAGCTTATAAATGAGTAACTTATTTTTAAATCCAGGAAAAGTGAAAAATAAATGATTGTATTTCTTTAAAATACATACATAAGTAAACTTATCTGATTGTGTGAGATGGAAAATATATAATAAATGGGAGCTATTTTATGTAATTTATTTGAGTATTCAACAAAGTTTCTGACAAGTTTCTATAACAAAAGTTACCTTACTGTAAAATTCCCAACAGATTTCTAATTATTATTAAGTGACTTTAGTAAGATATTTCAGATAAACAAAAATAGCCATATCTCTGCATGAACAGCTGTATTATTATTCTAAATTCAGATGGCTTCACGTTCCCAACTGTGTGATCTTGGGTTAGTTTCCTACCTTTCTATGTTTTCATAAGTCAGCTATAATATTTATTATGATAGCATAGCATAGTTAAGATGATTATATATAAAAGATGTATGTGGCCTGGCCAGTGTTGCTCAATGGTTGGGTATCAACCCATGAACTAGGAGATCATGGTTCATTTCTTGGTCAGGGCACATGCCCAGGTTGCTGGCTTGATCCCCAGGAGGGGGTATGCAGGAGTCAGCTGATTGATGATTCTCTCTCATCACTGATGTTTCTAGCTCTCCTTCTTCTTTCCTCTCTCTGAAATTAATAAAAATATGGCATGATAATTTAAAGGCAAACAACTTAGCCACCAAACAAAGTATAGAATTTTGTTGAGAGTAAAGAGATCAGGGTTATCTTCTCCCTTACAGTAGAACATTTTTCTTCTATCTTTTGTAGGTGGTGTGTTACAGCCAAGCGTGTTCTGATTAGGAAGCCCTTTGCTTGGGAAGGTCAAGCATAGACCTATAGTAGGGCCAAGAATAAAGAAGATATGGGATGCGTTTTTAGAGTTGACTTTGTCTAGGATTTAAGAGTGAGAGTTGAAAAAGTTATTGCCTTTTAGGAGAAGGGAGTAGATAGGGTTTGTGAACAGAAGGCTTAGCTAGGAATTAAGATTGTGCATAAAAGTGGCATCTTTGAAATTCTATTTCTTGGGATTTTTTAGCATAATCTTAGGAGAGTAGGAGACATTTATCCCAGAGACTGATATTTGAGAGAAATACATATCTGGCAATGATTAATAAATAGTTATTTGCTTTCCTACCTTAAAAGACCCAAAGTAATTTTATATTTTTATGATATTACTAGAGTCCCAGGACACAAAATTCATGCATGGGGGGTTAGGGGGTTCCTCAGCCTGACCTGCACCCTCTCCAATCCAGGAGCCATCAGGGGATGTTCTACTGATGGCTTAGGCCCACTCCCCATGGTTCTCTGCTCTCTGCGGGGCCTGGCTGCTTCACCACCGCCACCACCACGTGAACAAAGCCACCATGCCCTGCTGTCTGCTCTCTGTCTGCCCAGTCTGGGGGCTTCGCCACCACCGCATGAATGAAGCTGCCACTCCCCGCTGTCCGCTCTCTGTCTGAGGGGCCTGGCGGCTTTGCCATGGCAGCTGCAGTGATGAAGCCCCCACGCCCCGCTGTCTGCCCTCAGTGGCGGGGCTAAAAGGACTGGGGGCTCCAGCGGGGCTGTGGGGACTGGGGGCCTCTATCTTGTGGCTATGGATGCCGCCATCTTTGTGATGGTGTGATGGTCAATTTGCATATTACCTCTTTATTAGATAGGATTTGATATCATATATATTGGTTTTAGTTTTGTTCGCTTTGTTTTATTTTACAAATAGCCTTGAGTTATGTAGGAGTGTAATATCTGAATCTGAGAGACTTAGAGGCAAATGAAGACATTGACTTTTAGGTAAGTTCAGGTCCTGCCCCAAGTCTTAAACCCCTTGCAGACAGAGCTTGGACTGGAATTCAGGTTTCATAACTGACTGTTCTTCTCAGGACACCGTGTTGAATAGTAGTAGGTGGGAATTTGTCTTATGAAGTGCAGAAATACATTTAGAGAAAACTGATTCAAACAATATCTACATAACAATAAACATTAAAATTTAATAAACATTAAGTTTTCAAAAGAAATGGTTCACAAATGCTGGTGACATGTAAAGAGTGGTCACTTAGAATTTGCCTTCAGAGAGATCTATCTTTGCAGGATTTGGAAGTAGGTGATAGGAACATTTCTACATGAACAAGCTTAGGGAGAGGCCGTGTGCCTCTTTTCATCACGCTAAAAGCTTTCCTCCTTTTCTGCCTGGACGTCACACATCAAAAGATATAGCTCTGAACCATTTGAGTATGAAAATGTTTTTTCCATTTTCCAATCAGTTGAACTGTTAAATAAGATTTTTTTTAATGTTGCTTTTGTTCCCTGCTAGTCTTTTTTTTAAAATTAATTAATTTCAGAGAGGAAGGGAGAGGGAGAGAGAGATAGAAACATCAATGATGAGAGAGAATCATTGATGGGTTGCCTCCCGCACGCCCCCCACTGGGAATCGAGCCCACAACCTGGGCATGTGCCCTTGCCTGGAATCAAACCTGGGAGCCTTCAGTCAGCAGGCAGATGCTCCATCCACTGAGCCAAACCAGCCAGGGCTGTTTAATAATATTTTTAAAAATATACCTATTTAGTGAGCTACACAATTTTTTCCAATATTGAACATTTTTGCAATATCAACAAAAAAATGTAAAATTACAGGCATTTATACATTTAAAATATGGACAGCAAGTTTTTATAAAAATCAACTATTTGTTTAGATAGGTAGAAATAGATAAATACACGAGAAAAGGATGGGGACCATAAACTCTGACAAATCATGAAAAATGATTGTTTCACATCAGTGAAAATTACTCAGAATATGATTTTTATTTCTTACAGCATAATAATATGTAAGTATAAAAGGGAACAGTGTAAAAAAAGCAAAGTATTGAATGCTCTGTAAGTGAAATTTTCATAATCTATAATGACAATACAAGGATATTTGCTGAGACTAGATCACTGGTATTTCTTTAAGTGCTTAAGAGAGCATCTTCTTTTAGTGATAAATAACTGCTTTGCAGTAAGTATGTCACTGGGCTTATTATTATGCTGGTTTCTTTTTCCACTAATACTTTTGCATTGTGCTTGCATTTCCCTTTACATTTCGTAATGTATTCTAAACATATTTTGAGGCTGTGTTCAGTTGTGTACTCAATCTGATTTTTCTGGATGTAGCATTTGTTGACAAAGGCAGGAAAACATTGCATATCAACAAACCGTAACTTTGTCAGTGTCAGGTAGAACTATTGTGCCAATGCTCCAGTTCACACTGCACAGAAAGGCATTTTTGGGTGGGCCATGCCACTGGCGTCTCTAATCATGGCCAGCATCTTTAATGCACAAAAGATCACATCCTCCAAATTCTTCCTACTCAGTCTTGACCACATGGTCAACTTTCAATTAATCACTTTCAGAAATCCTTGATTTTCCTTTTCTTTTTCCTTTATATCTTATTCAATTTTCCAATGTCCAACCTAAGGCAAATGATAAATGTCTCTGCTTATGTGTCATGTGTAGTTTCTTGGTTCCTACTCCCAATCATCTAAGCTTTAATGGATACATTCATGAGATTGGCCTAATTGAGTCCAGTTCTATTTTATTTTGGCCTACTTGAGTCCAGATTTATTTCCTTTACCAAAAACATAATCAATTCTAAAGCATTCTGGAAAGGAAACCTATAATGTATTTGAGTTCCTGTAATTTGACCGGCATTGGGTTAATATTTAACATATATTTTCAACCAATTTCTACCTGCATGATAGTGTGACATTCACCTCCTTCTCTTCTTTTCCACTGCCTCTACTCAAATTAAAGACCTCTGTTAGACTTCCAGTTGAGAAGGCAGAGTAGGTAAATGTGCTGACCTGCTCCCATGATCACAAAATTACAACTAAATTATAGAACAAATTGAGAACCACCTGAAGACTAGCTGAACAGATGCCCTATCCCTAAGGATATAAAGAAGCCACAGCAAGACCAGTAGGAGGGACTGAAACAGGAAGGGGAAGGTCTCACTTCCATGGTGTGGCAATTAAGAACTGGGAACAATGTCTTGGCTAGGTGTTCCATGCCGAAGAGTGAGGGGTCCTGACCCCACACTGGGCTTCCCAGGCTGAGCACCAGCACTGGGAAGCAGAGTCCCCATAACATCTGCCTGTGAAAACCAGCAGGGATGGAGCACTGCTGGAATCCTGGGTGTTCCTCTTGGTTACAAACCCACTAGCTTTGGGATCCAGTATGAGGCAGCAGCTTGAAAAGTGCCAGGGACATACAGGGAGGAACTGAACTGACTAGTTTCAGGTGGAGGGCTGGAGGGGCAGAGGTCAGGGCATCTCTCCAGGGATGGAATGGCTGGCAGGTGCAGGCAGATGCCAAATCAGAGCTCTCCATTAACCTGGCTATTACCATTTGCCCTGCCCTGGTGATTCCCTGAGACCTTGCCTCATCCACGTGCGCACCAGGCTTCCAGTGGCTCTTCCATAGAAGTGGCCTGACTTGGCTCATTCTGTTCCTAAAATCTCTCAAATGTCCACAAACCCCAAACTAGTAGTGGCTGGCCTCAGAATGCCCTATACCTCTTGCAAAGTAGCCCAAGCCTAGCACAAGCAGTAACTGGTCTCAACTTGCATTTTAACTCCCATCAGGTGGTCCCAGGCCTGGGGTAAGCTGTGGCCAGTGTTGGCTGAGAACATAGCTTTAACTAAGTGGCCACTAACAGCATAAATGGTGGTTGGCCTCAGCTTATATTGTGGTGCCACCAAAGGGTCTCAAGACCAGCACTAGTGGCAGCCAGCCTTGGTTTGCAGCATAGCCAAGTGCACCCAAGCACAGTACAAGAGGCCATGAACCACAGATCATTTTATAGTTGCCACCAGCTAGCCACCAGGAGCAGGTGGCAGCTGACCTTGGTTTGCACTGAAGCCCCTTCCAAGAGTCTCTCCAGAACAAACACACCGGGTAACCAGCTTCAAACAATAGAGAACCACTGAACCAGCTCTACAATGACACACCTGAAGGGTGGACTTGGCTGGCACCAGAGCCACACTGAAGTGACCCCTGCTCTGTGGGGTCAGCCCTTGCACACCAGCTTCTCCATTGTAGTCATGGCCAGCGCTCAGAGGTAGTCAACACGAGGATCAATCCCACCCACTAACATGCTAACAATAATCAAGGCTCAACTATAATAGGAGGGTACATACAACCCACACACGGGACACTCCCAGAGCACCCATTTCAGGTGAACAGAGAGTCTATGCCATTGGGCCTCACAGGACAAATACTATATAACGTCACTCTGCCAATTTTGTGAGATAGCAGGCCAACCTGATAAATGAAATAAACACAGGAGGCAGCTAAAATGAAAAGACAAAGAAACATGTCCCAAGTCCATAGTGTGGTGAAGGCCTGGGGCCTGGAGGTGGAGGAAGAGTAGAAGGGGTGAAAGAGGGGAGGAGGGGATATCTTATAATACTTTAACAGTAAAGATCAATTTTTAAAAAATTCCAGAAAAAGAACTACATGTAAATAAAATGAAGACAAGAAAGCAATCTACTAGATACAAAGTTCAAAATACTGGTTATAAGGATGCTCAATGAACTTCAAGAAAGAAAAGATAAACTCAGTGAAGACCTCGCAAAGAGAAAGAAACCATAAAATAGAACCAGTCAGAAATGAAGAATACAAAAAAGAAGAATACAATAACTGAAATGAATTATTAGAGGGAATAAGCAGTAGATTAGATGAAGCAGAGAATCAAATCATTGATCTGGAAGACAAGATAGTGGAAAACACTCAATTAGAAAGCAAAAAGAGAAAATAATTTTTAAAATGAGGATTGTTTAAGAGATTACTGGGACAATATCAATTGTACCAGCATTCACATAATAAGGATACCAGGATGAAAAGATAAAGGGCAATGTATCAAAAACTATTTGAAGAAACAATAACTGAGAACATCTTCAACCTGATGAAGGAAATATATAAGTTCAGGAAGTGCAAAGAACCCACAAAAGGCTGACACCAATATACATCATAATTAAAATTCCAAAGGTTAAAGACAAAGAGAGAATCTTAAGAGTTGTCAGAGAAAAGCAGTTAGTTACCTACAAGGGAGCTCATATAAGGCTGTCAGCTGATTTCTCAAGAGAAATTTTGCAGGCCAGAAGAGATTTGCACAAACTATTCAAAATGATGTCTTACAACTAAGAATGCTCTACTTAGCAAGTCTATCATTTAGAATGGAAGGAGAGATATAGTTTCCCAGATAAGAAAAAGCTAAAGGAATTCATCATCACTAAGTCAGCATTACAAGAAATATTAAAGGGATTTCTTTAAGTAGAAAAGAAGAGATCAAACATATGAATAAGAAAATATAGGAAGGTAAAAATTCTCAATGACAAAAACAAATACTTAGCAAACACAGTGGATCAAGCAACTATAATCCTAGTACAAAGTATAAAATTTAAAAGTAGGTAGATCCTGTATAATTACAAGAATACATGAGGGGTTACACAAAAACACACACAGAAAAAAACTAAAAACATAAACGGGGAAGGGGAACATAAAAATGGTAGTGAGTTCAGACTGTTTGAACTTAAGTGACCAACAACTTAAAATAGACTGATAACCATAAACGAAAAACCTACACGAGATGTATAGAAAATAAAGAAAAAAATAATCCAAACACAACACTATAAAAAGTTATCAATAGCTCTAGTCAGTTTGGCTCAGTGGATACAATGTCAGCCTGCGGACTGAAGGGTCCCGGGTTTGATTTTGGTCAAGGATACATGTCTGGGTTGTCGGCTTGATCTCCAGTAGTGGGCGTGCAGGAGGCAGTTGATCAATGAATGATTCCTTCTCATCATTGATGTTTCAATCTCTCTCTCTCTCCCTCTCCTTCCTCTCTGAAGTCAATAAAAATATATCTTTAAAAAGTCATCAACATACAAAAGAATAAAAGAGGAACAGATCAGACCTACAAAAAAGGTCATAAAACAATTCATAAAATGGCAATAACTACATACCTATCAATAATTACTTTAAATTTACCAGGATAAAATGCTCTTATGTTGGCTGAATAATTAAAAAACAGGACATACACACATGCTGCCTACAAGAGACCTACTTTAGTCTGAAAGACACATACAGACTGAATGTAAAGGGATGGAAAAAATAGTTCATGCAAATAAAAATGAAAAAAAGTGGAGGTGACACTATTTATATCAGATTTAACAGACTTTAAAATAAGGGCCGAACAGACCAAGAAAGGTATTGCATATTGATAAGGAATCAATCGACAAGAGGATGTAACTGTTATAAACACCTATGTATCTAACATAGGAGTACCTAGATAAAGGGTATCCCCAACAATGTATACATACTTTAATAGCCAATAGCTCAATTTTGAAAAGAAAATGTATCTTAATAAATACTGCCTTTATAATTATTTGAAGTGAGTATATATGTTTTTGGGGATACCCTATCAGCAAAGCAAATATTGACAGACATAAAGGGAGAGATTGACATTAATACAGTAATAGTAGAGGACTTTTAACACTCCATTGATATCAATGGATAGATTATTCAGGCATAAAATCAATAAGGAAATAGTGGCCTTAATGACACATTAGGCCAGATTGACTTAACTCATATTTTTAAAACATTTCATCCAAAGCATTAGGCTGTATATATGGAACATTTTCCAGAATAGACCACATGTTGGGCAACCAACAAGTTTCAATAAATTTAAGAAGATTGAAATATCAAGCATCTTCTCTGATCACGATGGAATGAAACTAGAAAACAATTACAAGAAGAAATAAAAAGACACACAAACACATAAATAAAATGCTACTAAACAATGAGTAGGTTCACAAGATAAAGTCAGAAAACTCTGAGACATTTTTTTTTAAATTTCATTGATTTTTTACAGAGAGGAAGGGAGAAGGATAGAGAGTTAGAAACATCGATGAGAGAGAAACATCGATCAGCTGCCCCCTGCACACTCTCCACTGAGGATGTGCTCGCAACCAAGGTACTTGCCCTTGACCGGAATCGAACCTGGAGTCTGCAGGCCGATGCTCTATCCACTGAGCCAAACCGGTCAGGGCAAAACTCTGAGACACTGAAGAAAGAAATTGAAGATACAAATAAATGGAAGGCTACCCAGGCTTCCTATCCATGCTCTTGGATAGGAAGAATTAACATTGTTAAAATGTCCATACTACCAAAGCAATCTATACATGCAATGCAATCTCTATCAAAACATCAATGGCTTGCTTTTTAGAACTAGAACAAATAATCCTAAACTTTATACGCAACCATAAATGACTCTGAGTAGCCAAAGCAATTTCAGCAAAGAACAAAGTTGGAGTTACCATACTACCTGATATCAAACTATACTACAAAACTGTAGTAATCAAAACAGCATGGTATCAGAATAAAAACAGACACATAGATCAATGGACAGAATAGTGAGCCCAGAAATAAGTCCATGCCTATTTGGTCAATTAATCTCTGATAAAGGAAGCAATAATATAAAATAGTCTTTTCAATAAATGGTGGTGGGAAAACTGGATAGATACAGGCAAAAAAAAGCCAATCAATTTCTTATTATATATATATATATATATATATATATATATATATATATATTCTAAATGGATTAAATGATAAAATGTAAGACCCCAAACCATAAAACTCCTTGAAGAAAACATAAGCAGTAAATTCTTTGACATTGTTCTTATGTTTCCTTGGTCAAGGAAAACATAAATTAAAAAAAAATAAACCAATGAGACCACATCAGTCTAGAAAGTTTTTGCACAGCACAAAATACCCCAATGAAACAAAAACACAACCTTCTGAATGGAAGCAGATATTCACCAATGATACATCTGATAAGGGGTTAATATCCAAAATTCATAAGGAATTCATACAACTCAATACCAAAACAACCAAAACCCAAAACAAAACACCAAAAACAATCTAATTAACAAATGGACAGAGGACTTGGATAGATATTTCTCCAGAGAGGACATATAGATGGCCAACATAAATTGAAAAGATGCTCAACATCACTAATCATCAAGGAAATGTAAATTTAAATTATGATGAGATATCACCTCACGCCTATCAGAATGGCTATCATCAATAAATCAATACATAATGTGTGTTGGTGAGGATGTGGAGAAGGGGAACCCTGGTGCATTTTTTGGCGGGATTATAAATTGGTGCAGTCACTTAGAAAACAATATGGAGGTTTCTCAAAAAACTAAAAATGAAACTCCCATATTACTGAGCAATTCCACATCTGTGTATTTATCTGAAGAAATAACTTTTAAAGACCCACTAATTCAGAAAGTTATATGCACTCCTATGTTCATTGCTGAATTGTTTCCAATAGCCAAGATATGAAAGCAACCTAAGTGTCCCTCAATAGATTAATGGATAAAGGAGATGTGGTACCAGTATACAATGGAATATTACTCAGCCATAAAAAGAATAAAATCTTGCCATTTGTGACATCATGGATGGGACTAGCTAAGAGAAATAAGGAAGACAGACAAATCATATGATTTCCTTTTTTAAAAAAGGAATCTAAAAAACAAAATAAATGAACAAACAAAACAGAAACAAACTCATAGATACAGAGGCTAAATTGATGGTTGTTTGATGGGAGAGGGGGTTGAAGAGATGGGTGCAAAAGGGGAATGGATTGAGAAGTGAAACTTGCCAGTTAAAAAATAGCCATGGGGATGGAAAGTACAGCATAGGGAGTAGAGTCAATAATGTTGTAATAACTATGTCTGATGTCAAATGGGTACTAGACTTATTGGGATGATCACTTCATAAGTTACATAAATGTTTACTCACTGGGTTGTATACCTGAATCTAATATAATATTGTATGTTAACTGTAGTTGAAAAATAAAAAAAAGATAAGACTAATACTTTTTGGATTACTGGCTAATTGCAAAACAAACAATCAAATAAACAAACCTAACAAATTGCTCTATTTCCAGTATATCTATTTAAATTCATTTTATATGGTGCTCTCACATAAATCTTTCCAAGCTACAGTTATTATCATATGATGATCTTGTTTAAAAATTTGCCATGGCTTATCATTGTATTATAGTAGATTTCAAGGAGAGGTAAGACTTAAGTGAAAATACAAGTTGATTCACTAGGACATGAGAAGAATAATATACGAAATACTTTTGTATTATTATAGTAATAAAGAGTATATATTTTGTAAGTCAATAAATATAAAAGTGTTTATTCCTTCTGCCTGAAATGTTTCCTTTCATTCCTTTAGGCTCCAATTTTAACCATTTTTCAAACTATATCTCAGATGCTAATTCATCTGTGAGCATTTTAACAGTCAGAGCAGTTTTGATTATAAATATCAGAGCCCTACTCAAATTAACATAATTAATACGTGAAATAAAGGTTCATGCCATTGAAAGATGAAGATGAAGAGAAAGCTTCATGTGTAGTTTCACCAGGTCCCCACAACCATTTTCCCATGATTCTCTTGGCTCTCTACTGCTTTCTGTAATCCCTGTCCTCAGGTTGGTTTCCTTCCTGGTAACACATGTCCCGGCAAATATAACCCTTATACTTGTATCCTGTCTCATTCATGTAAAGCAAAAAACCAGAAAACTTCTATGCCATCCTGAGCCTCGCTGCAATTCAATAAAAGTCCTTGGCTTTTCTTTTTTTTAATTAGCTCAGGTCATCTTCCCACTCTTGTGGCTGCATAAATGCTGATTAGATTTGGTCAGACAAGGCCTACTTCTGAGTTAAACTGGTCAAGGTCCACCCCTGGAACTTGCAGGTCATCAATTTCAATCAATTTCATGAATGTTTTAAAATGAAGATAAAAACAGTACGTTCTGAGTAGGTAAACAACCGTTTCCACTACAAGCCTTAAGCCATTTACCAACTAAAAGTGAACTCTTTATTTCCTGAATTACTATGATATTCTACTAGTATTTATGCACATTTTTTATCCTTATTTTTTTCTTTGTATTATTGCAATTTTCTTTCACATCTAACAGGCTTGAAGCTGCTTGAGGGACATGTACTCATGTCTGATTCATGTTTCTTTTTTTGTGTGTGCTTTTCCTCCCTCAGCATTAAATGACATTTATGGTTCTATAAATCTTGAGACTCAAAAAGGAATCCTATATAGACAAGCAAAACTAAAACAATTAACGGAAGCTCCCTTCTTTCCCAAGTGATTGGTACAGAAAACATGTGGTCATATAAAAGCAAAGTGGAAATGACAGAAAGGAAGGCTCTACTGCTTTTAGGGACTATAAGCAACTTCTTGTTGTCCTATAACTAGTATAGTGCTTAGATGAGTATATATAAAACAAAATAATACATACATAAAAAATAATTGAATGACTATAGAATAGTTTCTTTGAAATATAGGTTCCCTTTAATTAGAAGATTTCAGGCAAAGTGTAGCATGACATATTCATGTATGAATGGACTCATTCATTAGAGAAAAGTTGGATGCAGTTACTTATAAGATGTCTTCCATTTCGACATTTCATTTATTTCTTTAAGATTTTATTCTTAGAGGGCAGGAGGTGTCTTTTAAATGGCTTCTTCTTAATTACATATCTTTTCTAATCTACAGATAGTCCATGGAAAAAATGCTACTTGTCAAGACAAAAATAAAAAGAAAGGAAATTAGAAAGTGATTACAAGGGATAGCATATTAGCCTACCAAATATCATGCCTTTCTACACGGAAAGAACTTTGACCTTGGAGAGCTCTTACTTGCATTTAAATGAATCATAATCACTTAATGCTAATATCAGATAAATTAGTTGATAAATTTCTTCTCATCAGAATTTTAATAAAATTTACATAGCCTCCAGGTTTACTTTAGATGATTTCATTTCCCCTAATATAGAAGATATACTGAATGAAAATTATTTTTACATAACTTTACTCACCGGAAATCTTTGCCTATCAAAATGCTTCATTCAAGCATTCAGCATTAAATCCACTTAATCTCAAGACCCATATATACAATGGCCATTTGGAATACTCCATGTTGGTGTCTCACATTCAAAAACTGAATCCAAGATAAATGCCCATCAAACCAGTTTCTCCTCTAAGGTTAACTTGGTAAGTGAATTTTTCACACATTTAGTTGTTCTTTTCAGAAACTTGGGAGTCATCGTTGACGTTTTCCCTACCTCATTTCCTCACATCAAATTAATTTTCAAACCTTGCCAATTTTACTTCCCAAATGTGCAAAATGTATCTTGAATGGACTCACTTCTCTCAAACCCTATTGCTCCTGCTCCGGGCCAGCGTGACCAATTGCCTGAACTTAGACAAACAGCCTCCAAAAAGGTCTTAATAGGTATCCATTGCTCTATGGACAAATATATTAAATTTAGATCATATAAATCTTGCCTGTTTCTCCATCCTCAACTTTCACTATTCTTCCATCCACACCAACCTTTGTTCCAGAAATGTACTAAATTCTTTTGCTTTTACAACCCTTGCACATTCTGGTTTTGCATGTAAGATATTGCCATCCTTCAATTCTCAGTGCTGGAGCTCAGGGTGAGAACGAGTAAGTCATGTGCAGGCCCTTTAAGAGGTGCTGCCTGGGGCTCTAGGAGCCCTCTATTTCACTCAGTGACAACTCCCACTGTTTTTTACATCCAGAAGTTATGGGGACTTCTCTTCCTGCCACTAGAACCATGGGCTGGGGATTCTGATGTTGGACTCCTCAGTCCTTAAGGGGGACCTCTGCGCCAGGATATCCCTCCTGATTTTTTAAATTCTTACTTGAGGATATTTTTATTGATTTTAGAGGGAGGGGAAGAGAGAAAAAGAGAGAGAAACATCGATGTGAGAGAGAACATTGATCAAACCTGCAACCTTTGGGTATATGGGACAATGCTCCAACCAACTGAGTCACACTGGCCATGGCTCCCTCCTGATTTTTATTCACCACAGGTGAGTATGGGACTAGCCTGTTGGGTATCCCTGACCCTCCTACCAGTCTCCATGTGGCTTCTTTATATTCTTATTTATCCTTAGGACTTCTGTTAAGCTAGATTTTAGACACTCTGAATGATTGTAGTTCTGTAATTTAGCTGTAATTTTGATGTGGTGGTAGGAGGTTCCAAGTACTGCATTAACCTACATTGACATCTTCACTGGAACTCCTATTTACATATTTACATGCCTTTTAGATGTTACCATGTTGCTCTGAGAAGCTTGAACATTAAACAGTGCACTCTGTAAATAACTTGGTCATATTTTAAGACTGCTTTCTAGGGGTCTTTTAAAAAAGTTTTGCTTTGATTCTTTTTGGTTTTAATTCTACTTGTTTGAAAGCACTCCTAGACCTGTGCTGCAGGGCATACTCAATAATGGAAGAGTGGGTTATGAAGTGCAGGCAAGTAGGCCATTTTCATTTTATTTTAGTTTTACTAAAAGTATGAGCTTGCGGGCTTCCGAGACACTCAAATTATTATGCTGGCTGATTTTCCACAGACATAAAGTATCTAAAACAGACAACCATGAATGTATTCACATTGTCTTAATATGTCTCCATCTTTACCTGTGGTGGCCAATGTTGCCTGTAGTGGCAGATTTATATTTCATATCAGTAGCCTGATTTTTCATGCTATGGTCATGGTCAAGGATTTAACCAGGTAGGACAAAGCAGGGGAGTAAGGTACATGGACCTGTGATAGTCCCCCTCCCCAAATTCAGCTTGGGTTGGTTTTTGACCTGGCAACCCCTCAATTACTTTTTCATCTTGGAGCAAGAAATGGTGACATAATATCATGTGTATTTGCATGGTAATATAATTGTGTATTTCATATGTGGGTCATATAAAGTTTACAAATCATCACTTCCAAAAAGTTTGGGTGGTGATAAAGCGAGGACACCTTGGTAAACTCTGAGGCTTTCTTGGCAGACAAATTAAGTCTTCCATGGCCTCTTGCCTCCACATGTAAGAGTGCTGGAAGGCAGACAAAGTGTACAGCTTAAGTTTTTGTCAAAAAAAACACATGCTAGGTGATTAAAATCTTATTATTTTGGATTGATTTTAAGAACTTTGAATAGCACTGAAAATACACACTGCATTTCTAGTGGCCTGGCTAATATTACTAATAGTCTGAAAGGATGAATGCATTGAATGCCCATTTAAAAGGATCTAATGATCCTAGAAAGATGGATCGCTGTTTCTGGTCGAAATTACATTTTAATAGAATGCTAACAAAAATGATATGCATTTTAATAAGTTTCATGAAATGGCAACATTTTCAAAATGCAAAAGAAATAGCAAGAGTGATGGTGGTGTTTGAATCAGCATACGTAACTTGATAGTTCTGAAATATTATGACAACTGACAATGCATTACTGGGATCCTGGCTTTACCTTTGTAGTAATAAAGAAGGGAGGTTCAAGATTTATAGTCAGGGTCTCCAAAACATGGGATTTACACTATTGAAAAAATGTTCTCCTAACCCTGGGGAGATAGTGGTAGCAAAGAACTTAGGGAGCAGACAATGTAGCAGGAAAGAGGAATTGCATGTGTATTATTATGGAACACAGATTTGTGGTCTGAGAGTGATGCTTTAAATGCTTAATTTATCCTGCTACATCCCCATTGTCTCTGCTAATGTCTAGATTAGGAGTTGGAAAACATCTATAATAATAAAAACATAATATGCTAATTAGACCGGACATCCTTCGGATGTCCTTCGGGACAACCTTCCGGATGAAGCCGGTGGTCGGAGGAAAGCCCGGTTCCCGGGTGCCTCCTGGCAGCTGCAGGAAAGCCCGGGTCCTGGGTGTCAGCGGGAAGCTGGTGCTGGCAGCTGGGGGAAGGAAGGCCTACTCTTACATGATTTTTGTGCATTGGGTGTCTAGTTTTCTATAAAGGAACAGAGAGGAAATATTTTAGGCTTCCTAGAACATACAGTTCCCGTACAACTACTCAAATCTGCCACTGTAGCCATAGACAATACATATAAAAATGGGCATGGCTGTGATTCAACGTAACTTTATTTACAAAAATGGGCAATAATTTGGATTTGGCCCACAGTTTGTTGTTTGTTCTTTGTCTAGATTCTTGTTTACCAAGACAGATCTTGCCTGGACCATGACATTAGTCTCTTTCCTATCTATGAAAAAGTCTTTATATCTTCATGCATTTATTAAAGAGAATTTACAGAATATAATAATAAGTACCACATACCATATCATATGTTGCCAATAAGGCAGTGAAAAAGATAGATGATTTTCTCTTCTCTAGCAGTTTTTGTTTAATACACATGTAGTTTAGGCCCTGGCTGCTGGGTAGATCAATTGATACACCAGGGCTGTGGGTTTGATTCATGGTCATGACACATACAAGAATCAACCAATGAATGCAAAAATAAGTGAAACAACAAATCAGTGGTTCTCTCTCACTCTCTCTCTCTTTCCCTTCTGTTTTTCCTCTAAAAAATCAATTAAAAAGAAACATGATATATAAACAAAGAAGCAAGAAATTAAGATAACAAAAACCACTTTTAAGTATTATAAATGGAGTTATGTAAAAGAGGCTAATTGAAGATAGAAGTTCAAATTAAAATAAGGTAGTCAAGGAATGCTTTCAGAAGAAAGTGACGTTTAAGTCAAAGTCTGAATGATAGAGAAAAACAAACAACTGGCCATATCATGAGACAGGGAAAAGATCATTCCAGAAAAGAGAAATAAAAAGTATAAAGACTGTGAATCTGAGGTGGGAAGATGCTTGATATATTCTGAGAACAGAAAGGAAACCTATATGCCTCGAATACAGGGAAAAAGAGGTATAAACAAGATCGGAAAGAAAGACAGCATCCAGATCCGGTAGGACGTTGAAGGCCGTGGTAATATGTGTGGGATGTTTTCCCACTGCAATGGGAAGCTCCTGACAATGTTTTATCAGCAGGGCAACAGGATCTTATGTATATTTAAAAATTATTCTGGCTGATAGATAATAAATGGAAAGGAATAAACAAGAGTGGAAATAAGGTGAATAGAAGTTTCTGCAATGGCTCAGATGAGAGATTCTGAAAGTGGTTGTACAATAGAGAGAAACAAGAAGCTGGCTTTGAAATGCATTTTGAAATATAACAGTAGGGATTGCTAATGTACTAGATATAGCAGTTAAGGGAAGAGAGGAGTCAAAGAAAACTCCTAGATATTTGAATGGAGCATCCAATGGGCTGGTGGTGACAGGTACTGAGATTTGGAGGAGCAGGAGAGCAATCAATGAGTGGGGAGGTGGGGTAAACCAAGAGTTTCACTTTAAATAAGTTGGGTTTAGAGTATCAAGGAGAATTTAAGGAAAAGTTATAAAATATAAAATTGAATGTGTTTGTAGTTCAAGGTAAAGTTCTGGACTAACATTTAAATTTCAATGGTATTAGCTTGTAGATGGTGTTTAAAACATTGGGCCAGGTATCTGCTTCTGGCCAAAATGGAATATAGGAATGTTTTTACCCAGATGCCTTAAATAAATAAAAATAGAACAAAATATAAGAAACAATGACTTAAAGAAATTGAACAACCAGCATCTGAGAGACAAAAAGCAAATGAGGTAAATTCTACTATTGATCCAACTTATTATGCCTTCAGAGAATTTCTGGGATGCAGTTAGGAATGGGAACCCCAAACATATCTCACAGTTTCCCTGAGTTGAGGAAATGAGAGTTGAGAATGCAGAGAAAAATTTATAGGGAGGCACTAGGAGAGGAGAGATGAGGACAGGAAGACAGATCTCTAAAGTTGGGAAAGGATTCCCCTGGAGTCTTCAGCTGAGTACCAATCGGCACTTCATGTGATAAAACTACCTGTGATGGGGAGAGGGGCACGCATTCTTTTATACTTCTTCCTTCCAGGAGGTAGAGCTTACAGTGGAGAAACCTGGCAGATACAATCTTTATCAAGTGATTAAAGTTAATATTGTCAGTAATAAGACAGTTCTCCTTTGTGATATCATTTCCAAAAATCTATAATGCCAGCGTAATCATTGGAAAATATCAGGCAAAACTAAGGTGAAGGACATTCTACAAAGTTCATACCCAGTAGTCTCCAGAAGAGTCAAAGTCATGAAAGACAAGAAAAGATGCTAAGTTCTCACTTAATAATTATGCCTGGTTATGTGATCTACTAGCACTAAGGAGAAGCTGAATCAAGGGTATAAGAGAACTCTACCACCTTTGAAACTCTTTTTTTTTTTAAGTCAAAAGTTATTTTGCCATAATTTTTTAAAAGCAATATTAAGACTTTTGAAACAATAAAGCAGAGCCTACACATCACTCATGAAATCCTCTCTAATTAACCATATACACACAAAATACAATGATATTCATTCCAGTCTTTAATATAAAAGCATTGGGACCTATAATGGACCAAGAACTCTCCGTGACTGGATGTAATAGAGCAAATGAAAGATACATATTCTTTCATGTATGAAAATAAATAATGGGTGTTATATACCTGTGTAGAGAGAGACTGGGAAAATTTGAATTTGTAATAATGAAACTGGATTGGATGCTCACTCATAAGTATCTTTGAATCACCTTCAAAATCAGATTATTTTCAAGGTTGATGTGCCCTGGGAAAACCAAGATTTCCTAGAAAAATAACAAAATGGTGTACTTAAAGTTCTTCTAATCTCTAGTGTTTGTGCAAGAATCCTTTTTTACTGGTCTTTGATGATCGCATGTATTACAGGTTTCATTATTACCTGAGTGAGGTTCCGGTTGATCCAAGTCAGTAGCATAGGCATTAGGGAGGCCTGCTAAGGCTTCCCGGGTATAGGCTGAATATTCTTGATAAATGAATCGGTATTAACGTTGTGAAATCAATTATCTTTGTCTATTCTATACCACTTCCAATATTCCTATTTTGTGTCTCCTATTACAGAACACATTAAATAGAACTACTTTTCTATCATTTCTCCTTTTTGAATGATACTATTTAGAGGGATTACTAAGTATATTAAAATAAGTAGTCTGAATTTTGAATGAATGAAGAAAGAATTATTCACAAGATTTGTATGTTTATGGATTCCCCCTGGGCTTTTTTTGCTGGCAGCACAGCCTATAAATACATAATATTTTCCAGAAATTATCCTCAGAGGCTCAATCCATTAACTCAAGTGCATGCTACAAAAACAGATTTGTATGTATATGAACAGAGGAGGAAAGAAAATGAGATTTTTCAAAATCGAGTATAATGATTTAGTCATCTTTGTGTTCTATAGTTCAGTGCTTGGCAAGACTGGAAGTTATACATTCATTTTTTTTTTCCTTAAAACTAGGGAATGAATGAATGAATGAATGAATGAATGATTACAGCATCCAGTATTTCATTTAAAGAGCTTAAAACATCACCACCTTTCCTTTTGTCTCCAGGAATGTTCTGGGCAAAGCCATTACAATAGCTGGTGCTGTTCTATTTCAGAAAAGTTTCCTATTTGCCAGTAGATGGCAGTCCCTCTGCATTTCTCATCAGAAAAAAGGCAGGGATGGATATGGAAATAAGATGAAGGTAGATTTTTAAATTCAGCACATTGTGTTTATTTAATTTTTATGAATGGATATTTTTAAATGACCTAGTAAGAAGCAAGAAAAGTTAAAATATGTCTCAAGTTCACTGGAAATAAGGCATCAAACACAATCGACTTTGTGCTAGCTCAGCAAATTTCATACCAATGTGTTACATTTTGATTAAATGACACTGTGTATTTCTTTCTGAAAATAGCTCATCAGTAGCCATGTGGATGGAAAATGTGGTTTTCCTTAATAACTGTCCCCCACTTTCTCGCTGTGCTGACCACTCAGGTGAGCAGGCTTAGGCTTTTAAGGTTTTTGGACTCCACTTATTATCAGCCTGGTACCTTGGGGAGTGCTTAAAGAAAGTCTCAAATTATTTTACTTCTAAAATGTTTAAAATCTGTTCAGCAGCTCAGGACATTGGACAAATGCATGCCCTAGCACTGAAGCATTATACAGAAAACTACCCCAACAGGAGCTATTACACATTTCCACAGAGATTCCCAATATGTGAAACACATCCATGCATTCAAATTGCATCTCTGCTACAGTAGTTGCTAGGGAGCAAACTGAGATCACCAATTTTATTTCCTTTAGAAAGCACCTTTATTTGAAACCTAAACCATGGGTTCCAGAATAATTTCCTCAACCTCTTCCCCTCATTACATTCATCATTTCTCCATCTACCTCAGTTCTCTCCTTAGTCCAATGGGAAGAAAACAAGACAAAAGCCTGGGGAACAATTCAGACTTTCAAATTCTAGGTCTGGTTTCCAGTTGATTTTTTTTTTGTATCCTCTTATTTAGTCTGTTCTACAATTTGTCAACAGCTAAAAACACAACCTTAAATGCTCTAATCCACAATCATTGTTACCTAGAGAGCACAGCTCTTAGTAAAAATACATTTTCCTTGAAAAGAAGTATCTTCTCACATATTTTGTATTCCTTTAGAAATAATTACTATATGAAAATTTTGACTAATTTTGTATTGTACTCAGATCTGTATTTTTATTTAGCTGTTATATTTAGGGGAATTATAAAACCAACTATATAGTTACAGTAGAAATAGGAAATGGCAGGAATGATTTACAAAAACAGAATGCACACAAGTCAATCACTGCAGATTATACTCTATTATATATTTTTTTGATATTTGTATATGTTTCCCCATTAGACGTTGAGACAGTTGAAGGCAAGAAATGTTCACATTAATTTATTCATGTAATCATGTTTTCATCAGTCTCTTATTGCACACTTTATATGTGACAGGTTGGGGATAAAATGATGAATAAAACATAACCTCTGACTTTAAGAAGCTTAACGTATGTACAGGTAAATCAGACACATAAAAACAGAGAATAAATCATAGGTGCCGTGATGGAAGTATGTATTGGCTGCAGTGGAATCACAAAAGATAGAGCCTATCTGTCTGCTGGGATGTAGGTGGAATGATGGAAAGCTTAATTAGAGAAGAACTCTTGAACTATTTTGAAAGATGTACAGGAGTTCATCAGATTGATAAGCTGTGAAGCAAAATATTCTACACAGGTGGACCAGTGAGAAACCGGGCATACATGGTGTGGTTTATTTAAAAACTGAAAATAATTTGTGAGGCAGTCAAAAAGATAGGTCTGTAAATGTAGGTAAGAATATGGTTAGGAAAACTTCTTATATCCTATCAAGGAATTTGGATTTTATTATCTTGGTACTTGGAGTTAGGAATTGGATGTATGCAGAAGAGTGACATATGCTTTTTACGTTTTTGAAACTTCACTCTGACAAAGGTTTAGAGCAGCGGTTCTCAACCTGAGGGTCGTGACCCCTTTGGCAGTCGAATGACCCTTCGACAAGAGTCGCCTAAGACCATCCTGCATATCAGATATTTACATTATGATTCATAACAGTAGCAACATTACAGTTATGAAGTAGCAACGAAAATAAATTTATGGTTGGGTCACAACATGAGGAACTGTATTTAAAGGGCCAGAAAGTTGAGAGCCACTGGTTTAGAGGATAGATTGCGAATGAGAATTTAGCAACCAGGATATAATTTGGGAGACTGCAATAGTTTAGGCAAGAGATCAAGGATAAAATGAGGAAAGATCAGAAGGTCAGTTTTGGAGAGATTCAAACTGAGATGACTGTTGGGCTTTTGAGAAGAGATAAATGACAGCATTTGAAATAAAGGGAAACCTCTGGATTAAAACTGTGGTCTTGGGATCTTCAGTATATAATTTGTGACTTAAGCCTCATATATGAATAAGATTACCTATGAGAGTGAGAAGATAAAAGAAGAGAAGCAAGGACAAGACATTGGAAAGTGTAACATTTATGGTATAAATAGATTAAAAGAAGTTCTAAGATAAAAAATATATAAAAAAAGATGGGGATAGCAGAAGGAAAGAATGAGCTTATAGAAGTGAATATAGGAATAAGAGGTCAACATGACACATATAGCGTAGGGGGAAAATAGGGTGGAAATTGATGAGTCAGTTGGATTTGGCAATTTAGAAGTAATGAGAGTCTTTTCCATCATGGTTTATATGGAATGGTGGGGTATAATGTGAAGGTTCAAGAGGGAATGGGAGGTGAGAAGTTGCTTTCAAAGGACTGCTCTAGGAAGAAAAGAAGAAAGGTATCACTAGAATGACATCCATAAATATTTACATTTTATAATTAGATGCAATTTTCTATTTTTGGACACATACCTGCATAATCAGGTGAAACCACTCTTATGTAGTTTGGTCAAAGATGAAAGATCATGCATGGCCTTGTAAGGGAAGCAGAGTGGAATATGTAGCTCTACCTTTAAGAGTTTCCTTTGAGTTCACCATATGGATGGAGTTTTTCCTCACCCAGTGTAGCTTGGTACTGCAAGTTGGGAACAGCTCCATGGACTATGTAAAGCATGAATGAGAGTCTCAAGACTAAATGGAAAGAAAGAAAAACTATTAATTCATAAAATGTGAGAGTTGGAAGAGACTGCAGAGATCATCTGACTGCAAATTTCTCAAAATTTTGTTTTAGTTTTAATAAAAATATTTTTACCAAATAAACTTGCAGGTATAACCCCAATGTACAACATTGATAAAAGTGGAATTTAATTATTATAAATCTATTTTATATATTTAGATTTATAATGGCTATGTCTTTTAACTTAATAGGACAAGGGGTCTGTTTTGATGAACACAAATGTCTAAATATCTGAACTTGATAGTAGTAATCATAGTAGTCAAAATATCCAATTTATTTATGTATTCTTCTTTGGTTGCACTATTCAGAAAAAATTCAAAATCGCACAGGTAAGTTGTAAATGGTAACTATTTTTTAAAATTCAGATAATTTTGGAATTTTAGAATATTCATCAAATAAACCATCTAAAAGAGCAGGGACCTTTAACATTTGTCTATTCATGCATGGATCATCATTAAGATGATTATGAAGCACCTATTAAGTCTATTACATATATGAAGTCCTTGAAGGCTTAAAGTTAACTTAATAAAGACTCACCCTCTCATAAATATTTTATTAAATGATTATTGTACAATGGTGTACAGATACAAATGAATAAAGACATAGCCTTTGCTCTAAAGAAATTAACAGTGAAGAGGAAAAATTAGATTCATAAAAATGTAAGCAACAAAACATCAAAGATGGACTGAAAGAAGCATGCAATAATAATAGCTACAGTGGAGAAACAAAAGAAGAAAGAACAGTTCTATCTGTGAGTTTGTGGGATGGAGTTATAAGGCGCTTCTTGGAGGAGGTGACACACTGTTGTGAAGGATGCGTAGGAGTTCACCAGGTGGACAAAGTTGGGGAGAAGATTATAAACTGATAAATGATATTGTATCTAAACCATTGAATGTTTTCCACCATTATGTAACAGTTGTTGGTATTCTTGTCAGAGATACAAAAGTGAGTCAACAGATATTTTTTTTGAAGTAACCATAAAACCATACCATGATACAATCATATGATATAGTATATATTAATTTTGTACAAGTTACTGTGCAATGCAAAATATGGGCCACGCAGCAATGCCCAAATGTTGACCAATGTTTAAGTATATATGTTGCCTAAGTGCTTTAGCAGTGCACTCTTTGTACATAAACACACGCATACAAGCCCGGGTTTATTTTTTATGGCTGAGTAATAGTTCATTATATATATGTACCACTTCTTTATTCATTCATCTACTGGTGGACACTTAGGTTACTTCCATATCTTGGCTATTGTAAGTAATTCAGCAATAAACCTATGGATGCATATGTCTTTTTGAATTAATATTTTGGGTATCTTTAGATAAATACTCAGAAGTGAAATTGCGGGTCCTTTTATGTATCTTATTATAGCCTTTGTTTTAAAGTCTACTTTGTCTGGTATAAGTATTGATACCTCAGCTTTTATTCCCCCAATCCATTTCCATTTTCATGAAATATCTTTTCTCATCTTTTTACTTTTGATGTATATGTGTGTTTTTCATTATGAAGTAAGCCTCTTATAGACAGCATATGTAAAGTCTTGTTTTATTACACATTCAGCCACCCTATGTCTTTTAATTGGAGCATTTAATCCATTTGCATTTAAAGTAACTATTGATCAATATGTATTTATTGGCATTTTATTATTCATATTTTTCATCCCCCCCTTTTTTTTTTCTTAAAGACCCTTTAACATTTCTTATTAATATTGGCTTAGTGGTAATGAGCTCCCTTAGCTTTTTCTTGTTTGGAAGCTCTTTATCTAACATTCTTTCTTTTTTATTACCTTTTTTAAAAAATTGATTTCAGAGAGGGAGAGAGAGATAGAAACATCAGCGATGAAAGAGAATCATTCATCTGTTGCCTCCTGCATGCCCCCTACTGGGGAATGAGCCCAAAACACGGGCATGTGTTCCTGACCAGAATCAAACCCAGGACCCTTCAGTCTGCAGGCTGACGCTCTATCCACTGAGCCAAACCAGCAAGGATTGACCTTCAATTCTAAACGATAACTTTGCTGAGTAGAGTATCTTGGTTGTAGGTCCTTATTTTTCACCACTTTGAATATTTTGTGCCAATCCCTTTTGACCTGCAACGTTTCTGTTGAGAAAGCAGCTTATATACTTATGGGAACTCCTTATAGGAAACTAATTGCTTTTGCTGCTTTTAAGATTCTCTCATTGTCTTTAATCTTTGGTGTTTTAATTATGATGTGTCTTGGCATGGGCCCCTTTCGGTTCATCTTGTTTGGGACTCTCTATAATTCTTGGACTTGTATGTTTATTTCTTTCACCAGGTAGGGGAAGTTTTCTGTCATTATTTCTTCAATAGGTTTTCAATTCTTTGCTCTTTCTCTTCTCCTTCTGGTATTCTTGTAATATGAATGTTTGTACACTTGATGTTGTCCCAAAGCCCCCTTAAACTATCCTCATTTTTTTTGGATTTGTTTTTCTTTTTGCTGTTCTGAAAGGGTGTTTTTTGCTAATTTATCTTTTAAATAGCTGATTTTATCCTAGGCTTCATCTACTGTAGTATTGATCCCATGTAATATATTCTTCATTTCCATTACTGTATTCTTCATTTCTGACTGGTTCTTTTTTATGATTTCTATCCCCAGTTTAATGTTTCATGTCTCTTTGTTGAAGTTTTAAATAAGAGTTTTGTTCTGTTCTTTTATTTGAGTCATGTTTCTCTGTCTCTTCATTTTGACCACCTCCCTGTGTTTGTTTCTATGTATTAGATAGACCTGCTCTGTCTCCTAGTCTTGGTAGAGAAGCCTTCTTGAGCGGTTGTCCTGTGGGCCCCGGTGGCATAGTCTCCCTGGTCCCTTGAATGGGTGTTTCAGGTTTGTCCCTTTAATGGGTGTTTCAGGTTTGTCCCTTGTGTGGGCTGTGTATACCCTCCTGCTGTAGTTGAGCCTTGATTGTTTGGCATATAAGTGGGAGGGATTGACCCTCAGGTTGATTAGTTGTGAGGACTGGTTATGACTACAGTGGAGGAGCTGTTGTGTAAGACCTGACCCTACAGAGCAGGATTCACTTTAGCAGGGCTCTGGTTTGTCATTTGTAGAGGTGGTTGAGTGGTGCTCTGGTGTAGTCTGAAGGTGAGTACTGGCTGTGTTGGTTCTAGCGCTTCTTGGAAGGGCTCAGGTATAGGCCAAGGTCCTCCTTTGCCTGTGTCCTGCATGAGTTACAAAGTGATCTCCTGGGCTTGGAGGTACCCAGGAGAGACCAAGCTACAAACCAAGGCTGGCTGCTCCTAGTGCCTGAGACCACAAAGGAAAAGGTTGGCAAACTAGGTCAAATGTTGCTTGTTTGGGGTTTGTGAACCTTTAAGAGATTTTAGGAAAATCTGTAGAATAAGCCAAGACAGGAAGATTGTGTGGACTAGCCACTGAAAGCATCTTGGTGGGGACTGTACCTTAGGTGAGGCTGGGTCTCAGGTAATCATCAGGGTGGGGCCAACAGTGTTAGGTTGATGGAGACTCAGATATGGTACCCACTGTGCCTTCAGGGGGAAGGTGCATCAAAGGAACACTGGCCCTGCCAGCACTTCTATCTGGGAGAAAGCTGCCCCCCCAGACATTGCCCTGAAGCCAGACACTCCAGTTCCCCCCGTATGTCCCTCCTGCCTTTTGAGTTGCTGCCAAAGCATTGGAGTTCTGAGGGAGTGAGTCTTAGTAAATCCATGCATTGTCCCTGTAAGAGGAATGCCTGGTACTCCAGCAGTCCTCTGTCTCACTCAGCTACAATCTCTGCTGGTTTTCACAGCCAGGATTTATGGGGACTTTTCTTCCTGGCATTGGGCTGGGGAGCCAAGTGTGGGGCTGGACCCTTGCTTCTCAGGGGGGACCTCTGCAGCTGAGATAGCCCTCCCAATGTTTAATTGCCATAAGTGGGTGTGGGACTAGTATCTTCTGCTTCGCTGCCCCTCCTACTAGTCTCATGTGGTTTCTTATGTGTATCCTTAGCTATAGGTCTTCTGTTCAGCTAGATTTCAGGAATTCTCAACGACGGTTCTATAGTTTAGTTGTAATTTTTACTTCGTTGTGGGAAGAGGCAAGCACAGCATTTACTTACACTGCCATCTTGACTGAAAGCCCTTCTTAAGGTATTTATAAAAACATTCATATGGCCCTAACTGGTTTGGCTCAGTGGATAGAACATCGCCCTGCGGACTGAAGGGTCCCAGGTTCGATTCCAGTCAAGGGCATGTTACCGTGGTTGCGGGCACATCCCCAGTAGGGGGTGTACAGGAGGCAGCTGATTGATGTTTCTCTCTCATCGATGTTTCTAACTCTCTATCCCTCTCCCTTCCTCTCTGTAAAAAATCAATAAAATATATTTTAAAAAAACCATTCATATAATGGAGATCAATAACAAGTGGAGCTTCAGCATATAACACATTCTAATATTCACTTATTTACTCCTAGCTTATGTACTTAAAATATATTTAAAATTTTAAAGAAATATTTATATACCCATGGTCACAGTATTATTCACTGTGAACATGGGTAATCAAAAGGTAAAAGCAACCCAGTTGTTTGTTAATGGATAAATGAAAAACCAAAATGCAGTGTATACATACAATGAAATATCATTCACCTGAGAAAGGACTATAATTCTGGCATATGGTACAACATGAATGAAACTTGAGGATATTATGCTAAGTGAAATAAGCCAGTCAACTCAAGGACAAATGCTGTATGATTTCACATATACAAGATATCCAGAGTACTCATACTTATAGAAACAGAAATTAGATTGGTGGCTATCAGAGTTGGGGAAGGGGGAGCTGGGGAGTTATTTAATGGGTACCAAATTTGGGCTTTGCAAGATGAAAAAGTTCTGGAGATTGATTGCACAGCAATATGAATATACTTAATACTACTATACTGTGTAATTAAAAATGGTTAGGATGGTAAATTTTATGTTATGTGTATTTATCACAGTTGCATACACATTAAGCTAGTAAATGAAACTAGAATAAAACCCTGCAGCCACTCTGGAACATAATTTAAAAGTCTCTGATTTATCCCATCAATTCAGAGGTGAAACTGACTGATTGTATTGGTGGTACAGTAGGTCTGGGATTCTTTTCACCTGACTCTGAGGTCAGAGTTTTTTCCATAATTAAATATTTTCTTTTTGTCCCTCTTTGTCTTCGGGGAAGTCTATTTCTATCACTAGCACTCCTATAAATAAAGGAAATTAGTACCTATTATGTATGTGTTGATCTTTCCTTTGTTCTGACAGATGGAAAAATATTGTGTGACTATTCATTATGAAAAGAAAGCTAGAAAAATTTGGACCCTGAATATATACTTAGAGTTATGAAATATATTAATTTATCCCCATGTAATAATTTAAACAAGCATTTATTTCTAAAATTGAATGTTTATGTTTTTTGTCTTTGCTTCTTGTGGTTTGGGTACTAAAACATTTGTTGGATTTCTTTTAGATTAAACTGTGGGCATAAACCTCTATTACGAGAGAAGTGAGCAAAAAATGAATTTTATACAGGACCTGACTCAATTACTGTACATGCAGTTTTATGCCATTTTAGAAACGAGTGGTACTACATTCTATAATACTGCATCTTGTAAAACTAAATGGCAGAAAATTAAGAACAGGTTAAGAACATGTTTAAACTTTAAAAAGAAAACCCTATACTTCAATACATTTAACTAAATATAGATTAACTCTGGGAAAACCAATGACCATTGCAATTTGCTTAGTTGTGTTCACTTGTCATGATATAACTAGAACCAAGCCTGCAATTATTCACATAGTAAATGTATTCCTTAAAATCAATTGTACATGTCACAATATAATTGCATATACTTAATTCATTTCATAGCTCTATCAACAAGCATATTTGGATTTATAAAGAAATGGAGGTTTTTAAAAAGTAATTAAGACTATTATTAAGTACATGCTGAATGTATTATAATATGTGAAGTGCTTTGAGGCTTGAAGTTAACTTAATACCGGCTCTTTCTCAAATGGTCAATGGAGGAGAAAGACTAACATTAACAAAGATTCTGCGGCAACTTAGTCAAGAGTTCTCTCATTGCCTCTCCTTAATTTATGTCATCGTTGTATATTTTTTGCTTCTCTTATCCTTCGGATTTTCCACTTTCTGTATTTTACCTGATTAACTACTGCTTCTTTCCTGTCCATTCTTTTTCATTTTTGTGTTCCTGTATTAACTATGTAGCCTTTCCTTGACTTACAAATGTTTTCTTTGTTCTTGAGACAATTAAGTGTGTGAAGAAGGAGAGAGAAAGAGAGAGAGAGAGAGAGAGAGAGAGAGAGAGGAGAATGACAAAGCTGGTAGATAATTTTGAACTGTGGCTGAAAAGACTGAGGCTTTTGATTTTAGTCATAAGAAAGTCAATAGTTACCTCTGTAGCTTAAATATTTGGAAATGAATAGATTGCTGGGAATAGATGCTCAAAGAATGAATTTGAAAATAAGGAATTAAAAAAAATAGATTTTTATCTTAGCCTGGAAAATATAATACAGAAATAGGAAAGCAATGCTCTACCAAACGTAAATAGAAAAATTCAATCCACATTTTTCTAGAAAAATTAATAATTTCAACAAGAAACAAATTTGAGTAATATATTTTAATATTTCTAATTTAATGTTAGTGTATATATCATGTATTTCCTCAAAATTAAACAGCAAATTATTTTTAGAATCGGAATTTCCTGATAGTATGTTGAATCTCCATTTCCCCAGTACATTTAAGTTAAAGCATTTTGGTTAATGGAAAGTTCTTATTAACTAAGGCTTGCCAATAGCTCATACTTTTTACTGTATTCTAATGTTTTCAAATTAGAAATAAAGAATTAAAATATTTAAAATACCTCCAATAATTACCAATTTCTTACCAAGCCTTTTTAAACACTGAAAGTATAGAATTCTTTGGCCTCTGCTTTGGCCTATAAGTTTTTTTTAAAAGTATAGAAAATTTAATAATAGAATCATCACTATAGTTTTAAAGAAATCTGCTTTATTTATAATCACCTTGTGCTGCTATAAAACACTATGTAACTCAACTCTGAATATCGTCATTGCAGCGACTTAGCTTGTTCCTCTTAGAATCCTCAGCACATGTCTTTGCATATAGTAAACAGTCAATATTTTCAAAAACATTGAATCGCGGTGACTTTGGGCTTTAGCTCTGACACAGGAAAGCATCTAAAAGCATCTACAAGACTTCTTACTTAGATGATATTTTCTCAGGGTGATGTTAAATGGGATCAAGAAATATTTGCTCTAAGAAAGAAATTGCAAACAAAACAAGAAAGCCCTCGTCCTACATTTCCCTAAACTGTTAAATAGCTGTCTGTGGAATTTCTGCTTCTCAAGAACACTATAACATGGCTAAAGATAATTTACAGAAAGTACAGATTTTATTAGCAGAGTTCAGAAATTATAGGCCTTACTTTGACTGACCTTACTTGTAAAAAAGTATGTTACACTAGAATTGGATAAAAGGCCTAGAAAAGAAAAGAATTTTGACTTTATTTTACTCTCATGTCATAAGTACTTAAGTAACATGTGAAACTCCCCTTCTGAGTAACATAAGAAAATATTTACATTTTTGTGATTATAATGGTTCCGTAATTAAGAGTCATGTTGGAAAGACAGCCAATAGAAATAGAGTTACTTAAGTAAAAATCTCTATGCATTCCATTTCTTATCATGATTATATAAGCTTTTCTCTTTATGCTTGCTAAGGAGATAAAAGCCCAAGATATTCAACTATTTAACAATGAGTTATTTTGTTTAATGTCCTAGGAATATAATATGTATATATGAAGTTTGTGATGCCCAGAAAACTTATAACTATATATTGTATTTGTTCACTCAGCCAATAAAAATTTTCTTTCTTTAATAGAAAATTGAATTTACTTACTTAAGCTATAAATGAATTATTAGCTAAGTGAGTGTAATAAATTTAATACCACATGTTAAAATGAGAATTTTTAGTGAGGATGTAGAGAAAAGAGAACCCTACACTGTTGGTGAAAATGCAGACTGGTGCAGCCATTATGAAAAACAGTATGGAGTTTCTTCAAAAAATTAAAAATGGAACTGCCATTTGACCCAGCAATTCCACTTCTGGGACTATAGCCTAAGAATCCTCGCTGAACCGGTTTGGCTCAGTGGATAGAGCATCGGCCTGCGGACTCAAGGGTCCCGGGTTCTATTCCAGTCAAGGGCATGTACCCTGGTTGCGGGCACATCCCCCAGTAGGGGGTGTGCAGGAGGCAGCTGGTCGATCTCTCTCTCATCGATGTTTCTAACTCTCTATCCCTTTCCCTTCTTCTCTGTAAAAAAATCAATAAAATATATTAAAAAGAAATGAAAAAAAAAAAAAAGAATCCTGAAACACCAATCAGAAAGGATATAGGCACCTCTATGTTCATAGTAGCATTATTTACAATAACTAAGATCTGGAAATAGCCCAAGTGCCTATCAGCAGATAAGTGAATTAAAAAACTGTAGTACATTTACACAATGGAATACTACCTGGCTGTAAAAAAGAAGGAACTCGTACCCTTTGTGACAGCATAGATGTATATGTGGAATCTAATGAACAAAATAAACCTCTGAACAAATTAGGACCAGAGGCATGGATACATAGAACAGACTAATAGATTTTTTTTTTAAATATATTTTATTGATTTTTTACAGAGAGGAAGCGAGAGAGATAGAGAGTTAGAAACATCGACGAGAGAGAAACATCGATCAGCTGCCTCCTGCACATCTCCCACTGGGGATGTGCCCGCAACCCAGGTACATGCCCCCGACCGGAACCGAACCTGGGACCTTTCAGTCGGCAGGCCGACGCTCTATCCACCGAGCCAAACCGGTTTCGGCCAGACTAATAGATTTTAAAGGGGAGGAGGGTTAGGGAGACTGGAAAAGATTAGCCAAAGATCATGTATGCATATATGCATAGTCCATGGACACAGACAACAAACAATGTAGTGAAGGCAGAGGGGAAGGGTTGGGAGGAGGAGGGGAAGAGAATGGAATTGGATGGAGGGGGGCAAAGGAAGGAAAAATGGGGGACACCTGTAATAGTGACAACAATAAAAAAAGACATAGCAGACATTCTAGTCAACCTTCAGATTAAATTTATAAGGATCTTAAAAAAATGCTATTGGATCTTTTAAGTGTGACAATGTGTAGAAAGAGTCCTTGATTTTTTAAAAAAATATATTTTATTGATTTTTTACAGAGAGGAAGGGAGAGGGATAGAGAGTTAGAAATATCGATGAGAGAGAAACATTGATCTGTTGCATCCTGCACACCTCCTACTGGGGATGTGCCCGCAACCATGGCACATGCCCTTGACTGGAATCGAACCTGGGACCTTTCAGTCCGCAGGCCGACACTCTATCCACCGAGCCAAACCGGCCAGGGCAAGAGTCCTTGATTTTAAAATAAATTTTATCCCAATTAAAAGAAAAAAGGAAATGTTCACAAGCTCTCTTCTATCACTGCCAAAAATTATGTTGCTTTTGATAGATTTAATCCAAATACAATGTGACTCTTGGAGCCTTTTATATGTGTGTCAAGAGCTTAAAATATAGGACTTTAAGTTAGAAAAGATAAAATTTGGGAGTATTGTTCATCTAAGAGTAAGAAATGAAGACAATAGATAATGCGAACATTGTCTTGGACTAACTCTTTCAAACTTGAAAAGATAAACTTGAGACAAATGTGACTACATAAGTAAATACTAAGGGATATTAAAGACTTAAACATGAATTAGCCAAGGAGATTTAGATTTTAGTAAAATTAATAAAGGATGAAGTCAAGATCAAGGGAGGGAAATTTTACTAAATTTTTAAAGCTTGTGTTAAGGAAATTATTCTGCATCTTTGCCAAAATATGTTTAGATGATATCAACAAAGAAGTATTATCAGATTATATGCTAAAATGAATTATTCTAGTTATTAGTAGAAATTTGTGTATATATGTAGTTTATTAAGTGTTTGTGACTAAATGATGGTATTTATATAATTTTTAAAATTTCTAACACCTGCATCCAGACATGCTGTGTGAATACTCTGTTTTCTGTTTTAATTACATGTAAGTTGATCCTATAACTTTCTGATCACTTATGGGTAAAAAACAAAAGCAAAAACAAAAAACAGTCCAGTCCAGTTCATTACAATTTAAATCACATTTACATTCATATTCTTCTTTCTGCAGGATGATAGCTAACCCTCAGCCTGATGGTCTTGGTGTGAAAAAGAACCTAATTAGCTCTTTCACTTTTATCCTGCCCCTTTAAAGGATCAGATATGGAAATGGGCCAAAATCTTTTTTATCTAATTAGTGCTCACATAATCCTCTTGGCTTTCAATGAGATGGGTATGGCTGGCATCTAAATGGTGACTTTTTCATGTAAAACTTGTGTGAGATCACTGGGGATTTTGGAAGAGGTTTTCTCACTGAAGAGTTTCATTACGTGGAAGCCATTCTCTTTATATATTCCGTCATCTTTCTCCCAGCAGAATATCATTGCTCTTGCTACAGGAATCGGCTTCCGGAGTGGCTGCTTATCTGGCTCATGGCAAACTCCCACTTCCTTATCATGCCCAACAGTGTGAATGTTGGCCATCACACTGCTGTCTCCTCCCTTCACTTGGCACTGTTTCCCAATTCTCTCTTCCTTCTTCACATATGACCAAGGGGGTATCAGTACATATCTATCTGACAGTGAGATGCCATCTTGCCTTCTTGTGTGGACCCCAATCTCTATAAGTGGTTCTCTGAGAGCCTTCTTATTTGGATGAGAAGAGCAACTTTTATCCTCATTTTGTAAAGGAAGGTTGTACAATTTTACTAGGATATCTATACTTCCTACAACTCTGTCCATAAACCTGTGTCTCTTTTTAATTCCTTTTATAGAACCTTAAATATTTTTTCTTTTTCTTTTTTTAAATTTTATTTTTTCATTACCATTTATCCCTTTATGCCCTCTTCTACCTTCACCCCTTACCTCCACAATCACCACACTGCTGCTGTCCATGTCCATGAATTCTCTTTTTTTCTTTTTTGCTCAACCCCTCCTCCTTCCCCACCAGAGTTGTCTGCTTACTTTCTATCTATGAGTCTATCTCTATTTTACTTGGTAGTTCAGTTTTTATTTCTTCAATTACATTTGACATGCAATATTATATTAGTTTCAGATGTATAACATAGTGATTAGACATTTATATAGCTAACTAAGTGATCACCCTAATAAGCCTAGTACACATCTGACACCATACATAGTTATTGCAATATTATTGACTATATTCCCTATGCTGTACTTTACATCCCTGTGACTATCCTATATATTAAAAGCCTAATATGCTAAGTGTCCAGTTGTCCAGTCATCCATTCAATCAATCAAAGCATAATATGCTAATGATATGCTAAAGTTGCTCAACCACTTGCTATGACATGCACTGACCACCAAGGGGCAGACAGTCAACTGGTCGACCAGTCGCTATGACTTGCGCTGACAACCAGGGGGCAGATAGTAGACCAGTTGACCAGTTTCTATGAAGTGCACTGACCACCAGAGTGTAGATGCTCCCACTGGTAGGTATGCTTGCTGCTGGGGTCCAGCCAATTGGGACTGAGCGAGATGGGCTGAGCATGCCCTGGAGCCCTCCCATGGTCCCTACCCAGCTCGCCAATCCCCCACATCTCTCCCTGGCCTCAATCGTGCACTGGTGGGGTCCCTCAGCCTGGCCTGTGCCCTCTCACAATTCAGGCTGAGGGACCCACCCTCCGAGTGCATGAATTTCATGTATCAGGCCTCTAGTTTTTTATAAGTAGGAATTTGTGCTTCTCAATGCTTTCACTTTTTCCACCTAGCCCTCACTCCCACTCCGATCTGGTGACCAGCTATCTCTGACAACAGTCCTGAGGGGTATCTTTGGGGTTGATGGTATCTATTTCTCTTAGTAAACTTTTCTGGAATCTCTCTTTAGAATGCTTGTAGTAGTATTGGATGCAATTCTAAAGCCACAGGAAAAGTCAGATTAAAAATTGATTACATATATATTGAAGTAAAGATTTGCAAGATCACTTTTCCTCCAATGTATTTTTTTTTATCTCCCCTTCACCAATTTTTCAGATATAATAAACTGAAAAGGTAGTATTCTTTTTTTTTAAAAAAAATATATTTTATTGATTTTCTACAGAGAGGAAGGGAGAGAGATAGAGAATCAGAAACATTGATGAGAGAGAAACACCGATCAGCCGCCTCCTGCACATCTCCCACTGGGGATGCGCCCGCAACCCAGGTACATGCCCCCGACCGGAATCGAACCCGGGACCCTTCAGTCTGCAGGCCGACGCTCTATCCACTGAGCCAAACAAGTTTTGGCAAGGTAGTATTCTTAATGAAACAGTGCATTCATTTATTTTAGAACCATCCTGTCCTCCATGCTTTCTCTGTTAAAACGCACAGAAGACTCATCTATCATTTAAATCCAAACCTTTTTTTTTTTACTAATTTCTTGATAGAATTATTCAATTAATAGGTATTCCCTATCCTTGAATATTTATTATTATATTATGATAAAAGAAGAATAAGTTCTATTACTGTGAATATTATTATAACTAGTATTCATTTAAATGGTTGGGAGAATTGTAGTTCATCTCTTCTCCTCATGGCCATTTAAGGGCCAATAGTGTTTGTACACCTATGGCAGAAAAAAACATTAATTCATATATTGTTCATACCTAAATCACTTTTTGTTAATATATATTTTGTAGTTCTTACAGTAAAAATACTTTTGCTCCCTTCAAAAAGAGTCTTCTTCTAAGGAGATTATGCTAAGAAGGTTTCCTCCATTTAAAGACGAATTTTTTACTTTGAAAAGTAAAATGAGATAGTTTATTGAAAATTCAATTCATTAAATCTGACTGAAGATTCAGTCCAAAACCACTTTAAAAAACCAGAATTTTAATTTGCATGCTGTAATTTTTCTATTATGTATTTATTTTATGCAGCTGTCTTTCAATTTTGTGACATACTCAAGCAATTATTGATAGTTGTGTTGAATTTAGTAAGACTGCCTTCCTTACTTAAATGATCTATTTCTGTTGAACTGTCAGTTAAGGATAACCTCATGCTTGCTGACATATCACTAGTGATTGATTGATTGCTAAAGAAATGTTGATATTTCCGTGTGCTGTTTATTTTGCTTCTTCATATGTCACATTGACCTTATTTTCTTTGTCCATTATACACTTTTTGTTTTCTTTGAAAATGTTCATAAAATAAGTTATGAATTTTATCATGGGGTGTGTGTGTGTCCAAATATGAGTTAGCTGCTTTATACCTTTCTCTTCTAAAGGTATAAAAATAAAAAGCTCCCTTTTGTAGATCAAAGTTTTCTGTTATTCATGGCTACTATTTATCCTTGAGCTACCATTACTATATACTTAACATAGAATGGTCTATTTTAAATGTTTTTTAGTATTTTATTGCTATAACATGTTTTATAACTGAAAATATTTTTGAGTTTTTAATCAACTTACTGACATCTTGAAATTACTACACTCATTCATTCACCCTTCTAGTCAATATTTTTTCCCTAAATACCTGCTATGAGCCAGCATTGACCTAGGCCCTAAAAACAAGAGACAAGAGACCAGGTCTTAACTATCATGGACCTCAGGGTCTGGTTGTCCATGTAGAAAAAGAAAAACAACTAGCAAATATACAGACCCTGGGGGAGGAGAGGGCTATGAAGACTGAGTGGTAAAACAACTTGTTTGGGGAAATATGAAACAGCTAGAGGCCTGCTGCATGAAATTCGTGCAAGGGGCTCAGCCCTCACAGCTGCAGTGGCTTGCCTCGGCCCTCACAGCCCCAACTTTATCCAGAAGGATGTCCAGAAGGTTGTTTGGCTGTTCGGTCTAATTAGCATATTACACTTTTATTATTATAGATGTTGGATAAGTACATTTGTTTATGTATTTTTCAATCATTGAATATATATTTATTGAATTTCTATTTTATGCAATAGAAGCATAGAATGTCAAAAGCTAGAGGAGAATGCAAGGATATTCTTATTGACTTCAGGCTGTAAAAATAATGAAGTTGAGAAGTCAAATTGCTTGTTCAGTGCAAAACTTACTGAATGACAAAGCCAAAGCAGGTTCTTCTTGCTACCATTTTCCTTATTACATTGTGCTTAGTGCTGTATTCATAGGAATTTACCATAAATTTAACAAATTAATAGATTAAAAATCATATCTTATCACTGTCATTTTAGCACTAACTCATATGTACACATGGCCAACATTTGTATCACTTAGAGACACTAGGCTTTGAGGGAGCTAAGGGGGATATAGGAAAATCACTGAAAACAGTCAAACTTCTCTTTCAATATTCAAAACTATAAACATCCTAAACCTTATCTCATGCTCCTCTATATTTGCTGACAATGTAATTTCATCCTTGTTAACTATAAATATTACTGAAAGGAATTGAAAGTGACAAGCCTCCTTGGTGATAGTTCATGAAATTAGAAACACTTATTGATTAGCACCAAACTTCACTGAGATTTCAAAGTAAATCATTCAATAGTCTTATAACTATTGAAAGGGATGTGGGACTATTCAATATAAATTGGACATTTGTTCAGCAACTTTAAAACAGGAGTGCATACACTAATTAATAGACTGAATGTTTTGTCTTCTATATTAAATATTTTTAAGTAACTACAAATAACACATGGTGGCTCAAAGGGATTTAAATATTGTATTCACAGTGTCTGAATTAACCTGAGGGTATGTTAGTCACTGGAAGGTGGTGGGTAAATTTTTTTAAAGAGCAGTTTAAACTTTTGTATTCTATTTTATTTTTTCAAAACTTGCTCTGATTCCAGATAGCCAATTTCTTTTATTAACAAATAAGAAAAATATTGGCTTTTTGCTATTGATAACCCCTCCTCCAAGATTATAATTCTCTAATATTTTCAATTATCATCATATCTGAGCGGGGCACATACTAGAAATTGCATTGATGTCAGAATTGATATCAGGGTTCTAAATATATTTATGTGTTTTCACTATGGAAGTCAGTTATATAGAAGGTAGTGATTTATAATATTAACTTCATATATATCCGTGCATTCAATTATTTAGCAAATATTAATTAAACACTTACAAAAAAGGTAGGATCCCATCAGGTTTGAGAGATACAATGATTAAAAAAAAAAGACTCATTTCCAGCTCAAATGAAGCTTAAAATATCATATTAGTAAATTAGCAATTTTAATATAGTAAGGTATTGATAAGTCCTAAACTCACCAAACAAGATGAGTTTTGTCTTCACTGTTGAAATCATTAAAATAAATGTTAGGCTTCTATTTTGTGAATGTCATTTTTATTACTTATTATGTGGATGGAGAAAAAAACATTTGTGTTAGATTGCATTTTCAATGATGTTCACAGTAATATTTCTGGTCTCACATGATCTTACAATTTTTGCCACCATAAAGATTAGAAGTCTAGTCTGGCCAGCATGGCTCAATGGTTGAGCACTGACCTATGATTGACCTATGAACCAGGAGGTCATAGTTCAATTCCAGTCAGGACACATGCCCGGTTGCAGGCTCAATCCTCTGTAGAGGGAGTGGGGGACATAGCAGGTCAATGATTCTCTCTCATCATTGATGTTCTCTCTCTCTCTCTCTCTCTCTTCCTCTCTCAGAAATCAATTATATACACTGATTTCCAAGCCTGGCCCCAGTTGCACATTTGTGAGCAAAATAAATGCTTTTGATGTTTAAGCCATTAAGTTTGAGATTTTTAAATGCATAAATAGATAGCTGGAACAATGTCTCCATATCTAAAGTTTTGTTCATTTCAGTAAAATAATTCCTCCAGTATTATGCTCCTTGGAAAATGACACTAGAAATTGCTTCTAATATCTATTTCTGCAAACGTATTTCCTGTTATTCATATACTAGAGGCCTGGTGGACTAATTTGTGCACAGATGGGGTTCCTCAGGGTAGCCTGTGGGGATTGGGCTGAAACCCATAGTTCAACACCACCTGCAACTCCTACCTGCCACTCCCATGCATCCCTGCCCCACTGCGCCTTCCAGGAGCTGGTGCCCAATCAGTCCCAATTGGGAGAGGCTTGGCCACCAAAGCGGAACTCGGCAATCATGAGCTCTGTGTCTGGCGCCATCCCAAGGAGAGTGGCCTCTGGGATTGGGATGAAACTGGCTCTCCAAGATCCCCCAAGGGTTCCTGGATTATGAGAGGGTGTAGGTCAGGCCAAGGGATCCCACCAGTTCAGCACTGGGGCCGGAAAGGGACCACGGGAGGGCTCCAGGGTGTGTCTGGCCTGTCTTGCTCAGTCCCTATCAGCCAGACCCCAGCAGCAAGCTAAACTACTGGTCAGAGCATCTGCCCCCTGGTGGTCAGTGCACATCATAGCGAGTGGTTGAGCAGCCTTAGCATATCATTAGCGTATTACGTTTTGATTGGTTGAACAGTTGACCAGTCACCATATGACTGGACACTTAGCATATGAGGCTCTTATTATATAGAACTAGAGGCCTGGTGCACTAAATTCATGCACTCGGGGGAGGTGCCTCAGCCCCGCCTGTGCCCTCTCACAGTCCGGCAGCTCTGTGATTGATCACCCTGCAGAGGGAGGCCCCCCACCCACGCAGCGCTGCTGGCCAGGTAGGCTGGGCCTCCCTCTGCGGGGCAATCCTGGAGCCAGCCAATTGCCCCACAGGCCGGTGGCCTGGGCCTCCCTCTGTGGGGCGATCATGGGGCAGTGGCTGGACCCCCAAAGATTTTTCTATTTCATTACTGAATCTAAGATTGAAAATGTGAGTATTCTCGGAACAAAAATTGATAATGTCTGTGGTTCTTAAGTCTTAAGTGGTTAATAAAATCTTTTCCTGGAAACTAATTGTGACAGAGTAGACCATGGACTATGGAGAAGAAATAGAGGCATTAACTTATAGATAAGCTTTCCCATTTTATTATTTTGCCTAGGACTAGCTCCATTCCCAAATAACTGAAATTTACCCATTTAAACAGTGGACTGTATTTTGTTTCTCATAGAAATGTATCTAAAATATATTGTTCACTCCCTTGACTTATTAAAGAGAGCTTACTGCAAAGAATGTACACTTTCTTCATGACCCAGAGTCACTATTTGGTTTGTCTTAAATTACCTTAGATTGCTGTCTTGCCTGGTAATTCTGTCGTGTCACTTTTTTAAAAATATATATTTTATTGATTTTTTACAGAGAGGAAGGGAGAGGGATAAGAGTTGAAAACATCGATGAGAGAGAAACATCTATCAGCTGCCTCCTGCACTCTACCTACTGGGGATGTGCCTGCAACCAAGGTACATGCCCTTGACCAGAATCGAACCTGGGACCCTTGAGTCAGTAGGCTGATGCTCTATCCACTGAGCCAAACCAGTTAGGGCTGTTGTGTGACTTCTTAATGGCAGCAAACTGGTGTAGCTGCTTTTAGTGTCAACCTAGCCACACTCCTCTATCCCTCACTATCTCTCATATATTCTTTAGCTCTATGACTTTAAAGTCAGAAAGCCCTATGTTTCAGTTCTGAATATGATATTTAGCAGCTCATTACCTGACCTCTTTTTTAAGTCTTACTTTGTGGAGCTAGTGGTAGTACTTCCTACAGGGACTGTGGTGAGAACCAGATTAAAAATGCACATGAAGCAACAAGCTTTTTATTTAGCGGAATGTGGTAGCTTAAGAACAATAAAATGGAACAAAGTATCCAAGCTTATTAAGTAAGCAACCTGCATTTTAAGTATAATTTTGAAGTTGTAAACATCTTTCAGAGGGCACATTGATTACTTTTCTCTGTCACAGAATGTTCTCATGAGGATAGAGGTACTTTATACTAATATTTAAACTTAAATCATATGTAAGGGGGAGAGGATTATGAAGGAGGACTGCCAGGAAAGTGGGTAGACTTGTATTTTGACATACTAAAATCAAAGAATAATATATAAAATATCGTTTAATGTATAACCATTCCATCAGGTGCATCATTGTCTCTTCAAGTATTCTGTAGCCTGTTGAGGTTATTGCCTGTGCCTTATTTATTGAGTTGGTTATTACCTAACATTGTTCTGTTTAGAGCAGTGGTTCTCAACCTTCCTAATGCCACGACCCTTTAATACAGTTCCTCATGTTGTGGTGACCCCCAACCATAAAATTATTTTCGTTGCTACTTCATAACTGTAATTTTGCCAGTTATGAATCATAATGTAAATATCTGATATGCAGGATGTATTTTCATTGTTACAAATTGAATATAATTAAAGCATAGTGATTAATCACAAAAACAACATGTAATTATATATGTGTTTTCCGATGGTCTTAGGCGACCCCTGTGAAAGGGTCATTCGACCCCCAAAGGGGTCGTGACCCACAGGTTGAGAATCCCTGGTTTAGAGTAACGACAAGTACCTAACTGACTCTGAGTAATTTTGGGAAATAGGGGATAAAGTGTGGAAGGACCTTTTTCTTGCCTTAGATATTATGGGATTGCCCCTCCATGTGAGTCCCTTGAAGTGTCCCAGGAATTTCAAAGCATCATTTCCTAGTTAAAGGACTCTGTGAACCTACGGTGAACTTTTAAAATGTCAATTTTCAGTTGCTTATGGTCTACCTTTCCTTCCTCATGCAGTTATTGCTGACATTCAGCGTAGTCATGAGAATATTCAATTAAGAGTTCTGCTTGCCAAGTCGCCTTTAAATTTCTATATTTTATTTGTCCCACAGCATCTATTTGGAGTGCCACCATCTTGGAAAAGGGAAGGTATATGATCTTTATTATAATGGCCCCTCTCCAAGGAAATAAATGTTCTAAAATAAAAGGCAGGCCAGTGTGACAAATAGTATCAGAATTTCCACCCTCCCATCAGATTACCACATATAACCTTCAGGGCTTATCTTTTCTTGGCCTTTATTTTTGGCTAGAATATTAGCATAACACAATAGCACATTGATAACTCAATCACTTGGGGCTTTGCCAGCCTGAAGGCTCTCATACCAAATTATTTTAGTGGCTTATATATAGTAAATTAAAATCTGAGAGGAGGAGGTGATACTGAGCAAGTTAGTTTATCTGATATTCCTTAGGGCAAATTGGAGAGTGAGCCCTATGCTCACCAAAAGAATGTTTTGTTCTAGGACCAGATCTACTCAAATGGAAAGTTTCCAGTTGGTTTGGAGGGGAGTGTTGTCACAGTACAATAGGCTTTTGAGAGTTACATTTGACAAAACTAAAATAATGAAGGATCACTGACATTTTGTTACAATATCCAAAGAAACCGTAGAACCAAGGTATTAAGAAAGAGATGCTTATTTGCTTATTTTTAATCCTAATAAGATTGCCTCTTTTTTTTTTTTTTTTTTTTTTTTTTTTTTTTTCTAATGCTTCTCACAGAGACCTCTGGGGGAAAAAAATGATTTCTTTTCTGACATTGCTATTTTGTCTGAACTTATCGGAAAATTTGTTAGGCTCTTTTTATCTTTAAAAAATGAAGATAAGATTTATCTTTTAAGAGAGAAGAAAAGTATTAGATGTGTAGTTAAATATTGACAGCTTCTGGGCATATTCAGATGTAGCTTTTAAAGATATTCAGTCAGAAACTCTACCCTTAAATTTGCTGGTATTTGATTTGACAAGATATTGACTGAAACAACTCCTGATTCATCATAATTGAATAGGAGTAGCTTAATTAAACTATTTAAAGCTCATTTTCTTTGAAGTTCTTCTTTGTCCTCTCCTTTCATCCCCCAAAGCGATAATTATCAGAGGTCTAAATCTTAGAACTACTCAACAAGTTGAGTGATCTTGACACAAATACAGCCAAGCAGCTTATTGCCTGTTTTAACCCTGCAGACATACTCTGCAGTTTAGATTGATTGATATTTTAACGCCAAACATCATCACAGAGAAGTCTCATAAGAGAGCAAAAACACTATTATTGTAGAATGAATCTACTGGAAGAAATAAAATTCAAGAATGAAGAAATATAAGCAGAAGTGACCAGGGACTATCTATTTTAAACTGGCAGTTTGTCCTAACAATTTGGCCTTGGATATATAATGTTCAGTGATTTCATGCATAACTACACAATAATGCTAGTCATTCGTCATTATATCTAGAGAGCAGACCAAGTATGACTACTTTTATGATATTGCTTTTTTGTTGTCACCATTAAACATTGAAATGATTACTACTTTTGTTGAATTTCATTAGAATTGAACTAATGTTTCTGTGTATATATCTTAGAAACAATATTTCCTAGATAACATTTTTTAGAAGTTCAGAAAAATGAGCATATTATGTTCAATGACTAACCACTGTGGAGATACCAAACAAATGGTGTTTGAAGAACTGGTTTGGGACACAAGACTCACAATTATGTGAAGGCGACCAATAATGAGTAATTGTATAAAAAGAATGATATGAAAATCCATGTGTTGTGGTGTTTTAGGAGTTTAGCAAAAGAATGAACACCATGAGCTGGGCTGGTTAGGAATGGTATTTCAGAGGTGGGGCTTCACTTTGTAGAATTAGGTAAGATACAGGGAAAGAAATAAATGACATTCCAGATGAAGAAATAACCCTGTGGGAAGGGCAGAGGCAGAAACGTTCAAGAAATGCACTACAGTTGAAACAAACATTTTATGCTGGGATTGAAGAGGAAAATAAGGTTGAAAGCATAAGGGCATCAGAGAGTGGAAGGATTGTATTAGTCTGTGAGGGGTGCCATAACAAAATACCACATACTGGATGACTTAACAGAAATCAATTTTTTCAAAGTTCTGAAAGCTTAAAGCCCAAGAACAAGGTATCAACAGATTTGGTTTCCTCTGAGGCATTTTTCCTTGGCTTGCAGGTGGCCATATCTTCACATGATCTTTCCTCGGTGTGCATGCAAACCTGGTGCTCTCTCTTGTTTGTTCACATTTTCTCTTCTTATAAGGACAACAGTTATATTGCATGAGGGCTCATTCTCACAGCATCTTAGCTTAATTATCCCCTAGTAGGTCCTATCTCCAAATATAATCACATTCTGTAGTATTAAGGATATGTCTTCAATGTATCGATTTGGGGGTGAGGGGCCACAGTTCAACCCATAAGAGATTTTCATGCCATGTTGAGGTGAAGGTTTCAAAGAAAGAGCATTAGTGACCAGGGATCTAGTTATCACCAAGTCATTTCTCTTCTATGTGGCTTTGAGTGCATTGTGAAACTTCTAGTCATACACATAAAATGGAGTTGAACTAAAATATCTCTAATGTTTTGTTAAACTAATCCTATCTAATAATAGACAAACAGGGTAATTGACCGTACCTTTGCTACGCCTCCCATTGGCTAATCAGCACGATATGCAAATTAACCGCCAAACAAAGATGGCGGCTAGTTTGCATACATAGGCTCCAAGTGGCAGAGTGAAGCCTGGTGACGACGCAGGCCTTCTGCCCCAACCCGCTGGTGGAGGGCCTCTGGGCCTGCTTGGTCAGCGCTGCTGGGGGGATGGAGGAGCAGAGACACAGCCACAGGGGGGCCAGCTCCCAGCAGCCCCAAGCCCCGCCTCGGCGTTGAGGTTGGAGGAGCAGAGACACAAGCCTTCAAGGAGGCCGGATACCCAGCAGCTCCAAGTCCCACAGCTGTGGTGGTGCTGGGGCCAATGGGGCTGGAGGAGCAGAGACACAGCCTACAGGGGGGCTGGCACCAGCCACCCCAAGCCCCATGGCCCCGGCACTGGGGCCACTGGGGTCAGAGTAGCAGAGACATAGCCCACAGGGGGGCCGGCACCCAGCTGCCCCAAGCCCTGCCTCGGTGCTGGGGTGGAGGAACAGAAACACAGCCCGCAGGGGTCCCGGCAGGCAGTGGCCCCAAGCCCTGCCTCGGCACTGGGGTCAGAGGAGCAGAGACACAGCCCGCAGGGGGGCTGGCACCCAGCCGCCCCAAGCACCACAACCTCAGCGGGGCTGGAGCCTCTGGGGTCAGAGGAGCAGAGACAGAAGCCGCAGGGGGCGGGCACCCAGCAGTCTCAAGCCCCGCCTTGGCACTGGGGTCGGAGGAGCAGAGACACATCCTGCAGGGGGGGGCAGCACCCAGCAGCCCCAAGCCCCATGGCCGAGGAGGCTCTGGGGCCACTGGGGCCTCTGGGGACGCTAGGGCCAGAGGAGCAGAGACACAAGCCTGCAGCGGGGCCCAGCACCCAGCAGCCCCAAGCCCCGCCTCAGGGCTGGGGCAGCTGGAGCTGGAAGAGCAGAGATAGAGCCCACAGGGGGCCTGGCACCCAGCAGCCCCTAAACGCAAGGCCGCAGAGGCACTGGGGCCACTGGGGCTGCAGCAGAGACACAAACCGGCAGGAAACCTGTGGAAAGGGAGGTAAACTATCCTAACTTTATCTCCCTTTCCACAAGATGAGAAAACTGACCCTGATTATTTAGTGATATGGCCCACACACCTTTCTACAAGCTCAGGGTATGTTATGATCACTCCCAGGAAGTGATCAGAATACTGGTCAGAATACTGTCTCCAGGGAATAACGCTACTGTGGCAAATCATCTAAGAGAGGAAACAAGCTTTTGTTGGGTTTATTCTGAAGGTCAGAGAACAGACCACCCCAACATATGCCATGTTGTTATATTGACGATCTTGACCTGCAGATGCTTGAAAAACAGCAAATGCAAGGAGAGGTTTTCACTGAAGTCTCCTGCTCTGCCTAAAATCGGACCCCCCAAAAGGTTCCCTTGATGGGAAAAGTGCTATCAGCCAGTGAAGACTGACTCCTGTCACAGGACAGGAGACTAGAAGTTGACATCACATCCAAACTTTGTTACAAACTATCTCCCCCACCCCCATTCATCTTTCCTAAAAATCATGTACTCTCCTGTAAGAGGCCTACACATCCCATCCCCTTTCCCTAGAAAGAAGGTATTTAAATCTGGATTCTAAGCCACCTTGGGGAGTTATTCATTTTTCCCTGGGATCTCCCACATATACACTAGGTACACATGTTAATGAACTTTAGTTTTTCTCTTGGTAATCTGTCTTTCATTACAAGGGCCTCCACTAAAAACTCAGAAGGGCAGAGGAGAACTATTTTTCCTCCTCCATAATTCTATCTCAGGAAATCAAGTTCTGGGCTGAACAGCGAGTTTGGCTCAAGTGCCAAGCAGTCCCGGCTGAGGGGAAGGAAGCTTCTAGGGGGAAATCAATGATATTGGCATCAAAGTAGGACAGAGGGCACACGCATGGTTGCTGGTGGGAGTTTAAAGTGGTTCAACATTTTTGGAGGATGATTTGGCAAAATCGATAGAAATGTTCAAGGTACATCCAAGAGTCTTCTAGGAATCTCATCTGCTGAGATAAAGCATGCATGCATAAGCCCTGGACAGAACCCAGGATGCTACTGCAGGCTCCCCTTCCATGATAGGAAAACCTGCTAACAGCCTGCATTTTTAGGCAAGGTGGCATCTATACTAGTAAAAAGGTAATATGCTAATTAGACTGAACATCTTCCAGACGACCTTCCGGACGTCCTTCCGGACAAAGCCATGGTGGCAGGGTGAGGTAGAGGCGGTTAGAGGTGATTAGGCAGGCAGGGGAGAGCAGTTAGGAGGATCAGGACAGCAGGGGAGAGCAGTTAAGGGTATCAGACCATCAGGGGAGACCAGTTAGAGGGATCAGGCCAGCAGGGGAGAGCAGCTAGGGGGATCAGGCCAGCAGGCAGGTGAGCAGTTAGGTGCCAGCAGCCCTGAGGGGTCCCAGATTGGAGAGGGTGCAGGGCAGGCTGAGGGACCCCCCTGCTCCCGTGCATGAATTTCATGCACCGGGCCTCTAGTATTCTATATTTTGAGGAAATTCCTAAAAATAAAAAATAGACCATATAGACACAAGTCAACTGATATCATGAAACAGCTTATTTACAGTCAATCAGGTCAAACATAACCTCTACAGTAGCATTTACCAAAGTCTTCCTAGAACCACTGGTGTCTCATAAGACATTAATAGCTATTATTCAAAAAGTATTCTGAGGTAATAGAAAGTCAGTACACTTGGGACATTATTTTGACCATAGGACTTCTCTAGTGTTTAGCTAAGCCAAAGCATACTGTAAAATCGACAGAGTCCTGGGGCAGGAGTATTCTCCTTTTTCCCTAGCAGGCCATCAATATCTTTCACTCTCTGCCTATAAATTTGCACACCACAAACAAGGAACAAAATCAAAGCTATTTTATTAGAATAATTAAGACTGTTCTTTGAAGCTTTTTACTTTTTATGTAAGAATTGGTTTTTTGAGAAGATTTACTATAATTTTGGGAGTAGCTATGATAAGTACATTATAAAAATTTTAAATAAAAGTCAGAGTGGGAGGTAGGGTCAATATGGCAAAGTAGAAATATTCTGGGCTCACTTACTCTTGTGTACACACCAAGCATTTCTCTCTGAGAAACCTGAAGACAAGCAGAATAGATTCTCTACAACTGAGGATATAAATAAAAAGCCACATTGAGATGGGTATGAGGGGCAGAGGTAATCTTGCCAGGACCTCTGATGTGGCAACTCTCAACACTACATGGCAAATATCATATACCATGATCAAGTGGGATTTATTCCAGTGATGCAAGGATGGTTCAATATTTTCAAATAAATTAATGTGACATATCACATTAACAAAACAAAAAATAAATACCATATGATCATTTGAATAGATGTATAAAAGCATTTCTCAAAATTCACCATCCATTTGTAATAAAAACTATCAGAAAATTAGGGATAGAGGGAACATACCTCAACAAATAAACACCACATATGAAAATCCTACAGTAACAATATCCTCAAATGGTAAAAGCTGGAAGTTTTATTTCTAAGACCAGGAAGAAGAAAAGGACACCCACTCTCACTACGTTTTATTTAAGATAGTATTAAAAATCCTAGTCACAGCAATCATACAAGAAATAAAAAGGCATCCCAATTAGAGAGAAGTAAAACTGTCACTATTTACAGATGACAGTTTTACTTCCTTTTTTACTTCATATTGAAAACCTTATAGATTCCACAAAAAAGCTGTAGAACTAATAAATGAATTCAGTAAAGTTTTAGGATACAAAATTAACATACAGAAAATCAGTTGTGTTTCTATGCTAATAACAAAATACTAGAAATAAAAATCGAGAAAACAATCCCATTTATAATTGAATTAAGAAGAATAAAATACCTAGTAATCCTATCTAATAATAGACAAACATGGTAATTAACCATACCTCCGCTACACTTCCCATTGGCTAATCAGCAGGATATGCAAATTAACTGCCAACAAAGATGGCCGCCGGCAGCCAGGCAGCTGAAGCGAACAGGAGGCTTGCTTGCTCCAGTGATGGAGGAAGCCAAGGTTCCCCGCCTGCCGCAGCCCAGCTCTGAGCTCCAGATGCAACAATGTTGCAATTATAGAAGCTAAACAAACCCCAGAAACCTTCTTTCAGCCGCCAGCGGGCTCAGAGCTTAGAGCGCCAGTGATGGCAACAGAGTTTCAATTATAGAAGCTAAACAAACCCAGATATCTGCTTTCAGTCAGCCACAGCCTCAGAGCTGGAGCCGGCTCTCAGCTCCAGTGACAGCTATAGAAAGTAAATCCCAGAATAAAAGAAAAAAGAAAAAAAAAAAAGGCTGGGAGCTTCAGTTGCCCGCCAGCCTGAAAACGGCCCTCAGCCCCTCATCCAGACTGGCCAGGCACCCCAGTGGGGACCCCCACCCTAAAGGGGGTGTGACCAGCTACAAACAGCCATCAGCCCATCATCCAGGCTGGCCAGGCACCCAAGCGGGACCCCCACCCTGATCCGGATCACCCTTCAGGGCAAACAAGCTGGCCCCCACCCATGCACCAGGCCTCTATCCTATATAGTAAAAGGGTAATATGCAAACTGACCCCAACAGCAGAAAGACTGGGAATGACTGGTCACTATGACACATACTGACCACCAGAGGGCAGACGCTCAATGCAGGAGCTGCCCCTTGGTGGTCAGGGCGCTCTCACATGAAAGGAGCTCTGCTCAGCCACAAGCCAGGCTGATGGCTGCCAGTACAGCGGTGGTGGTGGGAGCCTCTCCTGCCTCCTCAGCAGTGCTAAGGATGTCTGACTGCAGCTTAGGTCTGCTGCCTGCTGGCAAGTGGGCATCCCCCGAGGGCTTCCGGGCTGCCTGATTGCCAGCTTAAGCCCAATCCCCCGGGGAGCAGGCCTAAGCCAGCAAGTGGACATCCCCTGAGGGGTCCCAGACTGCGAGAGGGCACAGGCCAGGTTGAGGGACCCCCTAAACCCCTGAGTGCACAAATTTTTGTGCACCGGGCCTCTAGTACTTTAAATAAGGAGGTAAAAAACCTTACTCTGACAGTGATGAAAGAAAAAGATGACACAAATAAATGGAAGGATATACTGGACTCATAAATTGGAAGAATTAGAATGACCATGCTACTCAGAGAAATCTACTGATTCAATGCATTCCCTATTAAAATCCCAATAGCAATTTTTAAATAAATAGAACAAATAATTCTAAAATGTCTATGGAATTGCAAAAGACCTTGAATAGCCAAAGCAATCTTGAAGTAGAAGAACAAAGTTGAAAATATTACACTCCCTGATTTCAAACAATATTATAAGACTATAGTAATCAAAAAAGCATGGGACTGGCACAAAAACAGACATATGGATGAACTGAATATAATAGAGAGCCAGAAATAAACACATGGTTATATGGTCCATTAATCTATTACAAAAGAGGACAGAATATACAATGGGAAAAAGACAGTTTCTCCAATAAATGGTGTTGGGAAAACTGGATAGATACATGCAAACAAACAAACAAACAAACAAAAAAGAAAGAAAGAAAAAGACAAGAAAAGAAAGAAAGAAATTGAACCACGTTTTTACACCATATACAAAAATAATCTCAAGTTGTACTAAGGACTTAATTGTTGTTGGGGTCCAGCCCCAGCAGGTCCAGTGGTTCCCAAAGGTGTGGACGGAGTTGGCGAAGAATGAATGTCATGGTGACAATGTTCAGTTGATCAGCATAACGAGGTTCTTTTGCCAGGTTCTAGCCAGGATCTCCAGCCAGGTTCTGTCTTTTATTGCCTTGTTACATCTGTATTTATACCAGTTGATTTTAATCCTATTAATCTCTATTCCAAAGGTTAGGGTGTTTCTTATCTCCATGCCAGGGAGTAAAGATTATGTAGCTTAAGCATGATTGTTCTTGTTAAAGTGATTAACTACCCACCTGGCACTTAGTTAAGGGGTTTTATTCCCTCCCTAACTTCAGGGAAAAATCCCTACCTGGGGAAACAACCTTTCTCAGAGAGGTGACTTGGTTAAAACACATAGCACCAAGAAGGGGAGCAAACATATTAAGAACAGTATGCCATATATGCCAGGTCCCTTGAAACATGCTGTGCAGATGTTTCTTCCCTGCAGCGACTATGTCAAGCAGCAAGGATGGACCAGCTTCCGGCAAATTGTAAGACCAGAAACAATGAAACTCCTATAAGAAAACATAGATAGTAAACATTTTGTCATCAGTTTTAGAAATGTTCTTTTAGATATTACCCCTACCCCCAGGCAAGAGCAAAAAAAACACAAATGGAATTACAGAAAATTAAAAAGTTTTTTCATGGGGAAGAAAATAATCAAGAAAGCAAAAAGGCAACCCACTCAGTGGGAGAAGATATTTGCAAATGATAAATCCAATATGGGGTTAATTTTCAAAATATGGAAATAAATCATACAATTTAACATAAAAAAACCCTAGACAACCTGATTAAAAACTTGTCAGAGTGTCTGAATAGACCTTTTCCCAAAGAAGACATACCGATGGCCAAAAGATACATGAAAATATGCTCAACATCACTAATCATCAGGGAAATCCAAATCAAAAACAGAATGAGATATCACCTCACCCTTGCCAGATTGGCTATTACCAAAGAGATAACAAATAACAAGCGTTGGCAAAGATGTGGAGAAAAAGGAACCCGTATGCACTGTCATTGGGTTTGTGAATTGGTGCAGCCACTATGGAAAATTGTATGGAGGCTCCTCAAAACATTAAAAATAGAATTGCCACATGATTGAGCATTGCCACTTCTGAAGAAAACAAAAACAATAATTCAAAAAGATTTATGCACCCCTATGTTCATTGCAGCATTATTTACAATGGTCAAGATATGGAAGCAACTTAAATGTCCATCTATAGATGAATGGATCAAGAAGATGTGGTACTCATCTAGAATAATAATCAGCCATAGGATGGACCTAGAGGGTATTATGCTAAGTGAAATAAATCAGACAAGGACATATACTGTATGATTTCACTTGTAGGTGAAATTTGAAAACAAAACAAATGAACAAACAAAACAAAACAGAAATGGACTCATAGATACGGAGAACAAACTGATGGTTGCCAGAGTGGAAGGGGTAAAACACATAAAAGGGTTAAAAAGTGGTTCTCAACCTTCTGGCCCTTTAAATACAGTTCCTCATGTTGTGACCCAACCATAAAATTATTTTCGGTGCCACTTCATAACTGTAATGTTGCTACTGTTATGAATTGTAATGTAAATATCTGATATGCAGGATGGTCTTAGGGGACCTCTGTGAAAGTGTCGTTAGACTGCCAAGGGGGTCGCGACCCACAGGTTGAGAACCACTGGGTTAAGAGGTACCTACTTCTAGTTATAAAATAAGCCATGGGGATGTAATGTACAGCATAGGAAATGCTGTCCTTATCGTAATACCTGTATGGTGACAGATGGTTTCTAGACTTACTGTGATGATCACTTCATTGGGTACATAAATACTGAATAACTATGTTGCATACCTGAAAATAATATAATGTTGTATGTAAACTATGTTTTAATGAAAAAGAAAGTTACAATAATCAAACCAAGGCCAAGGAGATGGAAATCCAGAAGAGAATGAAATACTCTAGCTGCTTTTTCTTATTTTATAAACAGTGTAAGATTTATTCTCTTAAAGTCATATGATAGTCCAGAAGAATAAAGAGAAGACTCTTAGCACTTTGAGAGCTCCCAAATAATCTTTCCTTGTCTTTTACTCATTTTCTGGTGGGGACCAAAATGAAGCAATCCACTCCTGAATCCACAGGAGCCGGAGAATGTGAATCTTGCTGTGCCCACAGCTCCCTATTCCCCTTCCCTCAGGGATTTGAAAGGTGGAAGGACATACTGTTCAAGAGCTAATTGATTTTTAGTGTTGGTTCTGGGGCTAGTCGCTGAGAACTGGGTTTAAAAAGAAAGGGCCCATCTCCTTTTCAGTGAGCCAGGGAGCTCTATAGTCAGGACTATCTTTCAGCGGCAAATATAGTATACATCAATTTCCAAGTTTATTTGACCATGTCCTTCTCTCTCTCACTCATTTTGGAAAGTAGACTTCATATTTTTGAGCAGTTTAGGTCCAGCGTAAAATTGAGCAGAAAGCATAGAGAGTTCCCACATACTCCCTGCCCTCCCATATGCATAGCCTCCCCACTCTCAACATCCCCTACAGGAGTGGTACATTTGTTACAATCAGTGAATCTACATGGACACATCAGTAGCATCCCAAGTCCATCATTTACATTAGGGTTCCCTCCTGGTATTATACATGGATTTTGAAAAATGAGTAAGGAGATATTTCTACCATGATGGTATCATTTGGAGTAGTTTCACCAACCCCAAAATCCTCTGTGTTCTGTCTGAGAATTCTCTTTTCATTGGTATTTACTGGTATTGCGTTGGACACATTCTGTGAAATGCTGCTTTAAAACCTGTGGCCTATGTGATGAAGAGATAAAAGCCTCGTCTCTGCTTTACTGAAGCCAGTAAAAGCAATTGATTAAAAACATATGCTATTTTATTGTCTACTACAACTCCCTGACAGTGTACCATGTGTCTCACTTTATACTTTACTAATACAAATAAACTATTTAGGTGGTTTGGGGGCCTAAGCACCTAATATATTGCTCACTTACATTTGGTAAGTATTTTAAAGGAAGGTTTACTTACATTTTCTGCCAGGAATGTGGGAGTGTGCAGCAGGGAGCTCCATAAGAGTTTATATGTTCTCTTTTAAAGTTGGATCTCATGAGAACTTTAGTTTCAAGAGCACAGGTGTTCACCTGAGGCCAGGCATTTATTTTATTTTATTTTTTTTAAGGATGAGCACTATTTCTGGGGTGAAAGGCATGTGTTGTGATCATGGAACAAGCTGCAAGGAAATAAGGGTGTTAATTTTCATCTTCAAACTTAGAGTCATAGAATTCAGAGTCTAATCCTGATCAATAGATTAGCATTTATATGGGCCTTTTATTTTATACTAGAGGCCCAGTGCACGAAATTTGTGAAAAGGGCCCGGGGTATCCCTCAGCCCAGCCTGCACCTTCTCACCATCCAGGACCCCTCAGGGGATGTCCAACTGCCAGTTTAGGCCCAATCTCGAAAACTGGCAGTCGAACATACCTCTTGCAATCCAGGACCGCTGGCTCCTAACCGCTTGCCTGCCTGCGTGATCACCCCTAACCACTCACCTGCCTGCCTGATTGCCCCTAACCCCTCTGCCTGCCTGCCTGATCGCTCCTAACCACTTCTGCCTTGGCCCCCGCTGCCACTGCTTCATCAGGAAGGATGTCCGGAGTGACGTCCAGGAGGTCGTTTGGCTGTCCGGTCTACTTAGATATTACACTTTTATTATTATAGATGAGTATCAAATAGAATCACTGAAAGACACCAGCCTTCCTGAAATGCACTGAATTTATTTGCGGTAGCTATGGGATATCTTCAAAAATTTCAATTCCAAAGTAAAAAAGTTAAATGGATGTTAATGGGACATACTGTATTTTGTCAGTAAGGTTCAATCATGACTTGCAGAAGGTTGAGGGAAATAAAATCTTGGCCTATGGCATGCGAGTACTTTCCTTAGCTACATGGTACTGGGTAAAATACTAACTCCTTTAAATTTGTGTCTTTGTTTATAAAAGAAGGAAGTTGGATTAAGTGATTAAGTCTTCTACTCCTAATACTTTCTTAACATTTTAAATAGTACAAGTAATAGGACTTGTACTGTAATTCCTCCCTCTCTCCCCTGCTCCCTATCTCTCCTGTCTCCTTCTCAGTCGTTCTTTCCCTTTCACAAGTATCTATGAATTTTGTCTACTAAGTTTTGTTCCCTCTGTTGGGTGCTGATAGCACAATGACAAACAAGATAAGGTCCTTAACTTTAGAGAGCTTTTCACTTAGTGAAGTAAATTGGAATTAAAATAGTGTGACCATGGCAGTAAATATTATGGCAGAACATAGAAAGGATACTTAACCTCCTCATGGGTTTTATTTATAAAAAGGGAGACATTCAAGTAGTTAACAAAAGGATGGATGAACCACTAATTAAAATAGTGAAATACTCCTTACAGTTTGGTAACTAGCCTCTGCCTATTCTCCCAAGTATTTCTCCTCACACCCAGGTCACCCAGGGACCTCCCTCCCATATTTTGTCTGATCCTGCCATTAAGGGGTTAATCTCTGAAAAATGTAAACCTTCCATGATTCTGTTCCAGCATGATTAGTCTATGTTCACTCTAATTAGTCACTAGGCCCTGAGCCATACTTGTTAAATGTTTTGAATATCCTCCCTAGTTCATGGACTGCCTCTTAGAAAATTGAGCAGTTATTCAGGAGTAAAAGAGAGAAGAATGGGAATGGGTAAGAGTGTTCCAGCAAAGCAATCAATGTGTATACAGATCCATTGGTGAGAGAGAGGCTGGGAGGTTTAAGAAACTGAAAATAGTTTATTAGATCTGTATTAGTGAATACTAGGAGGGACATGATGAGAGAAAACTCAAGAGAGATGGGCAAGAGCCGGGTTACAGAGTGCTTTACCATAAGGCTAAGTAATTTATATTGAGGATAGAAGGTTATTATTTATGTTTTTCTGAAGGCGACACTACTGTGTTTTATTGTTTTTTAGGAATCGCAGGAAAAAATACTACAGAAAAGTCTACATACTGCTGTGATATAGGCATCTACCACCTGTGATATCTGGACCAAACATGGTGTTACCAGTATAAGGTCTATTTGCTGTCCCCATACTCATACAACTCTTTCCAGGGCATTCCAGAAGCACCAATATCTACTTCAATACCAAAATAAAGAATAAAAAAAGCAGTATACATTCACTGTATTTTTCTTCACATTGTTTAGTCAACCTGGAGGGAAAGGGAACTGACATCTAGAAAGTAGACAATAAATTATCTTCATATTTTATCAATTTTGAAAATAGCATTAATACTGTTTTTGGGGAGTGAACTCTAAGGGCATTCTAGAGTAATGTTTGAAGATTTTATCTTCTTAATGGCCTAGAGTGAATGAATAAATAAATGAAAGTCAATAATTCTAAGGAGGTGATTGGGAATATTTCTGTTCTGAATGTTTCTTCACCTATGGAGGAAACCCAAGTAGCCTAACACTCCTAGGATCTCTATCCAATCTCTCCCACTCCTTGTTAGAAGACAGGAAGTGACTTGTACTATTGCTGAGTTTTGAAGAAGTAACTAGGCATGCAACACCTAACTAATTAATTTTTTCTATTTTTTAACTTTTTTATTAAGTTTATTGGGGTGATATTGGTTAAACGATTATTTAGGTTTCAGCTGTACAATTCTATAATGCATCACCTGTATATTGTACTATGTACTCACCTCCCAAAGTCAAGTTTCCTTTCATTACCATTTATCCCCACTTTACCCTATTCTACCTCACCTACCCCCTTTCCCTATGGTAATTACCCTATTATTGTGTGTGTGTATAAGTGTTTTCTTTTCTTAATCCCTTTCCATTTCACCCATTTCCAAAACCCCTCCCCTCTAACAGATGTCAGTCTGTTTTCTGTACCTATGAATCTGTTTTTATTTTGTTTATAGTTTATTTTGTTCATTAGATTATACAAGTAAGTGAAATCATATGGTACTTGTCTTTCTCTGACTGGCTTATTTCACTTAGCACAATACTCTCCAGTTCTATCCATGCCTTCTTTTTTATGGCCAAGTAGCATTCCATTGTGTAAATGTACCAAAGCTCCATCATTAATCATTAGAGAAATGCAAATTAAAACCACAATTAGATATCACCTCACACCTGTCAGAATAGCTATCATCAATAAATCAACAAACAAATATTGGCGAGGATGCAAAGAAAAGGGAGCCCTCAGGCACTGCTGGTGGGAATGCAGATTGGTGCAGCCACTGTGGTAAACAGTATGGAGTTCCCTCAAAAATGTTAAAAAATGAAACAGTCTTATTATCCAGCAATTCCACTTCTAGGAATATATCTGAAGAAAACCAAAACACCGATTTGAAAGAATATATGCACCTCTATGTTCACTGCAGCATTATTTATATAGCCAAGATTTATAAGCAACCCAAGTACCCATCAGTAAATGAGTGGATAAAAAAGCTGTGGTTCTAACGAATCCTTTCTGAAGCTCTTGGATTCAGTTGACACCAGGATTTGACTCCTCGGGCAGGCTCTTTGTTCTGGGGGGTTGGGGGAGGAGGAGTGGAAAAAATGCTGGAAGACACTTTCCTTGTTCCAATGCTTTAAATGTCTTGGCAGCCAAATTTGTCTCATTTGGGGGTTTGTTATTAGAAAGCCTGCTTACAAGCATATCTTGGACAGATTTTCCAGTGTCAGCTTTATCAGTAATACAGGTGATATTTTAAACCCCATTTACTGGCTTGCATGTTATATTTCAATTGGTTCAGAAGTCAGACAGAAAATAAGAGGGCTCTTTATTGGACCTCTTTCAAATACAAGGATGCATCGCTCTTATTCAAGCCATAGAAAGATTTGTTTCTGCTAAATTTAGACATGAAATTTGTTTAAGCTTAGTATGAAAGCACATTTACTATTCCCTTTAAATAGTTGCAAATGTATGCTTTAGAAATGTTTTAAAATCCTATGAAATCATCAATGGTTTAATGGCTTTCTGTGGTGGTAAAATTTCTAATTTAAGGATTCCAAATATAATGAGCCTCCTCCCCCTCCCCCCCCAAACAAAAATTAGCAATGAATGACAAATGTTACTTTTAGAGTTTTCTAAAAATTTCTGTTTAGAAAACATGAAATAGTAACATCTGAACAAATGTGTTTGTCTTTTAAGTTTGCAAACAGATCAGAAAGCTTTATATTGCTACTTATCAATTATGTTTCAATATATTCTTAGATTACAAATGGCAATATAAATAGAAATTTTGCAAAGAACCATAAGAGAGTATTATATGAAAGTATGAAAAAATGAAAAAAAGAACTATAGGAAATGGATTATGTCCTAGCAAAGTATAAATTAACAAAACAAATGCAAGAGAAGTGGAATACCTCATAGGCCAATGATGAAAAAAAAGAAAAAAGACTAAAATGGTAATTAAGAAAAAGCATTAAAAATGGAAGCTATCTAAGCCTATAAATAAAAGATGGTTTCAATGCTGTCTAAATTATTCTAGTGCATAGGAAATGTACAACTTCCCAATTCATTATATGAAGCCATCATAACTTTAATATTAAAAACTATGAAGATAGTAACACCTCATTTATTATTATAAAAGCAAAGGTTCTAAAACCATTGCCAAATAAAACCATCATTATTTCAAAGGATTATGCCAGGCCCCAATACAATTTATTCTAAAAATGCTGGAGTTGTTCCATTAATGATTGATCTTTCAGTATAATTCATTTTCTTAACAAATTAGAGGAAACTTTATACATTTTTATCACTAAAATTCTGAAAATATATTTTAAAAAGAAATGCCTAATTAGAACTCTGAGAAAGTAGGACTAGAAAAAAATACTTAAATATGAAAAAAATTAAATATAAAATGCCAAAGCAACTATAAATATGAATGAGTAATTCTATATGGATAGCAAAAACCGGAAAATATGCTCAACTTAGTAGTCTGAGAAATGAATAGCAAAGCAAAAATGAAAAACTACTTCATTCTACCAAGCTGCCAGAATTAAAATATACTCTAAAACCAACTGCTAGCAAAGACATGTGAAGCAACTCTATCATTTATCATTGGTGAAAGGCTTTTCTCATTTTATTGCTTTCCCAGAAAACAATCTGGTATCATATACTTAAAAAAATTTATATTCTTCTACCAAGCAACCCCATTTCTAGGAATCTATCCTATAAAAATCAAAACATGACATATAAAATTATGCCTCCAAAAACTTTTCAAGAATCATTGCTCTTGGAGAGAAAAGACAACAACAAAAATGAATCATCATCAATAAAAAATGATTGAATAAATTATGCAGACATAATTTTCCCACATTTATTTGGATATTGTGGAGAGAGATTTGAATAGTCTTTTATATTCATATCATGAATATTATGGGAGAGATATCATGAAGAGAAATGCGGACAAAGACTATAATATAATAAATTTTTCAGCTAAAAAAAACATTAATGCCAGCAGGACGGTGGCCATGGATGTCGGACCCACAAAGGAGTGTTTAAAAACTCATATGCCATCTGGCTGATGTGGTTCAGTGGGTGATCATTGACCTATGAACCAGGAGGTCACGGTTTGATTCCCAGTTGGGATGTATGCCCAGTTGTGGGCTGGATCCCTAGTGTGGAGCATGCAGGAGGCAGCTGATCAATGATGCTCTCTCATCATTGATGTTTCTATCTCTCTCTCGCTCTTCCTCTCTGAAATCAATAAAATATCCTATATAATAAAAGGCTAATATGCAAATAGACCAAATGGCTGAACAACCGGTTTCTATGATGTGCACTGACCACCAGGGGGCAGACAATCAATGCAGGAGCTGCTCCCTGGTAGTCAGTGAGCTCCCAAAGAGGGAGTGCCACTCAGCCAGAAGCTGGGCTCACAGCTGGAGAGCGCAGCAGCGGTGGTGGGAGCCTCTCCTGTGACTGCGAGAGGGTGCAGGCCAGGCTGAGGGACATCCCCTCCCCGCCTCCCACCACCCACCCAAGTGCACGAATTTCATGCACAGGCCTCTAGTATATACATAAAAATAACTCATATGCCAAATCAATTTACACTGAAAACAGATTGTACTGGAACATTTGGTCCATATCTGGCCATTGCTGGTATCAGCAGCAAGCAAGAGAGATAAGTGTGGAAAGGGCCTTTCCTAATTCCCAACCCCTGAATGCTATGCCCTAAAGGCAGGGATGCCACTGGGGTGAGCCTTAAAGCCTAGGGCATGGGCCTGGGTGAAACACTGCAGGTGCAGATCTCGGTGGTAGTAGCAAATATTCAAACAGGTACGACAAAGGCAGAATTGGAGAAGGTTCCATTTGAACAACAGTTGAACATGGGTCAGTCTGTCCTTAGAGATGAGAGGGTGCGACTCCAAAGGAAGGGCAATGGACTCTGTTGCCCTCAGCCAACTGGAAGGATTCCGGTTCAGATCCCTGAATCTGAAGTAGGAGCGATGGGCCATTCCAGGACAATTTGGTTATTTAGAAGCTTGCTGTTTAATTTTCCAATATTTGGGGATTCTTCAGCTAGTCCTCTGTTATTGATTTCTAGTTGAATTCCATTGTGGTTGAAGAGCATCATTTATATGACTTATAATTTATAAATTTCATTAAGATGGGGAAGGCTCAGAATGTGGTTCATTTTGGTTGCATGCTCCATGAGGGTTTGGCACTAATTTAGATTCTGCTGTTGTTGGGTGGAGTATTCTGTGTCAATTAGATCAAGTTAAGAATGACAGTGCAATTCATATCATTTATATCTTTATTGATTTTCTGCCTGCTTAACCTATCAGTTACTGAAAGAGGTGTGTCGAAGTCCAACTGTAATACTAGACTTGTCTGTTTCCTTGCTTATGTTCAATCTATTTTTGCTTCATGTATTTCAATGACCTGTTGTCAGTGCATGTACGTTTGAGCTGAGGTCTTCTTTAAGAGTGACCTTTTTATCCATGAGAATGTTTCTTGCCCTGAAGTCTTCTTTGTCTGAATGTCTGAAATTAATAGAGCTACTCCAGCTTTCTTGCTTTCTTTTAGTTAGTGTTAGCATGGTAATGCTTTTCCATCTTTTACTGAGTTTTTATATTTAAAGTGGTTTCTGGTTTTTATTTTTACTGTAATAGTGTTTGTTTTGTATTGACGTGTGTTAGAGCCAGCAGGAGCCTTGCATAAGCTCTGATGCTCTGAGTCCATATATTCTTCTAAATTCTTTCTGACTTTGCCAGGGCAGGTTCCTTCTTGAACCCTTCCCACTGTACTAACTGTTGGGAACTTAGTCCAAGTTCCTCCTTTATCCTCTGCTCACTAGTTACAGGTGTTGGGTCTGAGCACCTGCCGCCCCCCCACCCCCCCGCCTTGGGCTGGAGTTTTTTGGATGCTGACTCTTAGACAGAGAAGCCATGAGAAGTTGTGGGTGTATAAGAATGAGTCTTCATTGCAGAAGCCAATGGCCATACAGCTGTCAGAGAAAACAGTCCTTCATCACAGTAAAGTCCATACAGGCAGGCAGCCGTATACCAGATAGATCTTTTGCACAAAGTAGTAGCAGTCTCTGGACGCACAGCTATTATCTGAGCATCCGCATGCTGCCCGCTAGACTCACCGCCTCATATCATAGTGGTACCTAAGCTCTCTACCTCAGCAGCTTCTCCTGTCTCTCCTGCCCAGCACACTAGCTGATTAACATGGCAGCTGTATCTGAGGTCTCTATGAGCTCTTAGCCTTACATCGTGGCAGTCCCAGCTCTCAGCTCTGTCTGAGCTCTCTAGCCTCTCCTGCACACATAGGAGCTACATGCTCTGTGCCTACTGCCTCTGCTGCCCACACTAGCTGGTCAGCAACCTGTATATCACTCTAGAGACAAAGAAGGCTAGTTGCCAACAGTGAAATCAATCATTTGGGTTACAGAAGGGCACAGCATACCTGGAGATCGCTGTGGCCTTGCAGCTGTGTGCCTAGGCGCAGAGTAGCCTTGAACAGTCCGATGTATTGACAACAAGGCCTCTGTGCTTTAATTGGCCTTGACTCCCAGGCTTCTCTTGCTTGGTTCCCACAATGTGTTTTGAACATTAACATATAAAGTGACTATTTATATGTTTAGATTAATATGTACCATTTTTGCAACTTTTCTATTCATTGAGTTTGTTCTTTGTTTCCCCCCTCCTCCGCTTTTCCTGTCTTCTCTAGTTTTTATTTATTTATTATTTATTTATTAATCCTTACCCAAGGATATTTTTTCCATTGATTTTTAGAGAGAGTACAAGGGAGAGGGAGAGACAGAGAGAAACACTGATGTGAGAGAGAAACATGGATTGGTTGCCTCCCGGTTGCTCCCGAACGGGGCTGGGAATCTGCAACTGAAGTACGTGCCCTTGACTGGAATCGAACCCAGGACCCTTCAGTCTGCAGGCCGACAGTCAACGGATTATCCACTGAAACAAATCAGCTAGGGCTGCCTTCTCTAGTTTTAATCAAGCATTTTATATAATTCCATGCCATCTCCTTCCTCTACATATCTTTTATACTTCTGAAACATTTTAGTGGTTGCCCCAGAGTTTACAATATACATTTTAAGCTCATAGAATCCTTCTTTAAATAATACTATTCTGCTTCCCATGTGTCACAGACAAAACAGTATTCCTAATTCCTCCCTCCTGTTTCTGTGACATTGTTGTCATTCGTTTCACTTATCCATCTGCTATAACCACTCAGTGCATTTATTGCTTTAAACAAAGTTATGTTTTAGATCAATTGCAAATAAGAATAATAATATACTTATTTACCATCACTTATTCCTTCTCTGATGTTCCTTTCTTTTTAATACAGATCTAAGTTTCTGAGAGGATTTTTCTCAGATCTTACTCTGAGAAACTGGTGAATTTATAGAGAGAAGGCCCAAACAGTTGTTGTGGGCACCAAAATGACTGAGGCACCAGAAGTTAGTTTTTCACTGTTAAGCTAGTCCACTCAGCCTCCAAAATTTAATCAAAATTACCACGTAAGTGTGTCTACTACTCAATGGCTCCAGCAACTTTTGTTCCAGATAAACAGATCACAGTTGCTGTCTTATCATGTATTTGCCTGCCTCTCTAGGTTTTGCAGTGGCAGTTTGCCCTAAAACCTGCCCTAACCTGTTTGGCTCTGTGGATAGAGTGTCAGCCTGTGGACTCAAGGGTCCCAGGTTTGATTCCGGTCAAGGGCATGTACCTTGGTTGCGGGCACATCCCCAGTGGGGAGTGTGCAGGAGGCAGCTGATCAATGTTTTTCTCTCATTGATATTTCTAACTCTCTATCCCTCTCCCTTCTTCTCTGTAAAAAATCAATAAAATATATTTTAAAAAAACACAAAACAAAAAACCTTGGTTCCCTGATGAGAGCAAAATAAATTATTAATTTATTTTTCTTTTACCTCCATGTAAATTTTATTGTAATTGTAGAGACTGACTTAATGACATCCAAATTATTTGCATACCAGAATCACATTGATATTTTGGAAAGTAAAAATGCAATACAAAGTACGAGTTCTAATTAATTTTATATAAAGACTATATCTTGGAATAAAAGGGGAAAAACTCGAGAAACGAAACATCTCTTTGTATATGTACTTAGCTTTCTCTAAGGAAGAAGACTAGAATGACCAAATGCTCATAAGGTCATTAACACAGGTCATTGCATGTGTTTGGCATGGTTTTACATTGTGCTGGTTCTCTTATTACAAAAAGCATATATAGCTTATCTAATTGTTTTTGTCTAAATAAAGAGGTAAACAAAGGCACGCTCAAGGTTGTAAAAGTAATGAATTTATATGAGAATGGCAGAGGAATTAGGACTTGGGGCATACAAACAGTAGCAAGCTATAAGCGAGTCTGTTGAGGATTTGGGCTGGTTTGTATTTATAGGCAGAGAATGTGAACCGAGGAGAGTCTGTTAAAAATCAAATGGAGACCAGCTTTGAAAATTCCCTCAAGGGATAAAACCAGTCTTGTCATAGAAACAAAACTCAGTTCAGCTTCTTTTGTGAGTCCAACCCAACCGAGGTCATTTCTTATTTATGTCTCTGGAAACCATAGGCTCAACTTTCTAATCTCCCTATGAGTCAATCCCTGAACAACTCTCTATCGTTTATGAATATTCCAATAGTATCAGTTTTCTATAAATCAGGCATTTACTGGAAATCAATTTATAAGTCCTTAAATTTTTGTTTTTCTAAAAGCATGTGTGCCTGGTTGGTGTGGCTCATGGGTTGAGCATAGACCCAGGAACCAAGAGGTCACTGGTTCAATTACTGGTCAGGGCACATGCCTGGGTTGCAGGCTCGATCCCCAGTGGGGGGGTCTGCAGGAGGCAGCCAATCAATGATGTTCTTCCCTCAATGTTTCTATCTCTCTACCCACTCTCTCTGTAGAAATCAATGAAAACATTTTTTTAAAAATAAAAATAAATAAAGGCACATGTGTGAAATTTTTAATTTTATATCATCCATGTCCATTTTATTTTACTGAATTGATTGGGGTGACATTGGTTAGCAAAACCATACAGGTATCAAGTACACAACTAAATAAAACATCATCTGCACATTGCAGCATGTGCCCATCACCCCAAAGTTTCTTTCTGTCCCATTCCCCCCTTTTCCCACCTCTACTTACTCCCCACCCCCTTTCCCTCTATTACCACACTGTTGTCTATGTCTATGTGTTTTGTATATTTTTTTACTTAATCCCTTCATCTTCTTTCATCCAGTCCCCCAACCTCCCTCCCCCCTGACAGCTGTCAGTCTGTTGCCTGTGTTCATGTCTCTGCTTCTATTTTGTGATAAGTCGGTCAAAGAAAAGACAAATACCATGCGGTTTCTTTTATATGTGGAATCCAACGAACAAAATACACATCCATTTTAGGTTGAAATTCTTTCACATGAAAAAAATTGTGCAGTTTTCCAGGAGCATTTATCATTTGTGTTCATGAATAATGATGATAACCCTCTAAAATTAAGAGGGCTCTAAATGCCAGGCTAAGAAGTATGACCTTTTTTTGAGAGGCAAAAGGATACTAGTGATGAATTTTAAGAAGGGAAATAATATAATCTGAGATCTGCTTTTAGCTAACTTATTTAGCTTTTGTGTGTTAGAGTGGGCTAGAATATTGAGAAACTCATTTAGGGGCCATCGGAATTGTGACAACAATGCTATTTTCCACTTGCATGGAGTTTTTAAAGTTTATTGAGCACTCTCATTTACATTAAGTTATTTATTTCTGAATCCTTCATTATGATCCAGGCAGTTCAGAGAGTTTTACCTTACATTTGGAGATAAGAACACTGGTTCTCAATAAATTAAACAATATGCCTTGATCACTTAGTATATTTCAGAACTGGGTGTGAAGCCAGCAATTTTGTGCTCCTTGTACTCTCCCATGTATCTTTTGCATAAAACCAAACAAAAAATAGCCCTACATTTTTAGGAAGCTTAGAGTTTACAAAGTGCTTTCATGGTATAATCTTGACTAAGGTGGTAATAATATAATTGAAAGCAAACAATGCATACAAAGACAAAGGAGCACATAAACAAAATGAATGTTTGAGAAAAGTTAGTAAATGAAGGGAGGTAGGTTAGGAATTAATATTGTCTTTTATTTTTAACTTTTATTACACCACTACTGCTCTTTTTGTTGTTGTTCTTAACCCCCACCCAAATATATATTTTTTCACTGATTTTTTTTTTTTTTTTTTTAGAAAGAGTGGAAGGGACAGTGAGAGACAGAGAGAAACATCAATGTGAGAAGGACACATCAATTGTTTGCCTCCTGCACATGCCCTGCTCAGGGCCGGGGATCACGCCTGCAACCTAGGTAGGTGCCCTTGACCAGAATTGAACCCATAACCCTTCAATCTGCAGGTCAACACTCTAACTTCTGAGTCAAATGGGCATGGCACACCATGACTGCTCTTTATGGTGGCTGTTGAATCTGTATAAGGTAGATGAGAGAACTGAACCTTAAGGAGGCTGATTGACTTGCTCAAAGTCACACAGCTTTTCAAAAGGCACTGTTGAGATACAAACCCAGGTCTGTCTGATTCCATGCCTGCTGCCATGTCGCCTCTTGTGAATGACTGAGGTTCTTACTGTGAATGATTGGCTGACACTGTCGTACCTGTTGGACCTCTGTCCAATGTATTAAAACAAGCTATAGGGAGAAGAGTGTGGTAGACATGTTGATGTGCTGTCAGATCTCCTTGCTGTCCAGGTGTGGGGAGTGCCACCAGCAGCTAGCCTCCAGCTATCAGCAACCTCGTGGTCTGTTTAAGCTGCAGAGAGCTACATAAGAAAGCCGAGGCAGGTGCATCACAGCTCAACTTCTTCTTTTGCCAATTGTTGCTTCCTTCAGCTTTCTTCCACAGGTATTGATTCCTGATAAACCATTTTGCATGTGCTTTCGGAAAACCCAGTTTGTGACAGGTGATACCAGGAGTGGCCTAGGCAAGCAAACATTAAGCAGGAGTTTTGGAGTTGGATCAATCACTGTCTTTTTGACAAAGAAGTCTGCATGAGTTATAGATAGTAGGTAGAGTGCAGACACCCCCTGGTGGTGGTGACCTGTGATGGTAGCATAACAGTAGAAGCAAATATACGTGTGGGTGTGATATATTAGGCTTTCAAGAGGTATAAAAGAAATAGTAGTTCTGAGGACACTGGTATTAATGGCTACTGTGCTATTGAGGTGTGACAAAAGATAATAATAGCTGAGTCTATGTAGCATATTGTCAACTAGAAAGTCTCTTTGGTTGTATACAGTGAAGTTTTCATTTTCTTCGGCAATGAAATGGTGAAAGCCAGGAATCAAGCCTAGGACTTAGAAGAATGGATGAACTTAAAAGACAGTTAAATGCCTACCCAAGGCAGATTTCTAATGTCAACTGTGATCTGGATGGGAAAACCCAGGACCCTGATATCTGGTATGGAATTTCTGGGAGGATACTTTTAAAAATTCTAATACCCTAAAATTCTCTGAATCTTCTGAGCCTGTAGACAAAGTCCACCCTTCTTCATCAAAAGCCAACACACCGTGAAGAGTCCAGTTCTGGCTTCTGGAAAAAGAATTAACTTTGTGTTGCATCTTTAATTTCTTTTTTACAGTATTACTGCTCTTTATGGTAGATGTTATATCTGTATTTTGTAAATGAGAAAAAAAACACACCTCTTATATGTGATTTTTTAGGCCTGATCCAAGGCAATTGCAAAGCTTTGCCTGGCAGGGCTCATGGGGAAAGTTGCCCACTCCATTTCAGACTTGGCGAACAGCCAGGGCATTGCTAGTTTCTGGAATGAGTTGCAGTCAAGGACTCAGACACTCTAGCCAGCCATGTTCATGTGCACATGTGCACTTGAGCCAAGGAGCCTCCACCTACTTATTAGGAGGCCTTGGCTGAGGCACTTTTCTGCACTTGGACTGAGTACCCACCTGTCCACTCCTACCCAGCCCTTCCTTCTATCCCCATCCTGGCCGATGGGTCCATAAAGAGGGAGTTATCTTCTGCTCAGAGCTTGTCAGTGAGATCATTCCCCCCATCTGTCTGCATTCACCTGACACTCACCTAGTGACAGTCTATGGGGAAAAATTCAACATGGGAGAGCCAGCATCTCTCTCTCTCTCTCTCTCTCTCTCTCTCTCTCTCTCTCTCTCTCTCTCTCTCTCTCTCTCTCTCTCTCCTCTTGCATGCATGCATTGTTGTTATAAGTGGAAAAAGACTTAATTTTTAATTTTAGTTTGGCTCATTGTCATAATTGACCACCATCACACCTGATTGCATGACAAAACTGGCACAGTGAGCAGGGTGTTCAATTACACAAAATGTCATTCTGGAAAAGCAAAAAGCCTGAGGGTCCCACTGGGCACTGTGCCCGTCATGCCAATGAATCTTTCTTGGGGGGTGCTAGAAGATTGTTTCCAGAAACGTTTCAGTTCTGAAGGAGATCATGGGTCCTTCTCTTTAGTCCCCAACTCCCTAGCTGAGCTCACACATTGTATTAAGTCAGAAATCCAAGGAAGGGGCTCAAGGGAAGTGAGGGGGGCATTTCCCTAGCTACTGCTAATGGTCCTCCAACAATGGGACCAAATGACTGTTATCTCTGTGTAGATCCCTGGTGTTCATGTATGTCCTGTGACATAGCCAGTGACTGAGATTTGTGCCTTCAGTGAAACAGCGTGTAAAGCCCTCTGGAATTACTTTGCCTCACAGTCCAAAGAAACTGTAGAGACTTGACTAGTTTGCCTTCATGATGAAGGAGGTAATCTTGCGGAACTTGTTGAAGGAGAGTGGCACCTTGGAGGGTATGTTAGAGACTCCCTCTTTCAGGTGAGATGCGGCGCGTTCAGGGTGGTATGGCCCTAGGCCAGACTCCCTCTCTCAGAGTGTCCTGACAGAGGACACTTTGCTTATGGAAGAAGAGGAAAGGGGCGGGGGGCATCCAAGACCCTCTCCTTTCTCAGAGCAGATGGAGAAGACAGGACTCTAAAATTAAGAGACCAAGTGTTGACACTTAATTGCCAAAAACCAGGGGTTCATAATTGTAATGAGCATCAAGGTAAAGTGGTAGCTGAGGGGGTGATCCACAGAGAGTTACGGAGATGGTTAACAGAACAAAACTTCCTTAGAGTAAATAGATGGGGAGCTGCCATGGTCTTAGCTTGTACCGGCAGAAGAAATCAAGGAAAGATTACTGGGAGGCTGAGTCTCCCAAATAAGAAGTCAAAATCCCTTGCCCATTACCTACACCTGGGTGAGCTTCCAGGCATAAAGCCTGTTGACTAAAGTAAATGTGCTGTTCCTTCGGGAAAGGATCCTACAATACCATGGCAATGATACAGAGTAACGTTTTCGCAAGTTTTGCTAAAAGGAGCTTATGGTGTTTTATTCAGGTTCACTGGGGAAGAGTGAACATTTAAAAAAAAATCCTATACTAATAAAATACAAACATGCAAATTGACCATACTTTCGCTATACCTTAAGCCATGCCCACCAGCCAATCAGAGCAGCTATATGCAAATTAACCCAACCAAGATGGCAGCCGGCAGCCACAGAACTGGAGTGAGCAGGAGGCTTACCTGCTCTAGTGATGGAGGAAGCCAAGGTTCCCTGCCTGCCGCAGCCTGGCTCTGAGCTCCACTGAAAGCAACAGAGTTTCAATTATAGAAGGTAAACAAACCCCAGATACCTGCTTTCAGCCAGCCATGGCCACAGAGCTGGAGCAAGCAGGAGTGGTTTGCCCCTGGCAATGGAGGAAGCCAAGCTTTCCATAGGCCTCCGCTAAAGGCAACAAAGTTTCAATTATAGAAGGTAAGTAAATCCCAGAGTAAAAAAGAAAAAAGAAAAAAAGGAGAGGCTGGGAGCTTACGTTGCCAGGGTGCTTGGCCAGCCTGAAAACAGCCATCAGCCCCTCACCCAGGCTTGTCAAACCTCCATGGGGTGAGGGTCCCCACTGGGGTGGACATCCTCCGAAGGGTCCCACACTGCAAGAGGGCATAGGCCAGGCTGAGGGACGCCCCCGAGTGTACAAATTTTTGTGCATGGGGCCTCTAATACATATATATTTTTGAGTTCAGAGAGGAAGGGAGACAGAGAGAGAGATAGAAACATTAATGATGAGAGAGGATGATTGATTGGCTGCCTCTTGCACATCCCCTGCTGGGATCAAGCCTGCAACCCAGGCATGAGCCCTTGACCAGAATTGAACCTGAACCCGGGACCCTTCAGTCCACAGGTCGACGCTCTGTACACTGAGTCAAATTGGCCAGGGAAAAAGTGAACAATTTAATGATTGTTGTAAATAGAATCTGAATTAATATTTGTAGTCAAAGAGTTGAAGCACATTATTATCTTCCTGGTAGAGTGAGAGCATATGAGGTGCTGGAGATGAATGAAGTTCAGGAAAGTGCTGGCTTACAGTGGATCCAGTAGATCTACTCATACACCACTGCAATGCCTCTAGTCTCCAAGTATATAATCTCCTGCCTAATTATCATCCCCTCTGTCCCCAAATGTATAATTGAGATAGCTACTTTGCAATAGATAGTGCAACCCCCATACATGAGAGTAAATCAAAGTCAATATTGTGTCCTGGAGAGGTGGGGGGCAGGTTGAGAGGTGGGTGTAGGAAGGGAGGTAGGAAGGGAGGGGTTAAACATATGGGAGTACGAAGTAGTATGCGGCTAGTCCCTAGACCAGTGATGGCGAACCTATGACACTCATTATTTTGGTTGATTTTTCTTTGTTAAATGGACTTTAAATATATAAAATAAATATCAAAAATATAAGTCTTTGTTTTACTATGGTTGCAGATATCAAAAAATTTCTATATGTGACATGGCACCAGAGTTAAGTTAGGGTTTTTCAAAATGCTGACACGCCGAGCTCAAAAGGTTCACCATCACTGTCCTAGAGGGAGACTAAAGAATTTGATGCTGATTGTCCCCATCATATGTATGTTTCATTCACAAGATTGTCTCCTGCAGAAACAGAATAGAGACTGTTAAGTAGCTGTAGACTACCACAAACTCAACTCAGTAATAGCCACAACTGCAACTATAATTGGCTTCCAACTTCATCTCAGCATCTGCTTCAGATTTGTATTTGCATTTCAAAGGGGGAAATCAAGGTAGGTACAGTTCAAAGTTGAGAAGGAAGGAGAAAAGAAGGGAAGGAGGGAGGAAGGGAAAAAAAGAAGAAGGGAGGGAGGGAGAAAGGAGTAAGCATGTCATAAGCATGCCATTCAATCTTTCTCTCTGGCCACCATGTCATTTTCCTCTCAGATATTAGAAAGTCTACTGTCATACATATACACATACACACATACCTACATCTAGGCTTCCTATTACAAGTCAAGTATCATTATTATTATTATTATTATTATTATTATTATTATTAACTAAGTAATTCACACTTAGCCCTACCTTCTGGGCATCATTATTTATGAGATGCAGCACGCATGATTCTAAGCTGTCAGAAAAACATGAATCTTAAACAACTTATAGGATATTGAGTGCATCCTGCTTTCTTTCAACATTTTTTGTTAGACTTACGTGTAGATTACATTATTATCTGAATTCATTTTCTTTTTAATGTTATGGAGAAATGTTATACTAACATAAGGTGCTTTCAGCAATCTGGGAGCCAAAGAATAACTGAACATTTAGAAGCTTTTGATGGGGACCAGAAGAGCTTATATGTGTTAATCATAAAAGAATCTGACACCTGTCACTTACTTGGGCTGTAAGCATAGTGGACAACTTGTCTTTATGTTTTTATTCATAAGTCCCCTGCCACCACATTTTTTAGCATAAAGAACTATAAAATCATTTCATCACTGTAGAATGATTGGATATTTTCCAGTATTTGCTGTTTCACTTTTGCTGCATTTATTTGGTTCATTTCCGATGATGCTTAACTGTCTGCTTCCTCCTCTGACAGTCGCATTTATCAGGTCTGCTTCCTGGGTTTCTTTTCAGGTGGTTTTCCGAGCAAGAGCCCCTGAAGAAGGAGTGGAATCTCTCTGTGAACCCTAACTTGGTATTGGGTCAATTTTATAAAATAAGTGCCCTTTTGTGATTCATCTACCCAGAGTGGGTACTTTTTTCTAATTCACACAAAAGCATTTTGTATGCTATTGGTAACTCTGCCCCTAATATAATTAAATTATTCATTGATATTTTTCTATTGATAATGAAAAATAAGGTTTTATATTTTCTACGTATAATTTGAGATAATTTCATCTCAATGGGTGAAATCTTAAAAATATCAATTTGAAAAGGCATGTTTTCCTTTCTTAAAGTCTTTGAAATCTTCATGTTTTATTAACTTATTTTCTAGTGAAATATTAGCTCTTCATAGCATCTTTCTTGGGAATTTCCCAGATTATTCCAGTATTAGTCACTGTTAATAACTTATATTCTTTTACAAGTAATTTTCTCTTTTTCATGTAAATTAAGCTAAATATACATCCACTTGGTAAAATTTACACATTCCAGCCTTCAGGAAAGACAGTATCAATGATTGGGGCCTTTTGACAGGAGGAAGAGGGAAGAAATCCTTGTATATGAATCCTAAGGGAACTTGACATCTGTCATTTTTTACTTTCCAAAGCCCTTAAACACACGACTGAAAACTCACCAGAATGTAAAGCTGTTCGAAAGCAGAGTTTTACTTGTCAGTACGAAGAATAGTGCCAGCACATGGCAGGTGCTCAATAAATATTTGTCTACAAATGCATGTAGTAAATAAAGCACTTTCAGCATCATGCTTCAAACTTGAAAAACATCCAAATTTTATAAGTCATGTTTCCACACTATTTCTATTTCTCCCATAAAGATTTAGCCCCAATAAAGCAGACTTCCCTGCTGCACATGAAGCGGTCTGGGCAGTGCACTACAGCATCCACTGCAAAAAATTGCCATGAGGAGTAAATTTAATTATATAAAATCATGTACGTCCCAGGCATCCATTATATGTATTTAACATATGTTATAATATGTATGCTGGTCAACTATATTTTATGTAACATAATTAAACTTTCATTTTATTTTCCCTTCCTTTATTTCTAATTATAAGAAACAGTCTATATTCATTTGGGTGATGGTCATTAAACAAATGAACAAAGATTTTTTCCGCCATATCCTATGTCATACTTTTTTTTGTAGCATCCAATGTTTTGGATACTTTTCAATATTTTTGAAAACACTTTCTAATATTTATTTATCAAACAAGTCAGTAGAGAACTTATTTTTAATTATATGCTAAGGTAATAATGGAAGCAGAATAGTGAGTTGGTACTATTATTTCGAAGAAATCCTCTTGCAAAATTTATATTTTTCTTAGAGAATTACATGCTATGGCTCCTTTAAATTATCTTAAGATTCACATTACTTAGGTCCTAATTTCAACATTATAAAATGACAAAGAATTAGCTTTCTAATGAGCAGTAATTCAGTTAGATGACCTACATTCAGTTCAAACCAGTGCTGATGTGTAGTGACAGGAGCATCGGTTTTTACATAGAGAAAATATGGAGGGTGTATTGACTATACATTTTGGCTATTATTGGCATATATATGGATTTCTGTAAATCCATATGTTGATACTGGTATGTTAAATATATAAAACATATTTAATGTATTTCAGTAACTTCTGTCACATTAGTATCAATAATGAATCGTTTAAATCTTGATGGTAAAGAGTTGTTTAAGATATTGACATCCAAATTAAATTATGATAGTTTTATCTTATCCAGAAATAGAAAACTAATTTGAAAATGTATTGCAAGATAGCTATTTCTTCCTCTATAATCTGTTATAAAAAGCAAAGCCATTGAAAGAGGAAATGAGACTTAGTGTCTCAAATTGTGTGACAGATTTAAATGCTTGAAGAAAAATGAATATACACAAAAGGAAAATTACGCCCTAATTTTAAAATACATTATTTTTCAAACCAATCCTGCCTTCTTCTCTGTTCCAATATGAAAAAGTCATTACTAAGGCATATACATAATTCAATAAGTTGATTTAATTTTGGATGTTACTTTGAATGAAATTTCCATTTTAATCTCAAGAATCTATCTATTCATGACACTGTGATGTTTTTAAAGTTGAGATCTATAATAACTTTCATATTTCTTTTCCTCATAAAAATATTTCAATGGCTTATTCTACAGGAATATTATTTTCCAAAACGTCTTGAAAGCTCTCATTCATTGATGTTCATAACACAAACTGGTACAGCCACTTCAGGAAACAGCTTGGTGGTTTCTTAAAAAAGCTAAACATAGTCTTACCATACAATCCAATATTGTACTGCTAGGTATTTACTCAATTTATTTGAAAATTTATGTTCATATAAAAAGGTTTTTAGCACATTCATTCATAGTCACCAAACTGGAAGCAACCAAGATGCCCTTTAATAGGCAAGTGAATAAACAAACCGGTGATATAGCCAAATAATATATAGTCACATGCAACTTACCAACAGGGTTACATTCTGAGAAATGCATCATTAGGTGATTTTTGTCCTTGTGCAAACATCATAGGGTGTACTTACACAAACCTAGTTGGTAAAACTTACTGCACACATTGGTTATATGATATAGCCTGTTGTCCTAGGCTACAAAGTTATACAGCATGTTACTGTACAAAACGTTAAATCAAGCACAAGAGAAAATGATGCAATTAAGAGATGCAGTAAACAGGAGATGTATGGGCCTGCTGCCGCATAATACAGCATACTGTTTTATAGAAAACTTTTTATGAGTAGAAAGTAATAATAAAAAGTATACCATAGTAAATACATAAACCTACTAGCAGCAAAGACATTTATTAAGTATTGTGTGTAACTGTATGTGCTATACTTTTATACAACCTGTAGCACAGGTTTGCTTACACTAGCATCACCATACACATGTGAGAAATGCTTTGCGCTATGAGTATACAACAGCTACAACATCACAGGCAACAGGAATTTTTCAGCTCCATTATAATCTTATGAGACCACTATCATTTATGGGTCCATCTCTGACCAAAGCATCATCTTGCAGCATAAAACTTTAGTACAATTCAGCAGTATAAAGGAAAAAAGCTATCACGCTATGCTAAAACACTTAAAGGCATATTGCTAAGTGAACAAAGCCAATCTGAAAAGGTTATCATTTCATTTATATGACATTCTAGAGGAGGCAAAACTGTAGAGATAACCAATAGAACAGTGGTTGCCAGGGATTTAGGAAGGAGAGAGAGTTGAATAGATAAAGCATGGGGGGTTTTACTTTTTTTGTAAATTTCTTTATTGGTTAAGGTATTACAAATGTGTCCTCATCCCCCCATTAGCCCCCAGGGGTTTTACTTTTTAAGATTTTTAACTAGTCTGTGTGATACTGTAATTGTAAATACATGACACCATGCATTTGTCAAAGACAATAGACCTTTACAGCACAAAGAGTGAATCCTAATGTATGCAAATAAAGAAATCATTTAGAAAGTTAGGGGATTGTATAATGAAGTTCAGACTATATTGGGGTTCTCAGGAGAAACAGGACCAGTGGGAGATATGTCTGTCCACCTATCTATCTATATTCCTATATATTTGAATTTATATTTGCACATATATGTATTTATTATAAAGAATTGATTTACATGATTATGGAGGCTGAGAAGTCCCGATATCTGCAGTCAGCAAGTTGGAAATCAGGAGAGGTGATGTGTATTTCCAGTCTGAGTCTGATGGCTTGAGAACCAGGAGAGACGGTGTAAAGTCCAGTCTGGAAGCAGGCAGCTTTAATATCCAAGAAGATCCAAGAAGAATCAGTAGATCAGGATGAGTCTCAAGGCTGGAAAAGAAATTTTCAGGATGAAACTCAAGGCTAGAAATTCCAGCTCAACAGACTTCTTACTCAGCCTTTTATATCTGTTCCTGTCTTCAGGTGATTGGATGAGGTCCACTCACACAAGGGAGGGCAATTTTCTTTAGACAATCTATCAAATCAAATGTTAATCTCATCCAGAAATATTCTCACAGTCAGCCAAATGCCTGGGTGCTCTATGACCTAGTCAAGTGGACACATCCCATAGGCATGACAAAAGAATCTAATAATATGACAAATGTATGAAATAACCTCCACAAAGTGGTAGTGGAAAAATGTGCTAATCCAAGTCAAGTTTGGAAATGCATGGAGACTATAAGACTAAAGACAAAAGAATGGAATATAGCCCTAGCTGGCTTAGCTCAGTGGATGGAGCATCAGCCTATGGACTGAAGGGTCTCAGGTTCGATTCCGGCAAAGGGGCACATGCCTGGGTTTCGGGCTCAATCCCCAGTAGGGGGTGTGCAGGAGGCAGCAAATCAATGATTCTCTCTCATCATTGATGTTTCTATCTCTCTTTCTCCCTTCCTCTCTGAAGTCAATAAGGAAATATATTTTTTAAAAAAGAATGGAATATAAGCACCATGCTCTGGTTGATGAGACTGAATAATTCTGAAACCACTTACATGTATCCTGGAATCGAATAATTACGTGTATGGATAATGGATGGTGGAGCATATTTTATTAGGGATTACCAATCAATCTACTGCTGGTAGGTTCCAAGAATAGTGCCATTTTACAAAGAAAGAAGGTTAACTTACTTGAAAATTGTAGTAAGATTGCCAGGGCCCAGTTTAAATAATTCGTAGTCACACCTTTTCTGATTGAGTAGTATGTGTCCGTGAAGATGCAGTCGCTGAAAAGGCAGATGGATGAATTCATTAAGATTTGGGTTTCTGTTAGATGAGAGGTACAGAAAGACAGATGATTAAAAGAAAAAAAAAATGAGGTACAGTAATTTTTTAATAGTCCAAATTTTTGTTGAAATCAAATATATCTCCTTTTTGATTTTCATACATTTCTTTGGAGTACCCTTTCATTTCATATATTGTATTTGTAGGAAAGTCACAGAACAAAGTAAAAATTTACTTTTTAAAAATTACTTTCCATTTAGCATGCTTTGGTAATTGAGAGATTACTATATCATTTTGGTTAGATTTTACTTTTTTGAAACATTAAAAATATATTTTGGATGGACCTATTTGAAATAAAAATGCAGATATTAAAGTACTGATTTGCCTGAGCAATAACAAATTTCAAGCCCTTGAATATTGTTTCTGGGGTCTGTCATTGTAAAAATCTCTAAAATTTGTTTTGAAAGTATTTTAGGTTTTTTAAAATTTAAATATCCAAATTTGAATTGATTTAAAACAACCTATATGGAATAACATACCTTACCAATAATTTGCATTAAAATAAATAATATTAAAATACAATTAAAATAGATACAATATACTGACATAAGTAGTAAATCTGGGAATATTTAAATCTAAATCTTATATCAATATTTATAGACATTGGTGGATATAATAAGAGTTTGGATTATCTTAGTGAACCAGATGGAGGGTCACTTTTCTTTAGTCATGAGGCAAAGTTAAGAGGCAAAGCTGTCATAAAGTATTTCATCAGCCCATCAAACCACAGACTCAAAAGTGGTTTGCATTATGCATAATGCAAGACATGTAAGCCATTCTTATTTCACTGAATTTCAATATATATCCAATTCAGAGAGAAATAATTCAGAACATCATATGCTTTTCTTATGCCCTAGAGCATGCTAATATTAATTCAAGTCAACAATCATGTTATGAGTTGGTAATATATTGTGCATATTTATATAAAAGATTTTCATTATAGAATGCATCCTTAAAGCAGGTTTTCAACAAATTTATCTTTAAAAAATCATTTATGACTGCTGAAATAAAATGTTCTTAAAAAATACTGCTATCATGTATTAACACTTTGGGCCCTTTTAAAAATCAATCATATTGTCTTACCCATTTAAAAATCCTATTGTCAACTATATTTGGATATGAAACTATGTATTAATATTTTATATTTAATTGCTGAACAGGGATTAGAGCTCTTTGTGGCTACTGTATATTTCAAGTATCAGGAGTAGAATATTGGTTGTGATGACACAAAAATTAATAAGCTAGTAATATATTTATAAGAAAAGAAGCCAAGAAACTTTCTAAAATTATTGGTTGGAATTTGGGCTTAATGTGAATAGGGAACTTGCCTACCTTTGGGTCCTCAATGCTTAGTCAAATATTGAGCATACAGAATGCTCTAAAATATTTATGACTAAAAATATGGCTGAATTGTACATTAAGAAATTATTATGAATAGCTCAGTTATAAAGTTGGAATTGAATGAATAATAGTTATTAAAACCATGTATCTGGAATATGCAATAACAGACTGTATTAATGAGTCTATTTTATTGTCTCCATCCACAATTAAGTATGATTTAATTCCAGAATTTCTTCCTTATGTATATTACATACTCATTGCCTAATTTATCTTCTTTTTTCCCAATTATAGAGGTTACTTGTTTTCAAATAATTTTTTTTCCATTGAGAATTTATAAATTCTCTTTTGTGGGTGGGGGGAGATAGTGAGGGTACATTGTAGACAGAACATGAGTTGTTATATATTTTCAGCTATAACCAAGTATTATTACAGAATCTCAATCACCTTTAAATATTAGGGTGTTTTAATCACCATGATTTACATCCTTTCATCTGTCATTCCAAGAACATTTAGGAAACCACTTTACAATGAAAAATGCTAGAATTTGAGAGGCTAGTTTTTGACAGACATTGTGTACTAACACTTTTGTATATGTCATCTTTAATTTTTACATCTCTGCAAAATAATTTTTTTTGCATACACATTACTTTTCTTACAAGGAAACTGGGGCTCATAGACAATGAGTATATTTCCCCAGACCCCCTACCTACTAAGTGATGGAACTGGAATCCTTGTTCGTTTGTCCCCTGAGTCTAGAGTCTCTTCATAACCTTGTTCCGCTTTTGCTCCAGGTGGTGATTTTTGGCTATTTCTCCTAAGAAGTTCTTTATGCCTTAAGTTGGATATCCCTGGGAGCCTGAGCCATTCTAGGAACATCTCTGAAACAGAAAGAAGATTGGTTGGCTATCCCCCATCTTGATGTTGGTTTTCCTCTATACCAGGAACACCTGTCAGGACTTGCTATTTCTACAGGAGAGTGATTCCTACTAGGGATTTACTAGTAACTAGGGATTTCCAACTGACCATTTTGGCTTGCTTAAATTTCTAAACTACCTAATTGCCTTCCTCCTTGTGCCAAGCCACGTCTGTGGACCATAGGTAGATCCAGGATGCTCCATAACATCTAAATATAATAAATAGTTTAGGTTTTAATTATGTGGTGGCTAACATTAGCAATGAAAGAGAGACAATAAGAGAAAGAGAGCTGGGGGGGGGGGAGAGAGAGAGAGAGAGAGAGAGAGAGAGAGAGAGAGAGAGAGAGAGAGAGGATATTTGATACAATGAAGTAAAATACTTTACATATAAAGGACCTTTCATCCATCAAACATTTTTATTCCCAAAGGTAGTATAAGAGAGAAAATCTTCTTTTGTGAATTTACTTTGTTTATGACAATATGAAATATTAAAAATGCTTGTGGTAATGAATAAAAAATAGAGCCACAAACATAAGAGGTACATTTATTAGCTTTCATGAAGCTTCAAATGCAGAGTTAGATCTTGCAGGCTTCTCATGCTTCCTGGCCCTGGGAAGCCCTTCATCAGATGGAGAGCACAGGGGATTGATTGTAAATTGTTTGCATAGTTGTAGTAATCTCTTTGGAGAGCATGTGTGTGTGAGTACAATATACAATTCCATAGAAATTGACCTGAACCTTATATTAACTTTATATTTAATTACTGTCAATTCTTTGTTAAGTACACTTGCATGCAGAGAGCTCCAAAGGAAGTCTTAGGTAGCCCCCAAAAGGTGTTTATAGAAGTGATCATTCAACATGATTCCCTTGGCCTTTCTCACATTTTGTTATTCCTTTAAGGGTAAATTGTAGAAAACAATTATATTTTCTGCTTACTGGTGGACTATCCCACTAGACTGCAGTTGGAGTTAGAAGAACAAAGATTCTACTTACTACCTGTGAGGCATTTGATCTTGCAATGTATTGGTTTCCTCATTTATAAAATAGGGCCAGAAATTAATGTTGGCTTCCTCATAGGGACAGTAGGCAGTATAATACAACAGTCCAGCACAGACTTTTTAGTTGGGCAGATAAAAAATATTTCTTTCTAAGTGTGTTACATTGGCAAATTAATTAATCCAGTTGATTATCAATTAGCTTATCTAAAAAAAAAAGTTAATAAAAACTTTCCCATATCAACTTTGGAGGATTAAATAGGATGTTTGTTGAGTGCCTGGCTATATAAAATAACTAAGTAAGTGGCAGTTATTAATATTCATATTAATAAAATGTAACAGTTCTTTATAAGAAGTAACATTTTACACCAGCTTATGATATATTAGTCTTAATTTTTAGTAATTATGGATTAGCTCATTTGGTTTATTAAAATTTTTAGGACTTCTAACTTGTATACAAAAAGGAGCTATAAAATTGGTCAAATATTTTGGAATGACATTCTACTAAGTGATTGATATACTGGTATTTCTGGATGAAGAAAAGCTTTCAAATTTCCAGCTAAAACAAAGAGAAGTAATTTTCTTCAAAATTTGGAAATGCACATGGAAGGGTGCACAGCGAAAGCCTCATATTGCATTTTGACTTTATTAATATTAATATCTGTCATCTCAAAAATAACTTCAAAACTTGTTTTATAGATTTAATGAGATAATATATGCAAACATCAAGCATTTTCTTGCCATGTGCTAACTGCTCAATGGATGTATGTTGCTTTCCCCTAATGTAAAAATTGCTTGATTATAATTTTTACTCTCTGTTTCTCAATAATAGTGCCTTGCATAGAGTAGATGCTCAATATAGGTTTCCCAGCAGTTGCAATTCATTCACTACTACTTAGATGTGGTTGTTCAGGTAGGATAGTTCATTTCTTCATTGTTTTATTTAGTCAAGTTATGCTTTATTGTTTTATTTGTTCACACCTATTATGTGACAAGCACCGTGTTAAATGCTAGAGATTCTAAAATGAATGTGACAAAGAGCTTCCCTTTAAAGGAAATCATAGCTAGTAGAGGAGGCATATCTACACAAAATAATTTTAATACATTTTAATTATTTAGGTATGGCTCTCACATTATATTAATGTGGATACATAGAGGGAATAATATTAGAAACATAAAAATCAAAATGGAACTGTTTTCCAACGTATCAGATACTGTAATGCTAGGAATGAGAAGATTACTTATCCTAGCTAGTTTATATTTTTTAAAATATAATAACATGGAATATCTAGTTTACTTAAATATATTTTTGTGCAAAAGAAGTAGTACTCTGTTAGTAACTTCTATTGGCAGCATCAACATTGGTGTCTTAAAGAAATCCACAGAAATCTCTATATGCTTAACTCAATACTCCACATAGTAGATGGCTTTCTTGGGACTAAAATAATTTGTTCAATTGTTTCTTTTATGGCTCTCCAAATTGTTTGCTACTATATATACTGTATATGCTGCTCCTATATATAGACTATAGCTTTTTTTGGTTCTTTTGGCTTTTGTAGAATAGAAAATGTGGTTAGTTTTGATTTATCATCCCCACGCACAAATTATATATTTTCCACCGGCATTTTTATAGATATTCTTTTTAAATAATTCAGATATATTATTTACACTCTTTTCAAGCTATTGCCTTTCTGTTCTGTGCTGAAGACAATGCCATAGTCCTTCCTTGGAAATATTTTCTTGCTAGGTCTTTTGAGACAAATGAGTATTTTCTTAAGAGAAATTGCTTTCTTAACTTATAATTCCTATTTTTAAATATATACCCAGAAGTTGGATTATTAGATCACATGGTAGTTCTATTTTTATTTTCTTGAGTAATCTATGTATTGTTTTCTACAGTGGCTATACCAGTTTACATTCCCATCAGTATTATACAAGGATTCCTTTAGTCCACATCCTCACCATCATTTGTTATCTCTTGTCTTTTATTATTTATTTATGATGTTTCCATTGATTTCAAAGAGAAGAAGGGAGAGGGAAAAAGAGATAATGATGAGAGAGAATCATTGATCAGCTGCCTCCTGCATACCCCCCCACCCCCTACTGGGGATGGAGCCCGCAACCCTGACATGTGCCCTGATGGGGAATTGAACTGTGATCTCTCAATCATTGAGCCACACTGGCTGGGCTCTTATCTTGTCTTTTTGATGCTAGCATTTTAATAAGTGAGGTGACATTGTGGTTGTGATTTTATGTCCCTGACTAGTGATGTTAAGCACCTTTTCATGTAACTGTTGGCATGTCCTCTTTAGAAAATTGTCTATTCAGGTACTTTGCCTATTTTTTAATTGGTTTGTTTGGTTTTTGCCATTGAGTTATATGAGTTCCTTGTATATTTTGGATATTAAGCCCTTATTGGTGATATGGTTTGCAAATATTTTTTTGCCATTCTATTGACTTTTCATTCTGTTGGTAGATTTTTTTGATGAGGTCCCACTTTTTCATTTTTATTTTGTTGCCCCTACTTTTGGTGTCAAATAAAAAAAAGCATTGCCAACACTGATGTCAAAGAGCTTATCTCTAATGTTTTTTTCTAGTTTTATGGTTTAAGATTAAGTTGAAGTCTTTAATTCACATGTGGCTGTCTATCTTGTGTAGGAGTTGAACTCATCAATTAGCCTGGCCTGAGCTCCTGGTTGTCTCTGAAGCTTTGTGATTGTCCAAGTCTCCTTCTTTGTTTTAGAATCTCCTAGTAGATGAGGGTGTACCAAGACTGGACATCATCCCAAAGATGAGAATCACATCTGGTGATTCACATGTGGAAGCTGGACCATCGGGGGGTCATGTATATACTTTTGAGCCATCCAGTCAAAAAATAGAAAAAATGAACATTTTTGCTTACTCCTTGTGTGTTGGGCCCTGATGTATAGCCATGGGAGGAAGAGGATTTGCTCTTGCCCGGTAAGAACTGCTTCTTTGATTGCTGTGGTTCCATGGAACTTGTGAATGGAAGCCCCATTGGCTATCAGAGCCAAGTGTTCCTTGGGCAGCATCTGTGAAAGCTGAGAATAGATGTGTGTAAAGATCCTTCCTGGGAAATACTGGCAACTTGCAGTGTGCTACAGACAGGAGAAGGAGCCTTTGGGTTTTACTGTCCCCAAGGAATATCACAGCCTGTCCCTAGATTTGTGCTAATTCATAAGCCTGACCCTCAGGTAGCAGTTTCCAAAGCATGTAGATGAACCCATTTCAAGGAAAGAATGGGAAATGGGCCATTGTGTCTGTTTTCCCTTCACTGAATCCTGGGGGTGTGGGTGCAGGGAGTACTTGTATGCCTGTTAACTACCTCCTCTTCATTTGCTACAGTTTTGTGGGTTTCTGGATGACAAGATCTTATTGGCCTTCAGAGCTATATGTTGTAGGGGCCTATGGCTCTGGTGGGAGTCTTGAAAGTAGTGGTGCTAAATGTGAGATCCAAACCCTTTGCCCCTCAGAGAGAAGTTTGGAGTGGGGAGTTGCCTTCCAATTATATGGCACTGTTCTAGGGGTGAGGTTTAGTGAGTGTCTCGGCATTTTGTAGGAGTTTAGAATGAGTCACAGGAAGATGTGCCTCTGTGGTGGGTGGATTACTTTGAGATAAAGGCAAACAAGACACTATAGGCTTAGGAGAAACTTCCGTGCTCCCACTCCCCACCCCCTTAACTAATGTGTATGAAAAGGGGCCACATACTAAACCTGACAAGTTCAGAGGAGGCCTGCTGCTGGCCTTACAAACTCAAAGACCTAAAATAACCACAAAGGATGGTCTAAAATTAAAACTTTTTGACTAAATGCAGTTCATGGTGAGAACTCATGTCCTAGGTCTGTATCTTCCCTGACAAAAGTCAATCTTTACCTTAACTGAGCCTTTCTATTGTCATTTTGCATCTATAATAACATATCCCTGGAATGTTAAATAAATTTTCCTTTTCCAGACCTCTCAAAACATAGGCACCATTCAGTGGAGACCACAAATCCCCTCATTGTTATTGAGTTAATCGTTGACTATTAATTATCCTGTACCCACTAGTGTAAAAGAAGTATGTGTCTATCATTTTACCTTTTTTTTTCTCCAATCCCCGAGGTTTCCCCACTTTGCTTTCTCCTGCCTCTCTAATCTATCACCAGTGGATTTCATGCAACCTGCTTACATCTCCTCTTTTGATTGTAATGTATAAAATAAGGTGCAAAACTGCTATTCTTCCATTCTCTGGAGCATTATCTCCATCCATTGATATTTAAAAAAACATTTTTATTGATATCAGAGAAGAAGGGAGAGAATGAGAGAGAGAAATAACAAGGATAAGAGAGTATCCTTGATTGGCTGCCTCCTGCACACCTCACATTGGGGATCAAGCCCGCAACCAAGCATGTGTCCTGACTAGGAATTGAACCATGACCTCCTGGTTCATAGGTGGACACTCAACCACTGAGCCATGCCGGCTGGGTCAATCCATTGAGATTTTGCTTCCTGGCAATTGTCGAGAGTTTGGCTCAAATAAGCTCACAAAAATTCTTCTATAGGTTTGAATATTTCTTACATTGACACTACGTAGAAGAATTTAAATTAGGGGCATTGCCCATAATTAGAGTTGTCACCATAAATAATATTTTATGACCCATCTATAGGGCAGGGAAAACTTCTCAATACTGATCTTCGGCTCTTCTTATGGCCCTGTAATGACCCTTTGAAGCCCCCAAGGCACCTTACCTCTTCCTTAGTTCAGAATGTCACATATACCTCTTCTTAACTTTCTGTTGCTGAACCTCCCATGTATGTGGGGTCTTTCTCTTATATTTGTGGGTTTCCCTTGCATCTGTATAAATATATGTAATTTGGTTATTTTCTCCTGCTAATCTGTCTCAGGTAGATTATTAGCATAGAGAAAAGTTTCTTCCTTCCCCTTCCCCATACTTCCCTACCCATGTTGATGTGGGTATTTTCTCACTCACCTCATGTGTAGAAGTTCCTCAGCCAGTTAGTGGATTTCTTTCAGAGGCTCTATTCCATGTGCAGCTGAACAATGGGTGCATCAGTGGGATGAGGGAGATTCAGGAGACTCTATGTCACCATTTTTGTTGGCCTCCTGACACCTTTATCCTTAGAATGAAAGAAAACGAATCAGATGATTTGGCGCCACCTCCATTGTACTTGGGTGCTGCATTTCATGACTCAAACACAAAGAATGTCAGTGTTCTGTAACCAGACACAACAAAAGGAAAATGCAATTTACCCTTCTTTTGTTAGGCAATCATTACAATGTAGTTGTGATCAATTTAGATAAATTTACCTTTACACATACATGTACCTATACATACGGGTGGTAAATTCCCTCAAAGAATGAAATGATTATTTGGCTTCAAAAACAGTCACACAATGAATCAACTCTACTTAATATAACAGAAATTTTAATTTTTGTGCCCTCATCCTATCTAATAAAAGAGAAACATGGTAATTGGCGTATGACCGCTACCCTTCCCATTGGCTAATCAGCGAGATATGCAAATTAACTGCCAGCCAAGATGGCGGCCGGCAGCCAGGCAGCTTGAAGCTAACATGAAGCTTGCTTGCTTTAGTGACGGAGGAAACCAACGCTCCCCGCCTGCTTTACCGGCCTCTGAGCCTGCAGTTTAAGAAACATTGTAACGAATATAGAAGCTAAACAAAACCCCAGAAACCTGCTTTCAGCGAGGCTGGGATCTTAGAGCTGGAGTTATACAGTGTTTCGATTATAGAACCGAAACAAACCAGATACCTTCTTTCAGCAGCAGAAGCCTCAGAGCTGGAGCCAGAGCTAAAGCTGGCCCAGAATAAAAGAGAAAAAGAAAAAAAAGGAGCAGTTGGGAGCTTCAGTTGGCCTGAAAACAGCCCTCAGCCCCTCACCCAGACTGGCCAGGCACCCCAGTGGGGACCTCTACCCTGAAGGGTATGTGACCAGCTGCAAACAGCCATCATCCCCTCACCCAGGCTGGCCATGCACCCCAGTGGGGACCCCACCCTGATCCAGGACACCCTTCAGGGCAAACCAGCCAGCCCCACCCATGCAACAGGCCTCTATCCTATATAGTAAAAGTGTAATATGTCTCCCAGCACCGGGATCAGCGGAGCTGAGTGGCCTCCCGGCACCGGGATCAGCGTGACAGGGGGCAGTGCCCAAACCCCCTGATCGCCCTGCTGCTCTGTGTGTGACAGGGGGCGTGGCCACAACCTCCCTATCCGCCCTGCTCTGTTCATGGGGAAGGCGCCCCAACCCCCTGATCAGCCCTGCTCTGTGCCTGATAGGGGGGAGCTCCCCAACCCCCTGATTGCCCTGTGGCTCTGTGTGTGACAGGGTGCATCGCCCCAACCCTCCCCGCCCCCCCACGGGCCCTGCTCTGTGTGTGACGGGGTAGAGCCATAACCTCCCCATTGGCCCTGCCCTGAGTGTGAGAGTGGCGGCACCCCAACCACCTGATTGGCCCTGCTCTGTGGGTGATAGAGGGAGGCACCCCAACCCCCCCTCCCCCCACGGGCCCTGCTCTGTGTGTGATGGGGTAGAGCTATAACCCCCCATCGGCCCTGCCCTGAGTGTGACAGTGGCAGTGCCCCAACCCCCTGATCGACCCTGCTCTGTGGGTGATAGAGGGCAGCACCCCAACCCCCTGATCCACCCTGCCCTGAGTGTGACAGGGGGCGGTGCCCCAAGTCCCCTATCGGCCCTACTCTGTGAGTGATGGGGGGAGCTCCTCAACCCCTTGATTGGCCCTGCTCTGTGCATGACAGGGTACGGAGCCCCAACCCCCCTGATGGGCCCTGCTCTGTGCGTGACAGGGGGTGGTGCCTCAACCTCCCCATCGACCCTGCCTTGAGTGTGACGGGGGCGGTGCCCCAACCCCCCAATCGGCCCTACCCTGAGTGTGACTGAGGGTGGCATGGCAACCTCCCAATCTGCCCTGCTCTGTGCATGACAGGGGAAGGAGCCCCAACTCCCCAATCGGCCCTGCTCTGAGCCCGACCAGGGGCTGCACCTAGGGATTGGGCCTGCCCTCTGCTACTCAGGAGCAGGCCTAAGCCAGCAGGTCGTTATCTCCCAAGGGGTCCCAGACTGCGAGAGGGCACAGGCCGGGCTGCGGGACCCCCCCTCCCCCCCCGAGTGCACAAATTTTTGTGCACCGGGCCTCTAGTTATTTAATATTATAAAACAAATAATTAGAAATTATTTCTATGATACAGGAAAAAATAGAAAAAGAAGGGAGAACAGATTAGTCATTTTCCTACCACCCAGATACAAGCAGAGGTAATTATTTAAGTGTTTTTCCTTACAGTACTTGTTTCATTCAGCATTGACTTAAAAAAAAAATCCTCATAATGTATATCTACATTGCTCCCATAAGACTGGCTTCCCCAGGGACTATTTATCCTCAAGGACATCGCTCCAGTATGAGAACAGAGCCTGTCACTTTGAGTCAGATTTCTTTAATCTGATCTTTATTTTGCAATGAAACATGACTTCCGTGTAATATTTCATATAGTAGACAAGCTTTCAAGCTAAAATTAGAGTTTTTAGAATTTTTTTCATAATATCTGTTATAAATTTTGATAAGTCCTTATTGAGGTCCTTCTTTTAGAAAAAAGAATAAAGTATGGAAATTTGTAGGAAGTAAGGAGGTGACGGAGCAAACACAGAGAATGAAATTAGGTCTTTAATTAAACGACTGGCAGTACATTCCATAAATGTCAATAAAATACCTATTAATTGTTGAAAGAAAGAAAATTCTGTACAAAGGAGACAGCACTCATCAATATATGATGATGGCATTGTCTTTCAGTAACCAGGGAAGTGGATTTGGGTGTGAGTTCATTAGCTAACTCCCTCTTGTGGCCAGAAAAAGGGCCTTTATGGATATTTCCCTGGAGCATCCTGCTGACAAACAGTAATAGGATTCTCAGATGCCCCTTGATAAACTACAGCATGAGATTTAACAGCTATCTTTATCACTCCTTGTAAAAATATCTCAGGAGAACTTACCCTAAAATACATATAATGATCCAAACTAGATGCGTGGGTGCCTGGCAGCGGTTCTCAACCTGTGGGTCGCCAACAATGAAAATACATCCTGCATATCAGATATTTACATTACAATTCATAACAGTAGCAAAATTACAGTTATGAAGTAGCAACGAAAATAATTTTATGGTTGGGGGTCACCACAACATGAGGAACTGTATTAAAGGGTTGTGACATTGGGAAGGTTGAGAACCACTAAGTCATACGCCTAAACTCATCATCAGGGCTGGCTTCTTGGAGCATGACCTGGGCAGTAGCACAGGGCCTCACACTGGATTTGATGCTCACTTGTTTTCCATTCTGAAATTCTGAATAATTTTTGAACAAGTGGCCCAGCTATTTCTCTTGTGATGTCCCCTGCGAATTATGTAGCTTGGCCTGTATGCCATTTAGTTTTCAGTATATCCACAAGTGGAAACCAGTATCTGTCCTAAATTGCTGAGATTTATTTAAAAAAATTCTGTAAGACTGAAGCATATTGCTGGTGATGCTTCATTGCTTCTTTTCTGAATTGGTATCAAAGAACTAGAATGGCATTATGACCTTATGTTCTCCTTAGAAAAGGGGATTTCCTCTTTTTTCTCTTCTTTCTAGCATCATCAATTCTCTTCTTTACTTCTAGATTCAACTTGTTTTGCTTAAAGTGCATAAAATCCCATTTCATTACATTGCGTTTTCATTTGTGTAAAATGTTTGTCATACTAAAGATATTTTATTGTTATTGTATATTGAAAAAGAAAAAGACCATGAATGTTGAAAATTAAAATAGACTAAATGTAATTTTCTTCTTAACTCCCTTATGAATTATATACAGATATTCAAGTATATAATGTTTGAATCAATTTTATAACATTCTAGGGCTCTCCACAGGCCCATGGTAGTCCTTTTATTTACAACCTTTCTCATTTGCATAGCTTCTGCATATTGTGAACAATGATATTAGCTTAATCATAACTTTAATTAGAAAATAATTATAGCAACAATAATACTTAATTTCTCATTTTGATTTGAGTATAAGATAGAGATCACACACTCTTATTAAACAACCCTTCCATAGTACATATTTATATTGTATCATAAATGAACTTTAACAGTCTAGATAAAGCTCCAATTTCTGCCCTTACAAGTAATGCCAATTATGCTCATGTGTTTATTGTTGTAGTTTTAACTGCAATACCATCCTGTGTCTTAGGGGAACTATAAAGTATGTGGAATCTATTCTTCTCATAGGCATTCCTCTCCTCTGGCCCTAACCTTCACTGTCCCACATAGATTACTGATCTTGACATTGAGTCTCACGTTTCCCTGAGCCATTGCAGCCAGTCTCATTAGTTAATGTTTTCTATTTCTACTTATTCTCCCTTTGTATTCTTATTACTGGCATTACTTAATTTTTCTTCATCTAGCATAGGTACAGATTTCAAAATACAGAATAAAATGTTAAATGTGTATTAGTTTGCTAGGGCTGCCATAACAAAGTACCATAGACTGGATGGCTTAAACAACAGGTGCTTCTGGAAGCTGAAAGTTCAAGATCAATATGATGCAGGCACCTTGGCTGTACTAGTAATTGGGTGATATATTCATGCTCTTAGTTATGATGTCCAAGACTACAGCTGCTAAAGGTATGTGGTTACTGAGCACTTGAAATGTGGCTGTAAGTACAAAATACATACAAACTTCTAAAGATTTAATCCCTCTCCCCAAATAAATTATCTAATTAAGAATTTTTAACCTAGATTACATGTTGAAATGATAATATTTTAAATATTTAGGGCTCATATTTTATTGTTATTTCACATTGTTAGAAAATTGTATTAAGATTACCTTTACCTTTTGCTTTTTAAAATGTGGCTTCCAGAAAATTTAATATTACATACGTGTCCCACATTTGTGGCTCAATTTATATTTCTATCAGATAATGCTGCTTTTGTGCCCTCATGTTTAGGGAGATGATATCAACCCCCTTGGGGTATTTTACCAAAGAGCAGGAGGAGTCACATCCATTCATAGTCACTTAAGCCAGTTTGTCTAATATCCTGGTTATTTCTTTTTCCCTGAAACATGATGAAATCTCAATACCTGTATTTTCTCATTTATAAGAATCCTTCAGTATAGATTCTTTTGTTGAAACCTAATAGATCCTTACTAAATATTGGCTGAAATTTCTAGCTCTAGATCTGTGATTTTATACAATTACATAAATGTTTTAGAATACATCATTGTGGCAAGGTTAACTTAAAAATTACACACAAATAATCACTTAAAATGTGAGGGAAAAACAAAACTGTCCTGAGAAGACAATGTATGTACTATTGTAATTTTTACTTCTATAGTAGAAGGTTGAGGAAAGAATGCCTGGTTTGCACTAGGCAGTTTCACTTATAGTATCATTTGATAGGTTTGACAGTCTTGTCATACCTATTATATAGATCAGCTAATGAGATTATGAAAAGTTCACTAACTTCCTTAAGGTTACATAACCCCTCAATTGGCAAGAGGGAGGCTTGACCCCAGTTTTGTCAGACTCCCTAGCTTAGGCCTTTTCTACTGTGGGTGTTCAGAATGAGTTACCCCAAGATGTGCCTCTGGGATACATAGATTGTTTTGAGCTAAAGGCAACATTAGCAGCAGGCTCAAGGAACTTTTGCCTCTTCCTTAATTACCTAGAAGAACTTGAGTTAGAGGCCTTGCTCATAATAAGTGATTACTAGAGAGAACCTCTTTTTGACCTATCCATAGGGCAGGGCAAACCTACTAACTAAGCGTCTGCTCTCCTTATAGTCTTGCAACTATTCTCTGAAACCCCCAAGGCATCTTACCTCATCCCTAGATACGAATGTCTTATATACCTAGACCCCCTTTCTATCTCTGAACCTCTGTTGAATGTGGGGTCTCTGACTCTCTCATGTATGCAGAGTTTCCATACATATGCATCTATTAAATTTAGTTATTTTCTCTTGTTAATCTGTCTTATGTCTATTTGATTATTAGACCAACCAGAAGAACTTTGAGGGTAGAGGAAAGTTTGTTCCTCCCCCACACCATTCAACTATATCTATAAGAATGGAATTCCAATATCCGATGGTCATTTTTTATGGTTTAAACAAGTTACTTTTGAAAAAAAATTCATGATCATATCAAAGGCTACAGGAATATCTTGTAAAAATTTTGCTAAGTAACATTTTTTAGCAAATTAGATATATGTAGGCAGAAAATGCTATGTTTTCAGTTTTCTTGAAGAAAGATTTTCAATTAGAGACAAAAGACATAAGAAAACATAATTTGAGTATTATTGAGCCCCTATGCCTGAATATATCTTAAGAACTCTTGAAATCTAAAACACAGCTGGTCAATGTATCTTGGCATAATTTATTTTTTTAAAGCCACTCACACCTGGTTGTATTTTCAATGCATTGGGTTTTGTGGATTTACTTTTTTTGCAAAAAGCACTTATGCCTAGTCAAAATTCATTCTACTCTAAATGAAGAAATCCCTAAGGTTCACAATGCATATGGCATCATAGCAATGGTTTGTGCTATGATTAAAGCAAATTATTTTTATATGACATCTATTTAAACAGGATAATATCCATTTCAAGTTCTGGAAGTAATTTTTAGTGCGCTTTTTGCCATTTCCATTAATGATGAAGTAATGGAGGACACTGATGGAGACTTAAAAAAGCCTGGATTCAAATTTCTCATTAATATGGCATTTTAAAGACAAATAGTGCTATGACTGTTTCTGGTGAGGGGGGATTTATTACTTTGGATTTGAGATCACCTTTCTGTGTTTGAAACACATAAGCACAGGCTTTTGCTCCTATAATAGAAATTTTTTAAAAAATTGATATCATGTAGTAAAAGTCAGCATTTCCAAAAATATATTTCTTGGTTTGTTAATAGTTTATTTTTAATCCCTAAAACTAAAAAAAGGTAAAAATAAAAAACCCACAAAAATCTAAGTGGCTTATTGTTGGTTTGCATTCTTTGTTTGCAAGTAAAAAAACCTCAACTCAAACTATTATAACCAGGAAGGGGATAGATTAACCAGACTTAGAATCCTCAGCTCCCTTGCTTTTGCTATCTCGCTGATATATTTCTGTTTCTCTCTGCATATTGTTTCAGGACAGCTTGCATACAATGGCAGTGGGGGCGCCAAACTGACATTTTTGGTGTTTGTAACCAGAAGAGATAAAGGGCTCTGCCTCATGAACTCAAGATAGAAAATGCTATTGAAGGATTTGACTGATCCAGCTTGGATCATAGGTCCATTCCTAAACCAATCATTGTGATATGGAATATGAATAGTTATTCCCAAGCCTGGAGGAGAGATCTGTAACCAGAAATAATGTCTAGGAATATAGTGTTATCAGATAAAACTATAACAAGAGTCAAAAACATCTGTACAGATTTTTCTAAACTATAGGGTATCTTAGAATCTTCAATATGCAAATACAAATTATGAGCCTGTAGAATAGGAGGATATATTTTTTTTGCAAGATTTTCCAAATATATTTGAACTAGAGGCCCACTGCAGGAAGATTCCTGCAAGAATAGGGCTTCCTGAGCCCGGGCTTCGCTCCCTTCTTCGCTGCCTCGCTCCCTCCCGTCTCCACTGCCTTGCTTCCTCCCATGTCCTCGCTTCGCTCCCTCCCTTCTCCGTCACTTCACTCCCTCCCATCTCTGCTGCCTCACTCCCTCCCATGTCCGCTGCCTCAGCTCTGCTCCCGTTTCCACTGTCTCGGCTCCGTTCCCTTCAATGCCACTTTGCTCCCTTCTACAGTGCTTGGCTTCCTCTACTCTGTCTTCAGTCTTCACTCCGTGCCTGTGTATGCAAATTAACTGCTATCTTTGTTGGGTTAATTTTGCATGTTTCTCTTTTATTAGTGTAGATATGGAACTTTCTATTTAATGGGACATCATGTGAAGTTCACGTGTTTTATGGTCACAGAGTTACTCAAACAACTATCTTCTTCAATTTTTTTGTTATCTGGCTAATAGACTTCATGAGTTTCTACAATGCTTAATGGATGGTCTAAGGCAGTGGTTCTCAACCTGTGGGTCGCTACCCCTTTGACGGTCGCCTAAGACCATCCTGCATATCAGATATTTACATTATGATTCATAGCAGTAGCAACATTACAGTTATGAAGTAGCAACAAAAATAATTTTATGGTTGGGTCACAACATGAGGAACTGCATTTAAAGGGCCAGAAATTTGAGAACCACTGGTCTAAGGTGTGTGTTTATAGAGTCCTAGAAGCCCAGTGCATGAAATTCATGCACTGTGGGAGGGGCGGATCCCTCAGCTGGCCTGCACCCCCTTGCAGTCTGGGAGCCTTCAGGGATGTCCCACAGGGAGTGAGCCTAAGCCATCAGTTGGACATCCTTAGCACTGCCGTGAAGGCGGGAGAGGTTCCCACCACCTCTGTTGAACTCGCCAGCTGTGAGCCCGGCTTCTGGCTGAGTGGTTCTCCCTCTGTGGGAGCACACTGACCACTAGGGGGCAGCTCCTGTGTTGAGCATCTGCCCCCTGGTGGCCAGTGCACATCATAGTGACCAGTTGTTTTGCCATTCGGTCTATTTGCATATTAGCTTTTTATTATATAGGATGTGGGTGTGGGCAATTATAATATCTAAGAGTGTTCAAGTTTTAACAGTCTCTTTTGATAAGTTTGTCTTACTGGTTCCAAGGCTCAATTCATTTAATTACCTCTTATCTTCTCAAATTGGCATCTGCTATAAGGGCAAGAATGGGGTTACTTATGTTACCTCTTGGCAATGGGATCTATGCTCCTTATTCTGAATTCTTGCCAGCCGCTGCTATGGGATGACTGATCTGGCCCTTGATTTCTTGCCCTGAGGTTTGCTAAAATGTGACTAGTTTCCTTAGGGTTTATTATTTGGCCCAAATTTGGCTTTTTGGCCTTCTTTTCCTAATTGACTCTATCTTAGCTCTTGCTCACGTTACACACTCATTTATATCGAAATGTCTTACATTCAGTTCCTGGCCAAGGCTGTTTATTACATAATAAGGTGTTACCTTTCCCCTCACCATGGTCATGCTGTAAAATAAAAAGGTCATTGGTTCTTTACTCAGTTACTTTTTACTTATTCCCTCCCCTTCCCTCCTTGGGGTATATGAGAATTCTGAATACTTTTCAGAGTAGATAAGATCTGAAGGTGTTTGAGGAGTGTAAACTAAGGACTTATCTCAGCTTAACTACACTTATTGCTATGATCTACCTTAAAACTTCATCCCCAAGGTGTACATCAGGGAAGCTTTTGACTTTTCCCTCAAACTACCTAACAAAGCCTGCCATCTGTCCTCACTCCCCAACTAAGACACATGTGTTCCTTGTCTTGCTTCCCCTATTTGAATGCCTTCTTATTTTCTCACCCCAGTAGTCATAAGGGACTCTCTTACTGGTATTTATATATGCAAAATTAGCTTCGAACTTTAGGAATCCTGTTTTCTTCTGTGACAAAACTTTATTCTGTATACTGTTGTTTAGAGATTGATTTGGGAAAAATAATGGAGTCAACTATGTGATTAAAACCTGAATAAGGACCACTCATTTCTAGGAAGAACTTACTTACACCCTGAGGGGACCGAAGACCTTAACTCAATGGGTTGGAGGGTACACAGTACAGATTTATAGATTAGGAAAGCACATATGAAAATATTTCAAAAGAATATTATCATCACTATAATTTCTCTTAGCACACACTTTGGGCTTTGCTAAACTAGTCCAACCTATTAATTAACTAATGAGAAAAGACTGCCCAAGAGATGTGCTTTGATTTTGCAATATCAAACAAATCTTTAGAGTCAGGGCTAGAACCCAAATCTCCCATTGACAGATCATATTGGCCCCACTTAACCTTTTTAATTTATCTTTTGGTTATAATCATTCTGGAAATTTTGAATTAGCAGCACCACACAGATCTTAACACCCTTGACATTTCATAAGATTCCAACTGAGAAGAGATAGGAGGGGAACACAAAAGCTGAGAAGTCTCTGTACATAATAATAGGTAATGATTTTAAAGTACTTGTGGGCAGATGATGTTTCATGCTGTACTTATATTAACTCAATCATTTCTCACAACAACACAATGAAATAACAACTATTGTTATCTCACTTTATAGATAAAGAAGCCAGGACACACAGAGAGAGAATAACTTGCCATCTGTTATATAGCAAGTAAATGATAAGGCTGGGAATTGAACCTATATAGCAAGTAAGTGGTAAAGCTCAGAACTGAGCCTGTTTTAGAATCCATGCTATGCCCACTATACATACTACCTCTCACAAACTTTTGGAAGAGCCATCTCAGACTTCTAACACTAAGTTTTCTAAGACTCAAAGATCTTCTGATACAAAAGAAAGTGAAATAAAAAATGTCTATAATTAATTCCCTTATTCAATTTTGGAAGTACAGGTAGGGATTGTTTTTTTAATTCTAGCCCCATGATTCAAACCATCCTATATAATAAAAGCCCAGCGATTGAAACAGCAGAATGACCAGAATGACTAGAGACCAGAATGACCGTGGACCCTCGCCCCTGCCAGCCCCGCCCCCCAGCAGGGACTCCCACTTCAATTGGGGCCATGGCCGGGTGGCATACCACCCGTGGCCCCTCGTCCTGGCTGGGCCTACCCCCCAGCAGGTATCCCCACCTCGATCCAGTGCCCCCATCAGGGCAGATTGGCTGCCCCCCACTCGTGCACCAGGCCTCTATCCTATATAATTAAAAGGGTAATATGCAAATTGACTCTAATGGCGGAACGACCAGAACAACTGCTGAACCAGTCGCTATGATGTGCACTGACCACCTCTCGGTCCCTTTCCCTGGCCAGGCTCTGATTGCCTGATGGTGAATGGAGAACTGAGAGGGGGTGGCAGCAGTGGGTGGGGCTGGCTGCAGGCAGCCAGGGAAGATGGCCCTGATCACAGGCCAGGCCTAGGGACTGTACCCATGTAGAATTTCATGTGCTGGGCCTCTAGTTCTTGATAAAACTATAAGTAGGAGATAATGTTAAAGGGGAAGCACAAATGCTAAAAATGAATTTTCTTTCTTGGTATTAGTTTTAAATTTGTCTTGGATCATCCAATATTCCAACATCATGGTTTAAGAAAACCTATTCATTCCTTTCTCTTTACCCCCCACTCAAAGTCCTCGAGATTTCTCAATTCCAATGTTTCTTTTTTATCTTTTTAAATATATTTTTATTTATTTCAGAAAAGAAGGGAGAGAGAGAGAAAGATAGAAACATCAATGATGAGGGAGAATCATTGATTAGCTGTCTCCTGCACTTCCCCTACTGGGGATAGAGCCCACGACCAGGGCATGTGCCCTGACCAGGAATCGAACCTTGTCCTCCTGGTTCCTGGGTCAACACTTAACCACTGAGCACACTGGCCAGGCTACAATTTTTTTCCCTTATGGCGAAAATGTTTAAGAACTCGTAATAGCTCAACATGCCTAAAATAGCCCCTCTTCCTTCTCCTCCTTCCCCTCAACCCCATCTGTCTTTTTCTTGGTTCTGTAAAGAAAGCCATTTTCTACATAAGCATCCATGAATTAGCAGGGCCAGCCTTTCAAACATTTTTCCAAGAGGAAGCATTCTTTAGAAAGAACCTTTTCTAGCTACTAGCTCATAAACTCTTATTAATCTTAAGGATATAAAGTAAAGTATAAAGGAAACATCTATTATGCCTGTGTTTTGGGAATTGAAAAAGAGACATAATAATTTTATAAAACTTTTGGAGCAGGGACATATAATCATAATTTATATAAACATGTATTTCTTGATTTTAAATTCATTTTATATAACTATTTCTTCATATTGCTACATAGTTTTATAATTATCATTTTTAGTGACTGCTCAGTATTTCCCTGAGTTTGTACCAAATACATTTAAGTAATGCCTTTGGTTAGATAATATAGTACCTTCTGTTGGTTTATTATAACAAAAACATATATTGAACACATTTATATATAATTTTATCACTTTCATAGAACAAATTTTCAAAACTTAATTGTTAGATCTAAAGCAAAGAACATTTTCTTGTTCTTTATATATATTGCCAGATTATCCTTCATATTTTTTGAATAATTTTTGCTGCATTCTAATGATATAATTTGTATTTATGCTAGCTTTATTAGACTTCAGCAATAATTCAATTATATTTTAGTATTAATTTTCAATACTACTATATAACTATATAAATAACTAGATATTGATGAACCAATCTAGAAATTATTGAACACTCTCAATTATTCTTTGAACACTACTGATACCAAGTGCTGTTTTATATACCAGAAATTTAAAGATAAGTCTTCTTGAAGATAATCAGATAATAATTTACTGAGCAATAAATATTTGAAGTCCTAGGAGGAGGATAAATATACTGCTAGTTGGGGAATTCCCATTGTAAACAAACTGTATATTACAAGCATAAGATATACAGACACAGGAGGAGAAAAGTGTGGTAAAGATTCAGAAAACATAAAAGTTAAGGTATGTTTGGTATATAATGAACGTCTTCAAGTCAATGGGGTTTGTGTTGTGGAGAAGCAGAGGTGATATTGGAAGGCTGAGTGGGACTAGTTTGAAGAAAACTTTAAATCAAGTTTAGAATTTATTTGGGAGCCACTGGAGAACTATTTTAGGATAAATTATTGAGTTGTACTTGATGGAGAGGTGAAATATTGGAAGTATTTTCTTATTCTGTCTTTTAGAATTAGTTATGGCACTAGAAGTCAGAGCGTAGAGGTGAGACTAACTCTTAGAACATCTCCACCCCTCAGCTGAACAAAAGATATATTAAAGTTCCCTTTCAATGTGAGGCAATGTTGGAAAGATGAGTTGAGGGGGGATGCTTGCTAAAATACCTTTCCTAAGTTTAGGAGAGATTTACACATACAGGCCCCTGGCTTTTCACAGTGGTAAACATCTACCTAAAAATATAAATCTCTACACTATAATTACAGTTTAGTTAGACTGTGGTCTAAGTTATCATCATCTCTTACCTGGCAAACTTTTGTTGCCTCCTACTGGTCTTCTTGCTCCAATTTATTCTTCACAGTATTATTTGCTATAAAGCAGTCTAAGTTATATTTTACTAGAAGCCCGGTGCACAAAATTCATGCATGGGGGTGTGTCCTTCAGCCCAGTCTGCACCCTCTCCAATCTGGGACCCCTGGGGGGATATACGATTGCCGGTTTAGGGATCAGGCCTAAACTGGCAGTCAGACATCTCTCTCACAATCTGAGACTGCTGGCTCCTAACCACTTGCCTGCCTGCCTGCCTGATTGCCCCTAACCGCTTCTGCCTACCAGCCTGATTGCCCCCTAATGGTACCCCTGCCAGCCCGATCGCCCCCAACTGCCCTCCCCTGCCAGCCCGATCGCCCCCAACTGCCCTCCCCTGCTGGCCCGATCACCCACAACTGCCCTCCCCTGCTGGCCCAATCGCCCCCAACAGCCTCCCCTGCCAGCCTGATTGTCCCCAACTGCCCTCTCCTGCTGGCCTGTTTGCCACCAACTGCCCTCCCCTGCCGGCCTGATTGCTCACAACTGCCCTCCCCTGCCGGCCATCTTGTGGTGGCCATCTTGTGACGACATTGTCCGAGGGCGTGACGCCACCTAGGCTTTTATTATATAGGATAATTTTAATTGGACAATTTTATCCCCCACCTGCCTCTGCTAAAACTCTCCAATGGCTTGGCAACTCAATTGAAAGAAATGAAAATTTTGTTGCCTTGGTTTAACATGATTTGACCACTGCCATTTTCTCTGATGTCATTTCATATCATTCTCCCCCATTACTCTACTTCAGCAACTCTAGCTTTTTATTTGTTCTCTGCATGTACCAAACTTGCTCTCACCTCAGGTTCTTGGTATCTGCTGTTCCTTATGTCTTGAATGCTCTTCTGAAAGGTCTTCCCCTGGCTAGCTTTTCCATGTCTTTCATTCCTCAGCTTACATGTGATCTTCTCAGGGGTATTTCCTGACAAAACAATTGAAAATTAACACCACCTTTACCATTTACCCTCTCAAAATATTGTTTTTTGTTTTGCCCTTTATAATTTTTTATTTCTATATTTTTCAAGTGGCAGTTGAATATTCAGAAAAACCATTTTAGATTAACTGAACTTTTAGTATGAGATAATAGTTAAAAATGTGGATTCTGGACTCAGGAAGCCTGGTTTTGCCAATTTTTAGTTATCTTACCTAGACCAAGTGTTTTTAATCTCCCCAGGCTGCATTTTCCTTCTCTGTTGTGCTTCAATGGTAGTATCTAACTTTTGGAGATTCCATTAGAATAATACATTCATTGGACAGTGTCTGGGAACCATAGAAGCTTCCAATAAATGTTGATACTAATTATTACTTTTGTTATCTATTTATACTCTCTGGAGTATAAACTATATGAAGGCAAGAGCATAATGTGATCTCTGCTATGTTCTCAGCACTTAGAAGAGGGAATGGTACAATAGATGCATAATAGATGTTCCATAAATATATGTTAAATAAATGAAAACATGAATGCTTATTTAATATCTCAGAGATCAGGATAGCTGTCTACTGACTTCTGAGATAATTGACAGAATTATTTGTGAATTCAGATTCTTTGATATATGCCAACTGATTATTTACTCTGTGTTGATGGATAAATGACCCTGTGACTATAACCAAGACTAAGACTTCAGTTTGCTTCACAGTGAGGTTTTAGACCTGAATTCCTGAATTCCTGGAGTTTGAGTTAACTGTTAATTGAATATTGACAAGTCATTAAATTTTGGTTACTTCTATGTAAGATTATGGTAAAAATTTCTACATAAAATTTATTGAGAAGACTGTCCTCATCATAGTGATTGGCAGTTCTCTAAGAAAGGTTGAGTAAATAATTTCAGACAGAAAAAAAATACTCTGTTTTTAAAAATCTATTGTGAAAGGGATACCAGAACTTCCTTATATTACCCAATCTTGTGCTTAATCGTCCTCTTGGGAAATTTTTTATTTTGTCTAAAGGTAGTTTCAGCATATCCTTTATCAAGAAAGTATTTGTTTAGTAGACCACCCTCCATATGTACGCTCTAAGAAGCCCTAAAAGAGGATTTTTGTAAATTTAGAGGGATCATGGGTTTTTGAGATACAGAACTTTTCTCTAAGAGTGGGGTGACCACATTCCCCTTAGGAACCATGCATCTCCCTCCACTCTCAAGTCTAACACGTCTTATGTGGAACCTAAATCCTCTTAATCCATTTAAGCCAATTTCCTGATATGTATCTCATTAGGGGAGGAGAGCAGCTGGCCACCATTTTCTATATAATAAATCTTCTTATGCTTTAAAATAGTTTTAAATTTTTCATTCCTTTTTTAAGTGAGCCCCAACATCACTGCTGTTTCCTTCCCTGTTTATCTACCCTACCCCCTGTCACACCATGAAGGCTTGCTTTTTCTAACTACTAATTTAGATATGGTTAATTCTCAAACATAACCAACCGTATCATTAAGTAAATAAAAATTTTGAGATTCTTATTCCTATTGCCCACAGAAATATAATGACAATGTAAAGGGTGGCTTTAACAAAATATTTTTCTTAGAGTTACACTATATAAAGTATTTCTTACTATTCTTAGGGTTAGCCTGTATTAATATAGATTTCACAGTGAGTATAAATGGTGTACTAAAAGCACAAAGCACAGTTAGTTTTTCTTTTTTTTAAAATTTATCTTTATTGTTGAAAGTATTATAGATGACCCCTTTCTCCTTCATTGATCCCCTCCACTCTGCACCACCGCCAGACCTACAACACTAAAAAGCAGTCTTACTTAACTCTAAATAGTAAGCATAGTAAGTTTTAATGTTGACAACAGCTTTTTACCCCTTATACTATCTCCCATGTAGTACTACTTTTTCATTGTTGATGGTATATAATCCAAAATTCTTATGCCACTGCTTAAAAATGTCAAAAATGCTCAAGTAATTAATATGTAGTTTTGTTATTGGAAAGACAATAATTTACATGACTGATAATTTGAAAACACATTAGAGCATACATAGCAGCCATCTGCAGTACCTCTGTAGCTCATGCCAGGTGGCCCCAGGCAGGGTATGGGCAGTGGCTCACATTGCACCTCCTAGAGGCCCCAGAGCCAGTTTACCTAGTGGACAGCTTTAGACTATGCCAGATTAAAACTCAACAACCTCCACAAATAAAAAACTCAAGGGGTAGACTTGGAAAACACCAAAGATCCACTGAACTAAGACCTATTTCATAGGGTAGACCCCACACAGCAGTCCTCAGCTGCTATCAAAGTCAGTCCTCACAGCCAATCAGTATAGGGGTTAATCAGAGTGGCATGCCAATAGCAATCAAGACTCAACTACAAAGGACATTGCACACAGCCCACATGGGAGCACACCTGAAGTGACCATCTCTGGTAACCAGAGAGGCTTTGTCACTGGGCCCCACAGTCACCTACTACATAAGGCCACTCTACAAAATCTGGGAGACATAGCAGCTCTACCTAAGACATAGAAACAAATATGGGGAAGCAGCTAAAAGGAAAAGGCAAAGAAACAGGTCCCAAATGAAAGAACAGAATAAATCTCTAGAAAAAGAACTAAATGAAATGGAGACAAGCAAACTAACAGATACAGAATTCAAAACAATGATTATAAGTATGATCAAGGAACTTAGTGAGAACTTCACCAGCATGAAAATGGGACATGGAAACTATAAAGAAGAATCAGTCAGAAATAAATAATACATTCACTGAAATGAATAGATTACAGGGAATCAACAGTAGAGTAAATGAAGCAGAGAATCAAGTCAGTGATTTTGAATATAAGAAAGCAGAAAATGTCCAATGAGACCAGGAAAAAAAGACACCGCCCCAAAAGAGAGAGAGAGAGAGAGAGAGAGAGAGAGAGAGAGAGAGAGAGAGAGAGAGAGAGAATATAGTATAAGAAACCTCTGATTCAACTTCAAGCATACTAAAATTTGCATCATGGGGATGCCAAAAAGAGAAGAGAGAGCAAGCAATTGAAAACCTCTTTGACAAAATAATGATGGAAAACTTCCCTAATCTGGTGAATTAAATAGACATACAAGTCAAGGAAGTAAACATAGTCCCAAACAAGATGAACCCAAAGAGACCCACACTAAGACACATCATAATTAAAATGCCAAAAGTTAAAGACAAAGAGAGAATAATAATAGCAGCAAGGGAAAGGCAGTTAGTTAACTACAATGGAGCTCTTATAAGACTGTCAGATGATTTATCAACAAAAACTTTGTGAGCCAGAACAAATTGGCATGAAAAATTAAAAGTGATGAAAAGCAAGAACCTAAAACCAAGATGAGTCTACCCAGCAAAGCTATCATTTAGAATCAAAGGACATATAAAGAGTTTCCCAGACAAGAAAAGATGAAAGGAGTTCATCACCACCAAACCAATATTATAAGAAATGTTAAAAGGTCTTCTTTAAGAAAAAGAAAAAATAAGATTTTGAATAATAAAATGGCAATAAATACATATCTATCACCAGTCACTTTAAATCAAATTGAGATATAGAGCAACTGAAAAGATAACAAAACAAGACCTTTACATATGCTGTCTACAAGGGACTCACTTCAGATCAAAAGACACTCACAGACTAAAAGTGAAGGGAAGGAAAAAGATATTTCACAATTTGTTTTTTATTCAATGAAAGCAAAACAAAACAAAAATCTGGGGTATCTATAATTATACTAGACAATAGAGACTTTAAAACAAGGCTATAACGGGGATAAAAAAGGACTCAGCAAATCCACTTCTGGATATGTATCTGAAGAAACCCAAAACATTAAATTAAAAGTACATATAAAATCATATGTTTATTGCAGTATGATTTACAATAGCCATAATATGGATGCAATAAATATCCATCAATAGATGAATAGATAAAGAAAAAGTAGTGCATATATTCAATGGAATATGAATCAACCATAAAAAAGAATCTTTTCTATTATATTTTTAGACTCTATTTCATTTATTTCTACTCTGATCTTTGCTATTTCTTTTCTTTTGATAATTATTGGCTTAGTTCTTTTTCTAATTCCTTTTTTGGGGTAATTTTAAGTTATTTGAGATGTTTTCCTTATTCTTAAATAGACTTTTATTAAAAAAAAAAACTTCTCTCTTAGAATTATATTGGTATGTTTCTATTTTTGTCTCAAGGTAACTATTTGGCTTATCTTTTGACTTCTTCTTTAAACAATGGTTGTTATGAAACATATTTTTTAATCTCCACATATTTGTAAAATTTGTATTAACTAGGATACTTTTATAATAACAAATACTAAACTCCCTGGAAACCACTGGGTTATATAGTTGTCCTAATATGGGTAGAATTACAAAGTACAATCATATGTATATGACTTAAAAATATATTCCTAGAAGTGAGATTAATGGATCAAATGGAAGTTCCATTTTTAATATTTTGAGAAAACTCCATACTGTTTTCCACAGTGGCTGTACCAGTCTGCATTCTCACCAGCAGTGCAAGAGGGTTCCTTTTTATCTACATCCTTGCCAGCACTTGTAGTTTGTTGATGTGTTGATGCTAGCCATTCTGGCAGGTGTGAGATGGCACCTCATTGTCATTTTGATTTGCATCTCTCAGATGATTACTGACTTTGAGCATGTTTTCATATGTCTCTTGGCCTTCTGTATGTCCTCTTTTGAAAAGTGTCTATTTAGGTCCTTTGCCCATTTTTTTGATTGGATAATTTATCTTCCTTTTGTTAAGTTGTATGTACAAAAATAGAACCAGAGACATAGAAGCATCAAACACAGTGTCCAACCTATGATGGAAGGCGGGGGAAGAAGGGGAAAGAGATCAGCCAGAGGACTTGTATGCATGCATATGAGCATAACCAATGGACAAAGACAGGGGGGTGAGGGCATGTGCTGGGAGGTGGGAGTGGCTGGGGAAGGTCAATGAGGGGGGGAAGGAGACTCATGTAATGCTTTAAACAATAAATAATGTAAATTTAAAAAATGAAAACAAAAACTGAATGTTAATACTAGTATATGAACAATTTACACCCCTACAAACAATGTTTCGGCTTGTATATCTCAATATCATTCAACAAATGTTTATTGAGTGTTTACTATATTCCAGAGATCTTCTAAAATGGGGATTCAAGAATGAAACACACACGCACAAAACCCCTGTACTCTTACAGCTTACTTACCACATTGTGCTTTATATCTTTGTATCAACAAATAAATTCAAGAAATTAAATAAATGGAGAGGAAGCCTAAAGATTTTAACACTTGTAAGACAAAGCAGCTAATTGCAATGTGTGAACCTTATTTGGATCCTGATTCAAACAAACACAATTAAGAAAATACATTCTGAGATATTTGGAAATTTGAACAAAACTGGTTATAATATAATTATTATTAATTTTAGGTTAGATGATGGCATTGCATTTATGCTTTTTTTTTTTTTAAGAAGTGCAGCCCTGGCCAGTATGGCTCAGTTGGTTGGGAGTCATCCTGTGCACCAAATAGTTTGATTCCTGGTTAGGGCACATGCCCAGTTGTGGGTTTGAAACCCAGTCGGGGGTGTGCAGGAGGCAGTGAAGTAATGTTTTGCTCTCACATCTATGTTTCTCTCTCTCTCTCTCTCTCTCTCTCTCTCTCTCTCTCTCTCTCTCTCTCCCCCCTCCCTCCCCCTCTCTCTAAAAATCAATAATAAAAAGATACATAATAAAAATTTAATGAAATGATTTTAAGGCTAAAATTTGCTTCAATAAAATATTAGAGATAGAAGATGATGAATGTAGACATGATTCAGTAACTGCTGAAGCTGGGTAGTGATTGCTTGGGGGTTCATATTTTGTCTATTTTTATATATTAGGAAATTCTACATAATATCACTTAAAATCATAGCCAGTAATTATCATACAAAATGGTATATCATTTTTCAGTTGAATATTATTGAGGGTATATATTTTTCTTAAATTATCAGCCATTTTTACTGATGCTCTGAGGAAACATGTAGCAGATTTGTCATATGTCACTTTGCTCATAAAACTTTGTATTTTATTTATATGTCTCTATTTTTTTTTTAAGAATAAAGACCTTAATCACATGAGCTAAGATAGGAGGGCAGAGGATTTCTTTGCCTTTCCGGGCCTTGATTTTCCTCAGATAGAACTCCAGCTCCTTGCCCTGGAGCACATAGCCATGTGCTTGGCCACACTGGCCTGGTCTTGAAGCGATGCATGCAAGGAGCTTGCCCTGCTGGAACTGCTGCTCGAGAAGACTGCTGACTTTGACATTATTTTTCCTTTCATCATTTTTCTTCTGATTTTTCTTTGATTGTTTTTTTGTTTAAAATCTCTTCCTCCTCAGGAATCAGCTTGGCCCCTTCCTTGCAGCCCAGCGGCAGTGCATAGTGGGACTCGTACCGCTGTCGGTACCGTGTGCTGTCAATGAACAAGGTGCAGTTCTTTACTAGGGTTTTGGTGCGGACCAGTTCCTTGTTGGATGCTTTGTAGACGACATCAATAATCCTTGTTTTGCGGGTACAATTATCTCAGCCCCAAGAGAAGTTGTCTACGTCCAGCCTCAAGGCTGGGTACTTCTTGTTGCCTCCCCGCACTCAGACTGTGTGAATGCGGAGGGGCCGATCTTAGTGTTGGCAGCAGGGCATCCCAGCTCAAGGTTTCGCTTCTTGTGGTAGGGCTTTCCCTTGCCCCTTGTGGCACTTGTGCCAGTTGTCCTGAGAGAAACCCATAGTTTGGTGCTGGCTGGAAACAGCTACATGTCCCTGTTTTTAAAAACAATTGTAAATACTTTAGCTTCTTTTCATTATTACTCAGAGTAAAACTCAAGAATTTGTTTAGCAACCATTAAAAATGCAGCCTTGTTTTCCTGGGGCATGCTCAAATTTTATATTTCTATTATAGCCCTTCTCTGGGTATGTACTGGTAAGATTTTTGTTTTCTTAGGACTTCGAAATTATATATTTCTCAGCAAGGCGTCCAGTGAGGGGCCAATTTTCAACAACTTCTGAAGCATTATCAAATTATTTTCCCAGTTGGCCTATTGAGAAATTTCTTTTCAACAACCCAAGGATTTACACTCACAACTTTTGGAACAAATTGTTCTGACTCATTGTCTACTTCTACATGACATGTCTACTTCTACGTCTACATGACTTCTACATGACACCCTAGTGGTAGAAATGATACAAGTAAGGCATCTGAAATATACCTGTTTTCCTTTTCTTTTCCCAACTAGAAAATTTTGAACTTAGCAAAAGTTCTTTTATTCACCATATTTCAATAAAACCATAGAATACCAGGACTAAAAGATCTCCTAGTTCATGTCTTATGCTTTCTCCTAAACAAGCAGTAATTTATAAACCTGTGCCAGGCAAGATGGAGTTAATGCATGATCACTGGCGCATGCCCTTGAGAAGGAATAAGGATGGATAATGCCCTGAAAAACAAGGGGAGTGAAAAGATGGACAGCCTATGTCACTAGATTATAAAGCTAAAGCAGTGAAAAAAGGGGAATGATACAAGTGTCAGGAAACAAAATAGAAAGTATGGGAACAAGATAGGAGGGGCATTTTCTTATTTGGAATGAGGCAGGAAGGATATAAATAATTTAATTAAAATAGCTAATATATCTTCCCATTCAAAGTTTGAATTACTTTCTCTTTGTTTATCACAAACCAGGAGTAAAATGTGACAATAGAAATGTATTTCTATTATTATTATTATTATTATTATTAATACTTGAATGATGATTTAAGAGCCTAGACTTGTGTTAAAATTTGTTATCTAGTTTTTCTACCCTGCTGCTCATTACTCATAAATCATTTATAAAATTATTATGTTAATTTTGTAAATAGGCAAACAGACCGAGTGAGATAAAGCAAATTTTCTAAAGATCACAGAATAAAGGAAGCCCAGATTTAAACTTGGGAAATAGGAGTCACTCCAGAATCAGCACATGTAATTAACATGCTTTATGAAATAATTTGATAATTATACAAAAATGACCAAAAAATAATAACAAAATAGATATCTTTAACTAAATAAGTTTAGAGTAAATCAATATGTATAGAAAATAAACTATGGGTCAAGTTCTACACTGGTAAGTACTAAAACATGAATGGACCTTTGTTTTACTTAGTCGCCATAACATTTTCTGTAAGTAGATGGTGCCAGCTAATAACTATTTGGGCTCATTTGGTTATTCTTACTTTGAGTCAATAGTATCTCTACGCTCCATTCCTCTAAGAAACTACCAAATTATTTTTATTTTTTCTTCTAACTTGCTTTAAATATTTTGTGGTAAAATATTCATAACCCAAGTTTACTTTTAGCAACGTTTAGTACATTTACAGTGTTGTACAACCATCACCACTACCCAGTTTCAGAATATTTTCATCATTCCAAACGGAAACCCCATACACTTTAAGCAGTTTTCTCCTTTTCCCCTGCTCCAGTCCCTGGCAACCATTAATCTGCTTTCTGTCTCTGTGGATTTGCCTATTCTGGATATTCATATGAATAGAATCATACAACACGGGGATTTTTATGTCTGGTTTCTTTCATTTGGCCTAATGTTTTCAAGGTCCATTCATGTTTTAGTACTTAAAAATATTCCATTCCTTTTTATGGCTGAATGATATTCTAGTCTACGGATGTACCATGTTTTGTTTATGCATTCATCAATTTATGGACACTCGGTTCATTTACTTGATTTTCTTGATTTGGCTATAGTGCTGCTATGAACACTCATGTGCACGTTTTTGTTTGAACATCTGTTTTCAATTCTTTTGGGTATGTATCCAGGAGTGGAATTGCTGAAACACATGGTGATTTTGTGTGTTGAGGAATGGCCAAACTGTTTTCCACAGTGGTAGCATCATTTTACATTTCTATCAGCAAGTGTAGAAAGATTCCAGTTTGTCCGTATCCTCACGAATACATGATATTTTCCATGTTTTTGGTAGTTATTCTTAGTGAATGTAAAATATTCTCTCATGGTGGTTTTTATTTGCATTTAGCTACTAGCTAATGATGTTGATCATCTTTTCATCTGTTTGTTGACAATTTATATATTTTCTTTGGAGAAAATATCTAAAATCATTAAAGTCCTTTGCTTATGTTTTAATTGGGCTGTTGGTCCTTTGTTGTTGAGTTGTAAGAGTTCTTCATATACTCCAATATTAGAGAATTATCAGATATATGATTTGATTATATTTCTCATATTATGTGGATTGTCTTTAACTTTCTTGATAGTGTTCTTTGATGCACAAAAGTACTTAATTTTAATGTAATCTAATTCATTTTTGAGTTTGCTATAAATTCTTGATGGATTGATAATTTAATATACGTATATGCAATGTCTTCTTTGCCTCTTATAACAACATTTTTATTTAAAGTAATTTGTCTGATATTAGTATGGCCAGCCAATCCTCTTTTGGTTACTATGGGCATGAAGTATCTCTTCTGATTTTCAGTTTCAATTTACTTGTATATTTGGATTTTATGTGCATCTCTTGTAGACAGTATATAGTTGGATCATTAAACAAAATCTGCTTTCCCTGCCTTTGAATTCATTAAATGATGAATTTAACCAAATCATATTTATAGTGATTACTGATATGAGAGGACTTACTTTTGCCATTTGTTTTTATTTGCTTCTGCTGTTTCCTTTATGCCTTATATCTATTTTTGTTCACCAGTCCTTCCATTAATGCTTTTTGTGTATTTAACAGACGTTTTGTAGTGTACCATTTTGATTTCCTTCTCATTTTCTTTTCTCTTTATATTTTTAGTTATTTTTCTCACGGGTTACCACGAGTATTACAATTAACATCCTAAATTTATAAAAAGCTAGTTTTAATTAATAGAAACTTAACTCAATTAGCATACAAATTTCTGCCCATATGCAACACTGTTTCCTCCCTTACTATCACAAATTACATCTTTGTACACCATGTGCCCATTAACATGGATGTATAATTATTGTTTTATGCATTTGTCTTTTAAATCATACAGAAAAAAGGAGTTACAAACCAAAAATATAATACTGGCTTTTTAATTTAACTATATGGTTACCTTTGCTGTTATTCTTTTATTTCCTTTTTATTGAATTTTTCTTTTTATTGAATTTATTTTTAGTGACACTGATTAACAAAATTATACAGGTTTCAGGTGCACAATTCTACAACACATTATCTGTATACTGTATTGTATGTTCGCCACCCCAAGTCAAGTCTCCATTCAACATCATTTACCCACCTACACCCTTCACTTCCCCCTCTCCTAGCAATCACCATACTGTTATTCTTTATTTCTTTATGTGGGTTTGAGTTACTCTCTATTGTTCTTTTATTTTATCTTGAAGGACTAGCTTTATCATTTCTTATAGAGCAGGTATAATAGCAACAAGTACTCTGAATTTTTCCTATCTGGAATGTCTTAATTTATCTGCATTTTTGAAAAATAATTTTGTTGAACATTTAATTCTTAGTTAACAGGTTTTGCTTTTTTAGCTCTTTAAATATGTCAGCCACTGGCTTCTGCTCTCCATGGTCTCTACTGAGAATTGACTATTAATTTTATTAAATAGCCCTTGCTTCTCTCTTGATGCTTTGAAGATTCTCTTTCTGTCTTTTGAAAGTGTGACTATAATGTGTCTCAGGGTAAATCTTTTTATGTTCAGCATACATAGAGTTCATGACTTTTTTGATAGGTAGATTCATTATTTCATAAAATTTTGGAAATCTTTGAACATTATTTCTTAAAATATTCTCTCTCTCTCTCTCTCTCTCTCTCTCTCTCTCTCTCTCTCTCTCTCTCTCTTCCTATTCTTTCATCTTTCTATTCCTCAGACTGGATACTTTTAGTTGGCCTATATTTAAGTCTACTAATTCTTTGTTTTTCTTTTTTAAAAAATATATATTTGTATTGATTTCAGAGGAGGAAGGGAGAGGGAGAGAGAGAGAAACATCATTGTGAGAGAGAAAAATGCATATCCTGACTGGGAATTGAACCAGTGACCTTTCGGTGCATGGGATGGCATTCAACCAACTAATCCACACTTGCCAGGGCTGCTAATTCTTTCCTTTGCATACTCAAATCTGCTGTTGAACTCCCGAAACAGAATTTTAACTTCAGCTTTGTACTTCTCAGCTCAGAATATTTATTTGGTTCTTTTTAAATAATTTCTATTCTTTATGATATTCTCTATTTGTTATATAAATTAGTGTGCTCTGTACTTATTCTCCTGTGTTGCTTTGATTCTTTTTTTCAGTTGTTTCCTTTAACCCTTTAAATGTAATTAAGAATTGATTAAAATCTTTGTCTGTTAACTGCAATGTCTGGGTTTCTTCAAGGATGATTCCTTCCTTTCTTCCTTCCTTCCATCCTTCCTTCCTTCTTTTCTCTGTCTTGTGGTTGTTGTTTTTTTATTTGTTGTTAATAGGCTCTACTTCCCTAGTCTCAGATTTTTATTTTTTGGTTAAAACTGGGAAAATTTGAGTTTGATAATGTGATAATGCTAAAAATCAGATCCTCCTTTCCCCACCCTCACTAGTTGTGCACTGTTACTCTTTGGTTGTCTGGTGTCACCCATTTGTTAAGTAGCTGTTCCAAATTATTTTTGCAAAGACTATATTTATTTTCATATGTGGCCACTAAAGTCTCCATTCTATTAGCTTAGCACTCAGCCAATGACCTGACAGAGATTTCCTGAAACCTCTGGAGCAAAGAAAGAAAAACAAAACAAAGAAAATATATTCTCTTTTTCTTTGTAGATTGCTTTTGAGCTATGGCATTCCTTCAATGATTAGCCAAGATGCCTATAACTCTGCCTACGCCTTTTCCTCTGCCTGTCCAGTGTAGCCAGAGGCACAAGCATAGAGTTCTCTCAGGTCTTTTCTGGGCATGTATCCATCCATAGACATGCATGTGGCCCTCTAGTTCCCTGGTGGATACAGAAGCCCTTCAAAGTTCTAATTCGCCCATGTATCTTCTTCCCCAGCCTATTCTTACCAGGTCTGTCTGCTGTGTGCCCTATCTGTACTCTATCCCTTGCTGCAAGTATCTGATTTTAAATACCTTTGAAAAATGTTGCCCAAAAAGTCACTCCAACCCTGAGAGAGTTCTGAGGCAAGGGATGGGGGGGCGGGGGGGCGGGGGAGACACATAAAACCAAGCTTCTGAGCCAATTCTTCATTGATTCATGAAACTGGTAACCAAGAAATGAGGGCAAAGGGCAAATATTATTGATAACACTTTATCTATAATCATAATATTATATTCATTGGTGTTTAGATGCTACAGTCACAAGGATCCATAATTATTGAGAACCAGAGATATGTTAACTCATCGGCCCACATCATAAATGCAGGTTTCTGCCCCAATGGCTGCTGCCAATCTGGGAAATTGGAGGATGGTAGTCTGGTAAGCAAAAATGCCACAGCATTCACCAAGCTTAATCTGTAAATTTGTAATAAAAAGTACCTCATAATGGAATGATGAGCACTCAATCGACAATGCACAATTAGCTCTCAATATGACTAAGTTCAGTAAGTTTTCAGTAAGTTGATGCTGTTATTATTTTTTATTTGTTTGTTTGTTTTTTAGTTTGCTGTGGACACAGAGCAGAATGATTCTTTCTGGACACATTGGAAAACATTTTAGTATTTTTAACCATTAACATACTAAATCATGAGTTTGCAACTACTGACGCATGGCTAACCACGAATACTGGTTATTGCTGCCAACCATACCATCCTTCTATTCCCTCAATATTATACCTCGTCAGCAGGGCCAGATTTGCTTATTAATGCATTATCTACCTCATACTGAATTTTAAGGGACAAGACACCATTTTCACCTCCCAATACTTTCCCACCAGTTTTGTCAAGATGTCTGGAATATCCTTTAGGTTAGGCACTAAAGACTTGAAACAAAATAAATGTAAACTGAATAAAAGTAATTATTTACATTTTTCCCTACTCTGTCTCATCTTTTCATCGCCTATGTAGCTGTCTATTAGAGTGCTACACAGTGGTACACTCAGACATTTCTACCTTCTCCAGGCTGAATTTAAATCTAATTAGGGCTAACTGGCCTTGGCTGGTTTGGCTCAGTGGCTAGAGCATCGGCCTGCAGACTGAAGGGTCCCAGGTTTGATTTTGATTAAGGGCACATGCCCGGGTTGCAGGCTTGATCCCCAGTGTGGGGCATGCAGGAGGCAGCTGATCAGTGATTCTCTCTCATCACTGATGTTTCTATCTCTCTCTCCCTCTCCTTTCCTCTCTGATATCAATAAAAATATATTTTATAATAAATGAATGAATAAATAAATAAATAAATAAATAGATAAATAAATAGGGCTACCTGTGCTTTTCATTCCAAAGGTCCTGGGGTACATTTATTGATTAATTTTTTTAGTTTTTCAAATCAGGAAAAGAGAATTAGGAATCATTGGACAACTGAAGAAACAAATTGCAGGAAGCCAAAACTGAAAATTAGATAAGGTGCCTCCAAAGGGCCTGAAGCAATGAAACTAAAATTCTTGCTGCCATGATATGCTAGTTGTGGCAAGGTATTTCTGCATAATATTTAGAGACGTGCTCTGTAGCCAGAGGACTACAGTTGAAATTCTGGTTCCATTAATTAGGCAGTGTAGTACCCTGAACAAGTCATTTAACCTTCTGAAGCCTAGATTTTCTTATCTGCCAAGTGGGCACGATAATGGCAGTGTACCTTATAAGATTACTAGAGGCCCGATGCATGAAATTCGTGCAAGAGTAGGCCTTCCTTCCCCCGGCTGCCGGCACTGGTTTCCCTCTGGCACCAGGACCCGGGTTTCCCACTGGCCACCAGCAAGGCACCAGGGACCTGGGCTTCCCTTGCAGCCCTGGCTTCGTTCAGAAGGATTCGGTCTAATTAGCATATTATGCTTTTATTGTTAAAGATTGTGAAAAGTAATATAACATTAAAGCATTTAATTTTGTGCCTGGTATGTAGAAAATACTAAGTATCTACTGCTTAACACAGGACATAATTCAATAAATATTCATTAATAAAAATGAATGGGCTATTTATACCACAACTGATTTTTTATTTATAATATACATAGGCTCTCCCCACTTTTCAGCATCCATCAGTTAGTTATTGAACTTTGTAAACTGGCATTGAAACATTGCAACACTTCTTTGTTGTACCAATTTTTATAAACTTTTGCAGTGCAACATGTGTTATTTTTCAGAGACAAGCCAAAGATTAATTTCTCAAGGTTCTTGCTGCCTACTGTAGCAGCATTTGGAGGATCTATTTGTAATAGATGCAAAAATAAAATAGATTGGCAAATATTTTCTTTTGTTAATGTTTAAACTATGTACCAAGTTTTTGTTCCAAATCATGTAAAATAAGTTAAACTTAAACTGCATTCTATTAGCCAATATGAGTGCTTATTTCTATAAGCATAGTTATGTTGAAATGAAGTCTTAAAAAGCAAAATAAGTAAATAAATAAATAAATAAATGTAAAAAGTGGGTGGTCTTTTTATATAGCAAAATTATTATGAAGTGTAGTCAATTATTTGAGGCTTTCAGCTCTATGGAAATTTTTGTCAGGTGGTCCCATCAGCTATAAATGAAACCCCTAGAACCCAAAGTACATTCAGTTCTGCTGCCTGGAAGTTGAGTGACATCAGCTGACCTCACAGCTACCATTGTGCAAATGTCAATGACAAATCAAGTTCATTAATTTCTTGTGTCAACCACAATACTCTACTGATGTTGTTTAATGTAACTACATTTTAAACCTGAACCTCTTTATTATACTGTAAACGCAAATTCAGAATGTGGACTCTCTGTTCTCGTAAAAAGTACCACTTTTGCCTGAAGTGTATATGTAAGCATTTAAAATCCATCAACACAACTTTTAATTAGCTAATTTATCGGAGAGGGATTCTGTAAAATAATGTTCTCCCCCCTCAGGAGCGTACAAGACAGCCTCAGAGCACAATTTACATTTCTGTACATGAATCTCCTTTAGCAGCTGGGTAATACAAACCAAGCCTATTAACTACCTAAATTGCTATGGCAACTAAATATTATGCAGGTAGCTATTCTCTGGTAATGAATACACAGCATCTCTTTTTCTTTTTAAATAGTTAACAGGAATGCACAGTACTGCTGCTATCTTAATTCATGTATCACACTAATAATGCATTTCTAAAAATCTTAGACATAACAACATTATCATAATGATAATCAAGAAATGAGGGCAAAGGGTTAATATTATCCATAACACTTCGCTATCTATTATCACAATGTTATATTCATTAGGTTTTAGATGCTACAGTTTTAAGTATTTTTATGGAAAATAAATTGCCTTTTACTTTGTATACTCACAATATTTTTGTTTTAGATAGCAAGAAATATTTAAAATTAAGATATTACAAAATGCATTTCCTAAAATACATGTAAATAGATTGACTATAACTTAATATGGCATAGACTTTCTGTTCGTGCATTGGCTCAGATTACTTAAGGTTGCTTAGTTTCCTAGTAAATACACAAATTTTATTGCAGATCACTTTTACAAATGGCTATAACAATTATAACACAAATGCTATAGCTTTAGGAAAAATCTATGTAATGAATTTCTCATGTTTCCTTGATTAAAGTGTCATAAAATAATGTGTCCCAGAAATGAACCTTCAGTCAGTGAATCAAATTTTAAGTGTCATATACCAAACATAGAGTGCTAGTTACTGGGCATACAAAGACATGCTCCTTGACATTAAGTCGCTTGTGGTCAAGCAGAGGAAACAGGCTTATAAATCAGTGATGACAATTATAGCAGACAAACTTTAAAGTGGCTCCCATGATACCCACATTGGTGTGCACACCCTTGTATAATATGCTCTCCTTGAGTGTGGGCAGGGCCTGTGGATTGCTTTTAACTAGCAAAATATAAGGGTGACAGGATGTGACACATGTGATTACATCATCCTATATAATAAAAGCCTAATATGCTAAGTGTCCGGTTGTCCATTCAACCAATCAAAGCGTAATATGCTAATGATATGCTAAGGCCTCTCAACTACTTGCTTTGACGTGCACTGACCACCAAGGGCAGACAGTTGACTGGTCAACCAGTCGCTATGATGTGCACTGCCCACCAGGGGGTAGATGCTCTGACCGGTAGGTTAGCTTGCTGCTAGGGTCCGGCCGATTGGGACTGAAAGACATGGGCCAGATAAGCCCTGGAGCTTCCTGCAGCCCCTCCCTGGCTGGCCAACCTCCTGCGTCCCTCCCTGGCCCTGATCATGCACTGGTGGGGTCCCTTGGCCTGGACTGTGCCCTCTCGCAATCTGGGCTGAGGGAACTCCCCCTCCCCCCCACCTGAGTGCATGAATTTCATGCACCGGGCTTGTAGTGTTATATAAGACTCCTTCTGGCTAGTAAACTTGCTCTAGAACCTTGTTGCCTTTGCTGTCTTTGAAGAAGCAAGCAGCGTGAGTTACACAGCCACAAGGAAATGAATCAGAGCAATCAACTGAGGATTCTTAGAAGATCTTTTTCCACTGAGTCTCCTGATGAAACCTTGATTTATTTTTACATAGGCACCCAGCTTAGCTGTGCTCTGATCCTGACCCACAGAAACTGTTAGATAAATGCATGTTGTTTTAAAGTACTATATTGTGGTAATTTGTTATGCAGCATAGAAAACTAATTCAACAATTCAGTGTTAGCCTCATATACTGTTAGTGAACACAGGATATGTGCACTGAAATCACATTCTAGGATCAGGAAGCATTTCTGGAAAATGTGAATTCTTGAGTTAAAATTAGATGTATATTAACTAAAAGAGTTACAAGAAAACTTAATTTTGAGTTATATAGAAAAAAAGAGAAATAGCATTTCAAATAGAAGCAAAATGCTGTGTGAAGTAAGAGATGCAGGTATGTGACATTGTTGAACTGTACATTTTTGTAATATGGTTAACATGATGGTATATATTTTAAATAATAATGCAAAATAAGAGGTAATCAGAGACCAGTATTTATATAGGATTTTCTTTTTCTTTGCTTCCTTTTTTTAAATAAATTATCACCCCAGAATATTTTCCCATTGATTTTTAGAAAGAGTAGAAGGGAGAGAGAGAGAGACAGAAAAACATCAATGTGAGAGACACATTGATTGGTTGCCTCCTGCATGCACTCAAACCAGGTCCAGGAACCTGCAACCAAGGTACGTGCCCTTTACTGGTAATCGAACCCGGGACCCTTCAGTCTGCGGGCCAACGCTCTATCCACTGAAACAAACCAGCTAGGGCTATCTAGGATTTTCTATCTTGTGAAAGTTTCAAATTTATATGATGGGAAACCTTTAATATAATTTATCTAGGGAAGACATTATCAAATGTATGTGCAAAATTGATATAACTTAGAGGAGTTAATAAACAATGAGTCAAAAGCCAATTCTAGTTTTAAGAATAAAGATTACAAGAATAAGAAGCAATTGGCTCCTCTCTCCTTCTTGTCCATCGTGCCTTTTAAGTACTTCTATAAGACCTCACCTTCTTATGTCAAGTCTGTTTACCTGACTGTCTAAGATACTATCAGTTTCCTATGGGCAACAACTATGTTTTACTTCTGTTTCCCCAGAGGTACATGATTTATATTACTACAAGGCAAATTATTATTGGCTTAATAGACCACTTAGGCATGTTTCTTGTGAAGTTGAGAGTAAGTTTAAATTTAGAATGAGAGAGATATCAAATTAAAGGACAAGACTTTCTACTTCAGAAATATGCCTAAAGCATATCTGAAATAAATTGTTATATAGTAGATTTTGCTGCTTTCTACAAGCCTATAATGTAATATGTATGCTATTTTTATAGGATTATCTTATATGATAAAACCCTAATATGCAAATCAACCGAACAGTGGAATGACCAGTTGCTCCCACAGGGGGGCACCACTCAATGCAGGAGCTGCCCCCTGGTGGTCAGTGCACTCCCACAGGGGGGCGCTGCTCAGCCAGAAGCCGGGCTCACAGCTGGTGAGCACAGTGGCGGTGGCAGAAGCCTCTCCCGCCTCCAATGCAGAGCTAAGGACCCATTGGGCATGTTCGACTGCCGGCTTAGGCTAGCTCCCTGCAGGGTCCCGGGCTGTGAGAGGGTGCAGACTGGTCTGAAGAATGCCCCCTTCCCACTCCAGTGCACAATTGTCATGCACTGGGCCTCTAGTATAAAATATTGAGAATGAAAAAAAGGCAGTGCTATCCACTAAGGAATTTAAAGCAGGTGTTTCAACAAGCTTTGCAGTTCATGGTAGGCTGTAATGAAATCAGGAAAGTGGGATTAGAACAATAATTAGCAAGTAGATTTTTTTGAATTAAATTTGTATTTTAGACTTTTGGGAAGCTTTTGTGATGTATTGAGCCTTACCCTACTTTGAGTCATGCTAAAACGATCTTAGAAAATTTACATGATAAGCCATCATCCTTCCTTTATTCCCTTTCTTTGCGACTCCATTATTATATTCCACTTTTTTCCCCCCTCACATCTGAATTATTGTGTCAAAACTAGACTAATGTAGAAAGAGAATGGATTTTAAGTCAAACACCTAATAACTGGAGTCTAGCCTCTAAACCTTTGTCAAATAGGCTAATTTACTTTGAGTCTCTTTTCTTTTTCTCTTTCTTTTTAAAAAATATATTTTAATTGATTTCAGAGAGGGAGGGGAGAGAGAGAGAAGAGAGAAAGAGAGAGAGAGAGAGAGAGAGAGAGAGAGAGAGAGAGAGAGAGAGAAACATCAATGATGAGAAATAATTATTAATTGGCTGCCTCCTACACACCTCACACAGGGGATCGAGCCCACAATCTGGGCATATGCCCTGACCGGGAAACAAACCATGATTTCCTGGTTTATAGGTTGACACTCAACCACTGAGCCACGCTAGTCAGGCAAATCTCCTTTTTTAAAAAAAATATATTTTATTGATTTTTTACAGAGAGGAAGGGAGAGAGATAGAGAGTTAGAAACATCGATGAGAGAGAAACATCGATCAGCTGCCTCCTGCACACCCCCTACTGGGGATATGCCCACAACCCAGGTACATGCCCTTGACCGGAATCGAACCTGGGACCCTTCAGTCCACAAGCCGATGCTCTATCCACTGAGCTAAACCGGGTTCAGCAAATATCCTTTTTTTATGTGAAAAACAATACTCTATTTGTCAGGATTATTGAGAAAATTAAATAAGAAATATTTTGTATGTCTTTTGCACAATAAATATAGATCTTAGATATTAATTATTTCTGATTACTCACAAGTTAAATAAATCCAAATAAAGTAAGTCAATATTTACTGAGTGATACCATGGGGGAAAGAAAAGAAAATAATCATTTGTGCCTCAACTACAATCCTGTCTTTATTTCCCACTTGCTTTGTTAATTTGGGGAAGTTACTTAACCTTTTTGAGATTAACTTAATGTTCTGTAAAATACAGGTATTTTGAGGATTTCCTTAGTGAGAAAAAGACCTTAATGGTATGCCCGATACATAGCATATATTAAATAAATTCTTTGTGAGTATCAATACCAGGGATTATTCTATATTCTAATAAAGATTTAGAAATGAAAATTTATACGTGATCTCAAAAAATTAAAAACTGAAAGAAAGCAAGCAGATACTATGTCAAAAAGACCTTTCCTACGTATGTTTTTCATTTTATGATACCCCTCTTGAGAAATCACCTAAATCTCCTGATTTAGAAAATTTTAAGCACAACTTGACCAACTGTGATAACATAATTATTAAGTCTCTTGACCCGCAAAAATAGGAATAAAATTTTGGATGAGAAAAAAATGCATCCCCATTATTCAGCCAAGTGCCTGTCATGTTTTCAATAAATTTGAAATAATGAAATAATGAATTTTATAGGTATTATCTTCATATATGCCATGCCTAATAGAGCCAGACGATGATCCTCTTGAAATTCACCCATTAATGTATTTAACAAATATTGAGGTACTAAGCATATCTAGGTACTAAGGATAGAACAGTGAATAAAACAGAAAAATGCATGCCTTCAAAAAAAGAAATATCCTGGTGTGGGAGAGAAGATATAGTAACTGAAGTTTAATCACACAATAGAAAATTTTTATACACAGTACTTTTTCTTCATGTAAAATTATCTTTGTCAATTTTCCTAGAAATTTAAAGATGAATTTTTACAAATATATTTTATTGATTTTTTTTACAGAGAGGAAGGGAGAGGGATAGAGAGTTAGAAACATCAATGAGAGAGAAACATCAATCAGCTGTCTCCTGCATACCCCCTACTGGGCATGAGCCCGCAACCAAGGTACATGCCCTTGACCGGAATCAAACCTGGGACCCTTCAGTCTGCAGGGCAACGCTCTACCCACTGAGCCAAACCGTTTAGGGCTAAAGATGAATTTAATCACAGACTTACCTATAGAAAAAATATACAGAAGCATTCGCTCCCTCAACAATGTTTCGCGGGGACCTATTATATAACAGGCACTGAACTGGGATGCTGAGAATGCAAGACTTAACACAGATATTACCCCTCAAGTAGTGTGCAGTCCAATGGGCAAAACAAGCAATTAACTAAGCATTTACAAAGTCAAGTAAAGCTAGTCCTACTATTAGCTAAACTCCCCAGATGAAGCATAACAAGTTGGACATTTTAGTCTTGTGGGTTACTATTTTCCCATGTTCATTAAAACACAACCTCAAAATAATAATAAATAATAATAGTAATAGTACTGTTAATAATGCACAATAACAATCTATTTTATGTCCAGTGTATAGAGGACTTTATGACATATGTTAAAGTCATCTCCTTGAGTCTATAAAAATACTGGTATTATGCACTTCGAAAATCTTTTTTGGCAGCGGTCCAATCTAAACTTGTCAAAAGTCAGGAGTAAGCTTTCCATCATCACCATCATCAATTTTCCAAAGTTCTAGAAACAAAATTATACACATGTGTAATTTTAAACTTTTTTGACTATGGTAAATTTGAGAACAATTTAACTGTCACAGCAGGAATCATGAATAATATAGAATTAAAAAATGAGAACAATGAGATACCATCATTACTGATAAGTGCAGTCTAAAATTAGCTGATAGAGTGATTTCAGGCATAAATGCACAGCTGCACCTTCTACCCCTGAGAATTGTTTGCCAGAATCCAGTTTCAGGGAGCTCATGTTTAACTATCATCTTTTATAAACTTTAATCCTTGTTTGCTAAGATTTTTTTTGACCTTGTATCAATTTTTAAATTAACTAATAAAGTCACACTAAAAGGATCTATTAATTAGTAAACATTCAATTAATTATTAATTACTATTGAGTTAGATATGTTTTTGAATATAATTTTTAATCTTAAGAGTTTTACGAGGTAAATACATGCTATCTATCCCACACAGTAGGTGCTTAAGAAATATTTTTGAATAAGTGAAAATGTTAGTCCTCTCCCCTTCTTTTACCTTTTATATTTCTTCCTCTTCCCTCTTTACATATTTGTTGAGAAACCTTTATCTTCAGCTCCCAATGTGAATACGTGATAAAACCTGGATTACAGTTTAATTGGAATTAAGTATTTTGTTTAATAATGAAGAAGTTACTTTTCCTCTAGGGAATTGTTAAAATCTAAAGACCTGCTCCCTAGTAAAATGTACATATACACAATTTATATATTTTTTAAATGAGTGTCATCTCTCCTACTCAAGTTCACTGCCAGACTAAGAAGGCATGGAATAGCATCGTGCTCTGTGAAAATGATCCGTGGAAGGATATAATTGCATGGGGATGAGAACTACCAGAAACAGAGACAGTCTTTGAAGGTTTATCCTGCAAAAGGGGTACAAAATTATGCATATAGGAATATGAAATTGTGAAAAATATTTGAACATTTAGAGACTCTAAAGATTCAAAATGGGGAGGAATAAAGAAATTGAATAAGTGACTCAAGAGAGTCAAGTTGTGCTGGGCACAAACAAAAGGACTTTATAATTGAACTTGAGGCCTGGTGCATGAAATTTGTGGGATCAGGACTAAACCGGCAGTTGGACATCCCTCTCACAATCCGGGACTGCTGGCTCCCAACTGCTTGCCTGCCTGCCATCCTGATCACCCCCTAACCACTCCCCTGACAGCCTGATCAAAGCCTAACTGCTCCCCTGCTGGCCCAGTCACCCCCAACTGCCCTCCCCTGCCAGCCTGGTCGCCCCCACTGCCCTCCCTCCCCTGCCAGCCCATTCACTCCCAACTGCCCTCCCCTGCTATCCTGATTGCCCACAACTGCCCTCCCCTCCCAGCCATCTTGTGACAGCTATCTTGTGACCACATGGGGGTGGCCATCTTTGTGTGAGGGTGTGATGGTCAATTTGCATACTACATCTTTATTATATAGGATTTGCAACTCAAAACACAATGATAATGAGTTATAACCTATATTATATTGTTCATTGAATCATGTATTATGAAGTACCATCCAGACACATATTTGAAAATAATTTATCATTATGGGAGACTCTCTGGGGTAGACTTTTGTAGGTCGTATTGACATAATGGACAGATTAATGACTGCCTTTATATTAGAAACTCTAGTTCTGCCACTTGTATGGGTCATTTTGGCCAATTGATTGATTTTAATTTTTTTTTATCCCTACAAAAATAATATTCAACAATAATACTTCACAATATTGTAATAATGACATGAAATTGATCACTATTGCTCAGCTTTGTGTTTTTATGGTAGTTTATACTGAAAGAGATTTTTAAAAAGGCACTTTTCTAGTGAGCATAAAGTACCAACTTATAATTTATTTTTTAGATATTTTTTAGTGTGTGTTTGTTGTTTTTTTTGTCTCAGCGCCTTTCAGCCAAAAACAGAGATTGATTCTCTAACTAGAGATGATATGTAATATATAGGAAAATAGGTTATCTTTAATCAAATTCCTCTGAAGATTATGTTTTAGAGCAGGGGTGGGCAAACTTTTTGACTCGAGGGCCACAATGGGTTCTTAAACTGGACCGGAGGGCCGGAACAAAAGCATGGATGGAGTGTTTGTGTGAACTAATATAAATTCAAAGTAAACATCATTACATAAAAGGGTATGGTCTTTTTTTTTTTTTTTTTTTTTTTAGTTTTATTCATTTCAAACTGGCCAGATCCGGCCCATGGGCCGTAGTTTGCCCACAGCTGTTTTAGAGACTAGGACAGGGGTGGGCAAACTTTTTGACTCGAGAGCCACAATGGGTTCTTAAACTGGACCGGAGGGCCGGAACAAAAGCATGGATGGAGTGTTGTGTGAACTAATATAAATTCAAAGTAAACATCGTTACATAAAAGGGTACGGTCTTTTTTTTTCAATAGTTTTATTCATTTCAAACAGGCCGGATCCAGCCTGCGGGCCGTAGTTTGCCCACGGCTGGACTAGGACAAAGTCTTAAATGCATTTTGAGATAGTACTCTTTAATTATTAAAATGTAAAGTGCTTTAATCAATTTAAAATTGCCCAGAAGATTTAGATCCTCTTAAAAATAATGTTTGAGGGGAAGAATAAAAATATCAACTAAATTGCATAAAACCTCCCATAAAATTAGATGAGGTTAATAAACAACTAATTACATTGTAAGTCAACATATACCTCAGAGTGTAAATGCATTAAGCCCCGAAGACATTTAAGATATAGGCATAAGAGAGTAAAACCAACTGAAGGCACAGTACATAACAGAAAAGAAATGAACTGTTTCAGAATGGAGAAAACACAGCAATGGAAACAGAGTCTCATAGTGCTTTAGTTTCCCATCACTAAGGGGGCAGACAGAGAACACCAAAGGCTAACTCTACTAGCAACTGTTTGGTCGGCCAATACATGGGATGATTGGCTCTGACAGCAACTGTGACCCATTCAAGTCCCAAAACAGGGAGAGCACACACATGGGCCGCGTTCTAAGAAGAAAAATCCTAGAAGTGCTGATGTGAAAGGATCAGGACAGGGGTTACTTACGTTAAGAAAAATGAGTCAATAGAGACGACTGTGGACATTAATAAGAGGATACTGTGGAATGTTACTAACATGGCAAAGAAGTTATTGTTCTTCAGAGGTTTACACTTTATATTGACATCTCATTTACTACACATTTTTGATGGGCTTTTTGGTCCCTTTCAGCTCTTAATGTTTTGTAACTTTAAGAAGTTTGATACTGATATTTAAGTGATAAGGAAAACATTTGGAGACATCCTAAATTAAATTACAGCCATCAGAGAGTGTAAGGAAGAGACTATGGGGGTTAATAAGTTAATAGCTCCAGGCTGAAGCCAACAAAAGACTCCTTAGGAACATAGGGGAGCATATATTTTTTCGAATCAGCGTTTTGGGTTTCTTTGAATATATCCCCAGACGTGGGAACTCTGGGTCATAAGGCAGTTAGATTTTTAATTTTTTGAGGTTACTCCATACTGCTTTCCACAGTGGCTGCTCCCATCTGCATTCCCACTAGCAGTGCACCAGGGTTCCTTTTTCTCCACATTCTCACCAGCATTTGCTGTTTGTTGATTTATTGATGGTAGACATTCTGACAGGTGTGAGGTGATGTCTCATGTGGTTTTAATTTGCATCTCTCTGATGATTAGTGACTTTGAGCTTCTTTTCATATGCCAATTGGACATCTGTATGTCCTCTTTGGAGAAGTGTCTATTTAGGTCCTTTGCCCATTTTTTAATTGGATTTTTTCTTTTTTTAGTGTTGAGTTGTATACTTTCTTAATAAAATTTGGATATTAACCCCTTATCAGATGAATTATTGGTGCATATGTTCTCCCATTCAGCAGATTATTTTTTTTCATTTTGTTGATGGTTTCCTTTGCTGTGCAAAAACTTTTTAGTTTGATGTAGTCCCATTTGTTTATTTTTTTCTTTTGTTTCCCTTTCTGAGGAGATTTATCAGAAGAAGTATTGTGACAAGAAATACCTGAGCCTGGCTGGCATGGCTCAGCAGTTGAGCGTCTCGACCTATGAACCAGGAGGTTATGGTTTGATTCCTGGTCAGAGCACATGCCTGGGTTGCAGTATCGATCCCCAGTGTGGGACATTCAGGAGACAGCAATCAATGATTCTCTCTCATCATTGATGTTTCTATCTCTCTTTCCCTCTCACTTCCTCTCTGAAATCAATAAAAATATATTAAAAAAAGAAATATCCAAGATTTTACTGCCTATGTTTTCTTCTAGGATTTTTATGGTTTTGAGTCTTACATTTAAATCTGTAATCCATTTGAGTTTATTCTCACGTATGGTGTAAGAAGGTGATCTAGTTTCATTTTGTTGCATATTTCTGTCCAAATTTCCCAACACCATTTATTTAATAGACTGTCTTTACTCCATTGTATGTTCTTTTCTCCTTTGTCAAATGTATTTTTTAATCTATTATTGATTTCAAAAAACAAAATAAACAAACAAACTAGAAACAGACTCATAAATACAGAGAGCAGACTGACAGCTGTCAGAGGGCAGACTGGGTGAAAAGGTGAAGGGATAAAGCAAAAAACAAAAAAAAAACCTCATAGATACAGACAACAGTATGGTGATACCAGAGGGAAAGGGGGGTCAGGGGAGATAGAAGAAGATAAAGGGCGGATACATGATGTTGGAAGGAGACTTGACTTTAGGTGGTGAATACACAGTGCGGTATACAGGTGATGTACTATAGAATTGCGCACCTGAAATCTGTATAGTTTTAATAACCCATGTCACCCCCATGAATTCAATAAAAAATAAAATATAAAAGACTGGTTAAGTTCCTGAATGTGTGCTTAAACTTTGAACTGCCTTTCAGGAGGCTATTTCCCTGATTATCTAGGGCAGTGGTCAGCAAACTCATTAGTCAACAGAGCCAAATATCAACAGTAAAAATGATTGAAATTTCTTTTGAGAGCCAAATTGTTTAAAGTTAAACTATATATGTAGGTACATTCTTATTATCTTAATTAGGGTACTCCTAAGCTGGCCTTTGCTAAAAACGTCCTCAATCTGATTGAGGTATGTTCGCTGAGGTCGACCCCTTCGAACTCTGCCATCCACACTCGTCTTGTCTACTTGTTTCATCTACCTCCTTTCGTTCATCCTCTCTATATGTCCAAACCATCTCAACATACCTTTCTCAATCCTCAACACTACATCTTCTTTCACTCCACAATGTTCCCTAAAATTAACTTAATAAGCCTTACTTAAAGTGTTAAGTCAACTTTGCACTGTACGCGCGCGCCCGCACATGGTATTTTGTGGAAGAGCCACACTCAAGGGGCCAAAGAGCTGCATGTGGCTCGTGAGCCACGGTTTGCCGACCACTGATCTAGGGAGAATGGCTGACCAGCAGATGCTTCTGCATGAACTTTCTGGACTGTTGCCCACAACTAATCCAAACAGAGCAAACACTTATCCTTACAGATTGTGCACCTATCCTAGAAGTAGCCCTGCTTCACCTCCCCCCACCCCCATGACCCAGAGCCAATGTGAATTCTTTCAAAGCAACTTCTGCCTTTCTTCTCCAAACTCACTGTACACAAAAGCCCAACTGCCCTGGTGATGAGCACACTAATCTCGATCTAGCCCCCGTGCTGGTGGTTCAGACTGCGTGCCCCAGGACCTGGTCCTTTTTCTGGGCAGCAAATGGCTCAATAAACCCTTCAGAAAAACTTTTGGCTTGGCAGGTTTTTGTTTAACATATGCTCATACCATTATCTATCTATCTATCTATCTATCTATCTATCTATCTATCTAGTAATATGCAAATGAGGTCAGGACTCTAACGGTCATGACCAGGCTCTGAGCCTGAGTGAACAATACGCAGGCACAACCCAGAGCCTGAGAGATCAACACAGAGGGGCGCCTGTTCCGAACCTCCGACAGGGCTGGGGGCAGGCCCCCAGCAGACACATACACACACGGGGCGCCTGCTCCGAGCCTCCATGGTGCAGCTGGGGAGACACACACACACACACACACACACACACACACACACACACGGCGCCTGCTCTGAGCCTCCCTGGTGAGACTGTGGCTTAAGTCATCAGTAGGACATTCCCTGAGGGCTCCTGGACTGTGAGAGGGGGTAGGCTGGGCTGGCGGACCCTCACCCCCAGTGCACGAATTTTGCGCACCAGGCCTCTAGTCCTATATAATAAAAGCCTAACATGCAAATTGTCCAAATGGCAGAACAACCAGTGGGATGACTGGTTGTTATGACGTGCACTGACCACCAGGGGGCAGACCCTCAACACAGGAGCTGCCCCCAGCCCACAGGCTCCAGGCCAGCCAAGGCAGGTGCCAACAGGGGTCTCCTGATCGTCCCCCTGGTCGCCCCACAGATTGGGCCTGAACACTGGCTAGGCCTAGGGACCCTACCCGTCCACGAATTTTGTGCACTGGGCCTCTAGTACATTTATAATTCTGTTTAAATGAAGTAAAATTGGCTATCCTGATTGACTGTTTCTGAGGTTTGAGCAATTTATTTTTAGCCTTTATCCTAAATTTCCAACCTATTATATAAGACAGGGAGCAATAGTACCAGTTCTGAGTTGCAGAACAAATCTAGAGAATATTTAACCTTCCAGTAGGCAGGTCTAAAGAACACAGTGTAATCAAAAACACTAAAACATTTCCTCTTGTAGAAATAAAATTTTGTGTCATTATTTAGCACGGTTACTATTATTTTTAGATTTTCCACATACAATCCCAAGGAGAAGTTACATTTCTTACATAATTATCATTACAGTGAGATCAACTTTTTCAAAATGTATCACAAGATAAAAATCATATTCCCAGCTGAAGAACAGTTTGGAATGAACTATATTAGGTTTTCATTCAATGGGAAACATTGGTTCGACCCATGTGATGTGATTTTATTTCCACAAAGTCACTAGAAAAGAGGACTGACCTGACGCTCAAGGTTCCCTCCACCCCTTGTTCTGCCCACTCTCCATGGACATGCATTATGAAATTAATATACTTTTCGGGGTTGCAGTTATATAGTAGGCAGTTAGACATGAGCAGGCAGGAATGATAGGCCAGGTATGGAATGTCACCAGAGCAGAAAGCAAAACTGGGGAAAACAAGGACCTCACCCCCAGGGTGACCTTTCCTCCCTTGGCATATGGCTGGTCGTGTGGTTTGGAGTGTCTCTTGACCTTTCCTCCCCTGGCATGTCACTAGACATGTGTAGATTCCCTTAGAGGAGGCACAGAGAATAACCTCCTATGACTCCCGTACAAGCCCTTGAATGATCACTCCCTTAAGTCCTAAGCCCTCAAGACAATGAGGTTCTGCCCTGCATAAAATCTTCTTAGGAACAAAGCCTCAGGTCTGTTGACCACAGAGAAAGAGTTCTGGTCAAATTCGGGATAACATCTAGGCCTCAGTTGTGTTCAGCTCCAGGCTCAGAAAAGCAACAAGGCCAGGCATGGGACACCAGGGCTGACACCAGAACCCACTGAGATAATTAATGACCACCTTCCCTGGCGACAGCCAATCAGCAGAAACCATGACCCTGAAAGGACACATCTGGAAAGCTGACCAATATTCCACTGAGATATGAAATATCTCCCCTAGGACCTCCCCTAAGATCCCTGCCTTCAGAGAGTGGATCAAGACTGGGTCTCTCGCTCTCTCTCCCCTCCCTCTCTTTCACACGCCTGTCTCTTTCTTTCTCCTAAGCTCCCAGGGCCCTTCTTTTGCTTCTGTAATTTGTTGTCTGAGCCTACACAGCCCAGCTGGATCAGTTCTTTCTACCTCTGTCACTTTCTAAATAAACTTTCTTCTTCGATATGAGTTCCCTGGCTCTGAGTTCTTTCTTTGCTGCACTCGAGTACCCAGGTTGCTGAACTGAGGTCCAGTGTAATTCCACCAATAACACCTGGTGCTGTTTCACTGCTAATAGTTATACAGTTGTGGTAATATTTCAAGTATTGCTATTGAGAACATACTGAAACCTTTCACATCCAATCATTTTAAAACCTCCCAATGTTTGTTTTATTAGAAATTCATAATAATTTGTTCATATTTCCTAATATTTCAAAATACAAACATAAAAAAATAAAAATAGGTTTCTTTTTATCCAATTATAAAAATGAGACCTGTGAGTTGTGAAAATTTAAATAATATACAAAAATGTAGCCCCGGCTGGGTGGCTCAGTTGGTTGGAGCATTGTCCTGTTAGCATTGTAATTAGCTAGTTAATATCAATAATAAAAAAAGAGCAAAGCCTGGCCACGTGGGAGGCTTCACCAGGAAGCTACGGCTTCACATGGCACTGTTCCTCCAAGGATAGTAACACCCCTCCCTTCCCCCATCTGGTACTGAACTGTTGGGAGGGATGGGAAGGGGGGTGATAGCCATATGCACAGTGAAGTCAGGGTGTTTTAGGGAAAGTGCTTGCCTGTCAGTCTAGCCTGGGGAACAATGGATTGGCTAGGGGGTGGACCCGTCAAAGTTAAAATCCCCAAAGAGTTCCCCCTCTCTTCTCTTGTTCTTCCTCTTGGTCTCACTTGCTCAATGACCCGGACTTGCCTGTGCACTCTCCTGCTGGCTTTCTATAGCCACGTGGTCTTAGGAAGCCACAGGGTTCAGCACACAAGGGACCACAGCTGGAGCACAGGCTCAGCTAGCCGGATGCTGGGCTGGACTGTGCTTTTATATGGAGCAGAACATCTGGACAGTTGGTTTTATTTTGGCCCTGCTGGACAAGATCGGGCTTCTTCCATGGCAAGACAAACAGAGATGAGAACTTGAAGGAGAACTCCCTGAATTTTACATCATCAATAAAACATTCCACAAAACCCCATCCTCCCATGGGGGCCTCAACAACAGTCCCATGCACCGAAAAACTGCAGGTTCGATTTCCTGTCAGGGCACATACCTAGGTTTCAGGTTCAACACCCCCCAACCCCCACCATCAGTGGGTGTAAGCAGTGGCTTCTGCCCCGATTGCCCCTCAGGAGCAGGGGGAGGTGGAGAAGCCCTCAAGGGTGATTGGGGCCAGCAGCTGCCACTCGCACCTGCTGACTGCACTGAGTGATCGGAATGGCATCGGGCGCTGGCAGTTGGTGCAAGCGGGTCCGTTGCTGGCAGCGGGTGTGAGTGCGGTCAGCGCCAGCAGCAGGTTGGAAGCGCCAGGTGGGACTGTGTGCGTGGGAGCAAAGAATTTTCAGTAACCACCAGAGGCTCACCTCGATGACAATGACTGGTGCCCCGCCCTGCCTTGGTCTGGTGCCCCCGCTCACCTGCTCCACCATCCACTCCAACTGATGCCCACCATGTTCTGTGTGTGCCCCCTGGCACACATCATAGCGACCAGTTGTTCAGTTGTTTGGTTGTTCCGCCATTTGGTCTATTTGTATATTAGCCTTTTATTATATAGGATAATGTCTACTTCAATTAACATAAATCTAGACACATTTTTACATGTATTTGATTATTGCCTCTGGATATATTTCAGGAAGTAGATTTGCTATGTCAAAGGATATGTAATTTTGAATAAATTTTGAAACAGAAAGTGTGAATATTCAACATTGACAGCCCACAGTGAATAAAGGCATTTCCTCCCACCCATCTTCTTTAGAATTTCTAGTAGACTATTGTTCTTTCAAATAACCAAAAAATATTATTGGCATTAAAGGGGATCAGAATATGCCACCCCCCAAAAAATGTCATTTTGACATAAAGATTATTTTGAGCTGAAGGCAATTGAAAAACAGCAGACACAATTGACAAAATGCTCTCTGTCCTCCTCCAGTTCTGTCTAAAAGCAGAGCATAAATTCCCCAGTAAAGTGACATAAATCTCCATTTGTAAGGATGTTCCCCTCTCACACCTGAGATAGCACTGGGATAAGTTGCATAACAAATCTCACTAAACAAACCTTATTCATCAGACATTTCCTGGGCCTCTTCCACAATTCCTCACCTTTTTTAGATGCTATATAAGCCTTGGAGACTAACCATTTCTTCGGATTTTTACTTTTCTCCTATGGAATCTACATGCACATAAAATTAAAAAAAATAAAATGTGTATGCCTTTTCTCCAGTTAATCTGTCTTTTGTCAGTTTAATTTGCATGTCTCAGTTATAGAGAATAAGAACAGAGAAGAAAAGTTTTTCTTCTCTTTCAGCATGAAATACCTTCTTGTGTGTGATCTCACAAAGTTGAACGAAGAATGATATTGAAGTTGAAAATTGCACTGACCAATCCGTAGAGACCACAACCCTAACTCCCTTAGTCACCAGGATTAATGATTTTTCCTTATATAACCTATCCCCTGGAACCATCGGGAGCCAGGTCTTTAGCTTTTAGTTTACCTATCTCTGGGCATGAGCCACTTCATGCACTAATAAACCCTTACTTTTTTTGTTTTTCTGTAAGCTCCTGTTCTTGTCTATTGGGCTATGATGCACATAGGAAAACAACCCCTTTAGTCTGATAACACTCACTTCTTCCTTGTCTTGCTTTCAGCTCTACTATAAACAACTAGAGGCCCGATGCACAAAATTAGCGCAAGAGTAGGCCTTCCTTCCCCCTGCTGCTGGCACAGGCTTTTCTCTGGCACCCAGGACCCAGGCTTCTCTACAGCCACTGGCAGGCACCCAGGACCCAGGCTTCTCTCCAGCTGCTGACAGGCACCTGGGACCCGGGCTTCGCTCACAGCCCCAGCTTTGTCCAGAAGGTTGTCCGGGAGGACATCTGGTCTAATTAGCATATTATACTTTTATTATTATAGACTAGAGGCCTGGTGCATGAAATTTGTGCATGGAGGGCAGGGTCCTTCAGTCCAGCCTGCACTCTCTCCAATGTGGGACCCCTTGGGGGATGTCCAACTGCCAGTTTAGGCCCAATCCTGCAGTCAGACATCCCTCTCACAATCCAGAACTGCTGGCTCCTAACCGCTCACCTGCCTGCCTGATTGCCCCTAACCACTCTGTATGCCTGCCTGATTGCCCCTAATCCTCTCCCTTGCTGGCCTGATCCCCCTAACTGCTCTCCCCTGCTGGCCTGATCACCCCTAACCTCCTCTGCCTCGGCCCCACCACTGTGGCTTTGTCTGGAAGGACGTCTGGTCTAATTAGCATATTACCCTTTTATTAGTATAGATTATTGAAAATATACTTGATCCCTTAGTTTTCTTAGGTCCCAGACCTTAAGAATGCAAGTTATGCATTCCTCTCTTTCTCTAGGTGCTTACAAGTGGTGCTATAAAGACAGCTGCAACAAAACAAACCACATTAATAATCCTGGCCTCCTTAATGGTGTAATTTCATGGGTGGCATTTTTGGCCTTCCTATTGGTGGTGTTATCTGGCTTAAAGAACAAAGGCTTTGAGTGAGGCAAATGGGAATTTGAGGCAAGGCTCATGACTTGTCAGCCATCCAACCTGAGGCAAGCCTCTTAACTCTTGCTGAACCTTGAAGTCTTCATGTGAAAAACAAGGAGAGTAATCACCACTCAGAAATTCTTTAAGCCTTACAGATTGTTTAAAGCATATAGCCCACTTTTTGTATTTAGTAAATCTTATTTTCACTCTTAGTTTATTAATACTTAAAATTTCACGATCAAACTATAGAAACATTAGGGCTGATAGTGCTTATCTATAAAGATAATCTAGTTTGGGTTCACTGTTTTAAAGTAAGAAACAACAAAACAAATAAAAAAAACAACAACTTGAGGCTTAGAATGGGCAATAACTTTCCCAAGGATGGACAAATGTAGTTCAGGGTCACACAGTTGAAAGTGCAAAGACTCACAGGACAGTGCTTACTTAAGATTAAGATTAATTATTATCTTAAAATAAGATTTTATCTCTTTCAAAATTACCTTCCAGAGAGATAACCTCTTAAATCTAGTTAATACTTATAATTTAGTGTAACTATTTATAGACTCAATAAAGCGTTTCCTGAGATAGTCATAACTTCAATATTTCATATAAAATTAGAAACTAGAGATAAAGATAGAATATACCACACATTCTAAGGATGACACCTAATATGGATCACCAAAGGACAGAGGGAGAATAATGTAATCCCATGGTATTCCATTTTCTTATTTTTTGATCCTATGATAATATTATGAGATGGATGGCATTATCTCCACTTTGAAGAAAGGATCTGAGTCTCGGTGAGAAATTTGGAAATGAGTCTGTAATCAACTTTATAGATGCTTTTATTGGAGTCTAGAATAAAGCTACTACTCTTATTAAAAGACCATATCCAAAAGGAAATGGGAGCTTAATCTTAAAAATAAAGAATAGAAAAACTTAATTAGACCAAATGATTAAGAAGCAGAGTAGACATTTAGTTTTACAACTATCTGACCAGAACTTCAAGCTTTTTCTCCCCAATCTCCCATTCCATCCCCACTGTCCTTACGAGAAGCATATATCCTTGGGTTTATAGTAAAAGTCATTTTAAAACTTATATAGCACTGTGTACTTTATGAGACATGCTTGCATCTGTGTTAGAGCCAACAAGAACTCAAATTTATTTTGTTCACCGTGTATCTTAGCACACCAGCTGATATTTACTACACGCTTGTGGGAGATGGTGTTACTCTTCACCATGTCTCCTTATTTATATCCCATGGTGCCACAAATGTGGGAGGATTATATGTGTTTGCCTATTTAACCCAGGAGTATTCACATGACTTTCCATGGTCAATGAAGTTTTGGCAGATGTAACCTGTTATTCCATGAAAAAGCTCTAAGAATTAGTGTTTGGTTCATAATTGTCTCTTTTCCCCCACTGCATCTTCAATCATGGAAAAATTATGGGAGGTGAAATCTGTGTCAAACCGGACCAGTGAGTGACCATAGTAAGCAGGGCTCTCTTATGAACCTGTAATAGATATATACAAGATAGAGAGAACAAAAGATGTATTTTATTGTTTTAAGCCACTGAGTTTTCAGGCTGTTTATTACTGCAGCATAACCTCACCAATCCTGACTGGTGAAGTGCCTAATTAATATTTGTTGAGTAAGCGAATAAAGAATAAATCCATTCTTAGTGTCTAATATTTTCAAATGACTTGTTATTTGCTAAAGTTAAAAGTTGAATACATTTTGTAAATAATCTATAAGATATATTTATTTAGAAAATATAACGTTTAAATTATAAACAATAATCCTATCTTGGGATCAGAAACATTTTTATTGAGCAACAGGTTTTACCTAAGGGTACAATAAGAATGTGAAAAGAGAGAAATTCATTTACTAATTCTTTAAATATTTACTGAGTCCCTGTTGTGAGTCAGGCATTCTGTTTAACCTTTCTTATTCTTGAAACATAATATGTGAATCTGCTGAGCAGTTATTTTTTACTTTTTATAGGGAGCTGGCATTGAAGGAAGAGACTGCATTTTAATCTATTCCATTGTTTCCCTCCCACACAGAAAATAGATGCATACTGGGAGATTTTTACACTTTAAGACACTCTGATTACTCAGGCAAATTTGATAACTTTAATGTTAGTGAAGAGAATCATTAAAGTTTATATGCCCACTAATAAGAGCCAGCTAGTTCCTTCCCAGAGCAGAAGTAAGATTGAGTCAAGAAGTCAGGAAAAGTCAAGGCTGGCAAGAACCAGAGGACAGATTGTTGGTTATGAGGCTTGTGGGAAAGGAAGACTGATTCTGAATGAAACTGAAGTGCTAGAAGGAAAATACATCATGTGGACCAATTAATACATTGAACATTTTTAACCTCCAAGATGGAGCTCCTTCTGTTGAGCTGAGCAGCGAAATGGAAGTTGATTTTTCTTGGGAATGGGGCAGAAGTAAATAATTCTGGAAAAGTAAGCAGGCAAGATGAGCAAGGTGGTTTTGTAGGAAGTGACCTTGGAAATCCCTCCGCTCTCTCTGAGAAGCTGGCATGGGGCAGGGGGGCACCTCATGAGTTGACCTTCCCTTTGGCCAGGCTCCTTAGGCAGACACGTTTTCATGGTCATCCCAGCAGCTAGAGGCAGCATCTACCTCACTAGGCATGACTAATAGGATCTTTGAAGGAAATCCAGTTCCTTAGGCAATTATTGAAATATTCAAAGAGATACTATAAAAAGATAAGAAAGCCAGGGAGAAGCCATATAAATTACCTGTTGATTATCAGAGCAGCCTGTGACTCTGTCTTATCTGTCCCACAAAAGGTAAATAAAACACTGTACATCATATTCAACTGATGGCAAATTCTACTTATTCTTCTCAGCCTCTTTCAATTGTAACTTTTTCAAGGGTTTTTACTGAAACCTTAAGCTGGTTGTAACTTTGAAAATAAACAATCATAAAATTTCAAATATAAGTCATTACATGTGCCCTTCACAATTGCATGTAAAGTCAAAAGATGGTAAGCCTGTTGTCTTACTTTTTTCTGTATTCTCAGAGGTGAGCACAGTGCTGTGAATATAGAGGTGCTTCATTAATATTACCTAATTTAATTTTATATGTAAAGTTATACATTTAAACTTGTGAGAATCATAGCAGGCTAACATGATGCATATACTTTTTGGAAAAATTAAAATATATTCTGATGGTCAGAATTTAATTTAAACTTTTAAATGATGCTGAAAATCAATCTTTTTGAATTTTAATGATACATATTGCTAGAGAAGTCTTCTGAGGTAGCTATGATTTTCAGTAGAAACTTTATTTTCAGAAACAAAATTCTCATCAGCTTTTAGAAAATTCTCATCAGCCTTTAGAACGATGATTTTTAAAAAATGCTTAAAAAGTGTTACTTAGCCCTGACAGGTTTGGCTAAGTGGATAGAGCATTGGCCTGCGGACTGAAGGGTCCCAGGTTCGATTCCGGTCAAGGGCATGTACCTTGGTTGCGAGCACATCCCCAGTGGGAGGTGTGCAGGAGGCAGCTGATCGATGTTTCTCTCTCATCGATGTTTCCAACTCTCTATCCTTCTCCCTTCCTCTCTGTAAAAAAATCAATAAAATATATTTAAAAAAATAAAAAGTATTACTTAAAATAACAACCAAATAGATATGTTGAAATGGGAACCCCTCTTGTTCAGTCCCTGACAGTTGTTGTGGCTGTCAGTGCTGTATTTGCTCTTCTCCTTGACTACAACTGTGGCATTGTAGGGCAACAGCCACTTAAAGACTATAAGCTGAAAATAACATAGTGAAGAGCCACGTTTGATGTTCATATGTGGTTTTTTGGCATCTCGTATGCAGACCCATCTGTTTGATGGCCGAGTGCCTGCACACAAGGTAGTATGCCAGTTTCTTTGGGGGCAATAATGCTAAGAGTGGTTCTCAGTGGGCAAGCTGCCTAATGTTACAAGGACCAGCTCCTTATTGTATCTTTTCTTTTGTTTCTGTACATCCACATTGTGCAATATCTGCATCCTTAAATCAATCTATGCTCTGCATTTTCCTTTTTCCATTTCTTTTTTGGTGGGGGGAGGGCAGGAGTTGAGAGACTACTCAGATATGGGCTATAAATACAAAATTAAGGGGCATATTGTGTGGCCAAGTTTAAAGGATACTAACGGCAATGCATATTGATCAGACCCATTTTGAAAGAAAATTACCAATGAAATCAAATACAGTTCAGAAAGACAATAAAGTCATTTTGCTTTAGATTGCATCTTTTCTTCTTTTGCTTTCTCAATTATCTTGGAATGCTTGCCACAGAAGCACATATAAATAGGATAAGCTATTAAATGCATCAAGACTTAGTGACCAGTGAATAATCAATAATTTAATTAAATCATTATAGGCACAAATTGATCAGATAAAAAAGAAACACACGGGAGACCAGATTCCAAGACCATAGAGTGAAAGGTCAGGGGGAAATTGAATGAGGTGTCACTGACCTTAGGAAAGATAATCATAAAAGCTGCTGCAGGTAGAGAAGGCTAAATGGGACTGAAATTACTCGTTCATGTTAATATGTTTTAGAAATTAGATTTAAATCGATGTGTATTTATAAAGCATTTATTTATGCTGTGTGTTTGAGGTGGGGGACTATAAGGAGAAGATTTAGAATAAATCTTAACTCTGGCCTTTAAGGAATAAACATATAATCTAATGAGAAGAGTTTAAAAAGGAATAATTACTTTTGACATAAGACAAAGTGTGGTACATGCAAAATAAATAAATAAAGATATATCCTAGCCCTGGCTGGGGTAACTAAGTGGTTAGAGCATCAGCCTTTCACACCGGTCAAGGGCACATATCCAGGTATTTGGGTTGTGGGATTGCTCCTCACCTCCACCCCCCAACCCCCCATCAGGGGTCCATCCCCTGGAAAACATATCCTTAGGTGAGGATTTATAAATTATAATAACACTAGTGGTCTGGTGCACGAAATTCATGCACATTAAAAGGGAATTAGAGGAAATATTTTAATATTGCTATTTGCCATTTCTCTATAATAGAAGTGTCAGAGATGAAAGAAAATTAGTAATATGTATACAAAAATCTCCCTCCTGTCAGAGTCTGGGGCGCACCATGGGACCCAGAGTCAAATCCCCGTCCACCCACGTGCGCCTTGAAATCACGTGAGACCCAGACCTGGCCAGCCCCAACTCCGTCAAGCCCTGTAGGGCAGGGGGGAGCAGCCTCAGGACCCCTGTCAAGCCCTGCTGGGTGAAGGGAACAGCCTCAGGTCCCCCGTCAAGCCCCGCCGGGCAGGGGGCGCAGCCTCAGGTTTCCCAGCCTGGCGCCAGGGTTGGGGGGCGTGGCCTCACGTCTCCCGGCCCAGCCTCAGGTACCCTGGCCCCGGCGAGAGGGTGCGAGGGCATTACGACCATTTGCATATTAGCTCTTTATTATATAGGATGTTCTGGAAACATAACGAAATAAATATTCACGATTATTTCACCATGGAAGGTTTCCAAAGAAGAAGTCACAGATGAGTTGGGTCTTTAAGGTAACGATGTATTCCAATAAGCAAAGAATAAATGAGGGCAGGGAAGTACTAAGTTAAAGGACAGCCATGTATAAAGGCATAGAGGTGAAGTTTGTTTGATGAAATGAATAACAATGAATCCATCCTTAAGGCTGGAGGGTTCTCACCAAGGGAATCCTGAAAGCAGGGGTGATACACTGCAGGCTTGATGCTGAGTAGCGGAGGATGAGGACAGTGATTTTAGGAAGTTAACCTCGGCAGTAGCATAAAAAGTGTTTTGGGGAGATGAGAAACCCGACCTAAGGAACCGAGTTAGGAGACTGTTTTGAAAAACAAGTTATTGTGACAGAATCCTTCTTTTGTTCTAGTCACCTCTTTGAAAGTATGTGTGTCTTTAAAACCATCCACTTCAGTTTGTGTGGGCAGAATATCTAGAAATGGGAGAGAAATATGAACTTAAGATGAAGACTGATTAGTTAAATGGGTCATAATAGAAGAAAAAGAGTTGTAAACATTGTATATACTTTATATACCCACAGAGTGAGAAAATGAGAGGTGTTATATTAAATATAAATAGTAATGATATGAAAAGTCAATGTTTGCAGTTATGCTTCTTAATGTGGTAATAGTTGCTATATATGTCTGAAACTTATTTTTTTTCTGCATTGAAGGGGTAGTAACCATTTTTGAGCATGTAGCATTTCTTCTACCTTATTTCTTAGAATAATTTACAGAAAGAGCTTATGGAAGAGGAGAGATATAAAAATATATAGGCCAAGTAAGTAATGAGGGTAAAATCCAACCAGCTAACAATCAGAAATGAGGAAAAGAAGCAGACTTAAGAGTAGGTAGCGGTAGTTGTAGGCATCTGATAGAGAAGGCTCTTTTAACTTCAGTTGATTTTTACCACATTTCCAGATGAAATTTTTCAATGACATCACCCCCTTCACATATAGACATATTGCCAGAGGGAGCTTTTTTGAGCCTAAAGTTGCCCACGGGAGGCTAGAATAGAAAGATAACAGGTCTGCTTGCTTTAACAAAGTGTCATTCTGTGAAAATTCAAGGTCTTCTAGTATTAATTAATAGCTTCATGAAATCTCACCCAGCATTCTCCCCAAAGGCTGTACTCCTTTTTGCTTTCCTATGCTCACCCCAGGTAAGGCAAGTGTGTTAGCATTTGATGTCTGGTGAAGGTGTACATGGAGAAGCCTGTTTAGAGTAAGCAGATTTGACTTATGACAAGAAACACTTATATTATGTGAATGGTCTATTAAAATTACCTGAAATTTGAATTTAAATGATACCTTTTCACACAGAATTAGGCACTGAAAATGAGAATAGATTTGAAATGTACAGGGCACTGAAAGCATTTTTTGGCTCTGCTTTTCAGTCAGAAAAAAAAAAAAAAGTGACAATATCAAGACCATTCAGAGAAAGAGACAGAAAAGAGTATAATATGAAACAAGTTGCCAAGAGACCGTTAATAGCTGATGTAACACTTTAAAGCCTAAGCTTTTTTTCTAGATATTTAGATAACAATTACTTATTGCATTGCTACAATGCCTTGTTTATCTTTTTCCCTTTAGGACAGTGGTTCTGAACCTTCCTAATGCCACGACCCTTTAATACATTTCCTCATGTTGTGGTGACACCCAACCATAAAATTATTTTCGTTGCTACTTCATAACTGTAATTTTGCTACTGTTATGAATCGTAATGTAAATATCTGATATACAGGATGTATTTTCATTGTTACAAATTGAACATAATTAAAGCATAGTGATTAATCACAAAAACAATATGGGATTATATATGTGTTTTCCGATGGTCTTAGGCGACCCCTGTGAAAGGGTCGTTAGACCCCCAAAGGGGTCGCGACCCACAGGTTGAGAACCGCTGCTCTAGGAGAATATGTCAGAAAATACATTAAGTAGAGTAATGTAGAAATTACAGTCTTTCTAACTATGCTGATCAAGCACATTTAATTGGCCTCCTAAAAGAGACAAATATCTTATTTACCTGAAGATAATTACTTGTTTTGTTTGGAAAGAATCTCTATGATTCAAATGGCAAATCATTTCATTGACATAGGGAGCAAAAATAAAGAGACTTTATTTGGGTGGAAATAATGTGCATAAAAGGTGATAATACTCTTTAAACTTCACTAATATTATAATCATTGGGATTAAGGAAGTATTTTAAACTCTATAAATTGGTTGAAATGTTTAGTTTAAGTTATGTATAACTAGCAGGCTTTGCCTAATCAAGAGGCCTAGCCTTCCGGGGCATAATCCACTTCCTGGGAAGAATCCATTCCCTACTTTTTCCCTGGTTGTCTCTCAATAGGCCTTTGAAGACAATCCAATCAATAAAGTCCTATCTGGTCCATTGCAATTGCCCCTAATTCTCTGCAGTTGGTATCAATTCTTACCTTCCATTGATGAGTGATCTTATAATCAGTCAGTGTTACTATTGAGATGGACATGCCTATCTGAAGACCTCAATGTAGGAAACAGTGTAGAAATGGGTGATATTTCACCACTCTTTATTTTTTTGTCCAGGACAGACATTAATAATCAAACACAGCAGTCTTTTTCAGTTAGTTATGGCTTGGCTTCAGATCCTTCTTAACACAGAATTCAGACAGACTCCACTAGTCAATAAGGATTTCCATGAACAATAAAGTTTTTTGCTTATATATTTTTAAATATATGCACACACTTTAGAATAAAAAAACTGGGTTCTGGTCCCAGTTCTGCCACTTGTGCAGGTCACTAACTTCACTTAGTTTCTTTAAACCTCTGTTTTCTCATCCATACATTAGGGATTATGATGTCTTTTCTGACTATTTATGAAGTTAAATGTGATGAACTTTGCGGTTTGTAAAGGGCTATTCAGATATAAGGTATCTATTCATTTTCTTCTAGATTGGAAGTGCCTAACACAGTGCTTGCCTCACTGTAGACACTCTTTCATCTTCCCTTCACAGCCCTAATTAAGAACATGACTGAGAGCGCTCTGCTAACTTCTAGTCCCCTTTCCCCTCATACAAAGAAAGACGTAAAGAAAGTTTTCCCCCAAATTTTATGAGTTCCAAAATTTACTAACATTCCAACTGTCTTCTCAACTGCTTTTGCAGCCAATACTACTAAGCACCCACAGTGACAACGAAGGCGGCTCCAACATCTCTGACCATTTAGGCCAGTGGTTCTCGACCTCTGGGTAGCAACCCCTTTGGCGGTCGAACGACCCTTTCACAGGGGTTGCCTAAGACCATCCTGCATATCAGATATTTACATTATGATTCATAACAGTAGCAGCATTACAGTTATGAAGTAGCAACAAAAATAACTTTATGGTTGGGTCACAACATGAGGAACTGTATTTAAAGGGCCAGAAGGTTGAGAACCACTGATTTAGGCCTTTCTGACAACGTAGTCAGCATTTTGTTTTTGAAGGTGCTTGGTGTTTGGAGAGTGGTGACCAGGAGTACATATGTGATTTCAAAAAGGTTCATAACAAGATAGTGCCCTCGAAGGAATATTTTAAAGGTCTAAATGAGTTACCAAAGTATTCAAGTTCTTTTAACTTAAGGGAATTTCAATGAACAGGGGAGTTCATAGTTCTCTTTTACAGTATCAGATCTCTAATCTTATACCTCAATGACTTTTTTTTTCTAAATTCACACAATGACAATTATGCAAATAATGACTAGTTTGCAAATATACGATTTGATTCCATCCCTAAGTAGAGAGAAAGATGCTTTAGCTTCAGGTCCTGTTTATTCATTCATGGGCAGCTGTGGAGAGTCGTCAGGGGCCAGGCCCTGTGCCAGGAACCGTGCACACCTGCCCTGAGAATGCTTACGTTCTGATGAAGAAAAGAGGCGTGCACACACTTTAGTTTTTGTATAAGAACACTAGAGTAGAGATAAGTTAAAGATACTTTGGAGCTCGGGAGAAAAAAGAAACTAGGTTTTGTCTTTCTCTTACCACTCCTATAACGTTTCGTCAGCCATGCCCTCAAATCCTCTCATCACTGACAGCTGTGCTAATTCTCTCAGTAGCTGCTTTAAGAATATTGAGTGACTAGGAAAAGCATCACCTTAGTCAATGACCAGAAGACTGTTTTGATAAATAATATTGGACTTATTAATGACAACTTTTGAAGGACAACGTCATATCTATTATTTGGGAATTGCTTTCATAACATCTTGACAGCTTCATGGTCAAAGCTAAGAGAAAATAAAAAGGCTATTCTCTGCTACTCCCTTGAGCCCGACCTTTCAGTTCTGGTTCCTGACTGAGAAAACGGCCTCATTTTCAGGATGTTGCCACAGGGTATGACTTCACTATTCAGGTGTGATTCTGTTTTCTTTCACAGCATAGAGAGTTTAAACTTCAATTTTCACGAGTATGATTATCATATAATACAATACCACAACCATACTATCATATAATAACTCCACAATTCTATTATCATATTGGTATTCCCTCTCTCTCTCCATTTATACCTATGCAATAATTTCCTGATTACTTGTTTCTTCTTGAAAATCTTCTTTATGCCTGGTTTTCTGACATGAGCTGTATCACCCTGGTTAGAAACATATTTTATAGTCTGAAAGCAAAGGTTCAAAGACTTATGCCATATAAATGAGTGTATCTCTACACAGTGAACATATTCACAAGGTGGTGACAAAGCAAACCTGTTTTTAGTCTTGGGACAGTAGAAAAGAGAGAAAACCTTAACCAAAGTGGGGAATTAAGCGTTAAAATGTCTTCTATTCCAGGCAAGTTTTGATGTGTATTAGTGTTAAAGTGGAGTCAGAGTTGTTCCAGAGGCCTACTAGGGCTCAAGAAGGACTGTAACTTCTGTCATCTGGTCTCAGAGTTTCCAGTAGCACTGACATTGGCTGAACAGTATCCAGTTGTTAGAGACTGTCCTGCTCCAGCAGTTGTCAAACCATCCATTTTATGCATCCTCTTGGCTGTAGGGATGACCATTTTTAAGAACAGCCAAGCATTTGGGGTCTGAGTTACCCAAGAAGCCTAAAGATTAAATATTTAAAAGCAAGAGTAACCTAGAAACCCATTTGACAATTATAATAAAAAACTACTCAAAAAAGAGTACTGATTTCTAAATCAAACCAATATTATTTTCAAATTTCATCAGTCAAATTTTTGTAGCCTGTAAGTTTTGAAGAAAAAAAAAAATCACAGCTCACTGTTTTACAAAGTAATGTATTCTTGAAGCGTCGTCACATGAGGAGATTGACCTGAACACCTTAAGAAGACATGAATATGCATATATTTCCAGGATGTCTTTCACAACTTGATGAAAAAAAAAAATCCAATTATAACATTCAACCCGACTCTCTCAGATTTTTTCAGTATTGAACGCAGAATAAATAGTTCATGGAACTTAGTTGGTTCACCCACAGAATGCCATGTTGTATTATAGTCACTTGTGTATGTGGCAGCTCACTAGACTCTGAACCGTGTCTCATTTACTTATTCCTTATCACTTTGCACAGGGCTAGGTGTACAGCCTATTATGGTCTCTTGGGTCTCTTGACTATTATGGCCTACTAAATAAATTTAAATAGTCAGTGTCTACACAGAACCTTCCTAGTACAGGTTTCAAAGACAACGTGAAGATTAAATTAAGCAAAACAACAGAAAAGTATTTTGTGACCTGTATATTGATATACAAATATCTTTTTTTGTTATTTCTATTGGAGGAGTGTGTAGGTATTATAAGATACACAAGGGGGAAGGTTTATTTGGCAGCTATCTTGTAACTCCAAATAAAGTTATTTATTATGTATTTATTGAGGGATTTATAGTCTCTAGAGAATTTTCTCTGTGAGAGCACTGCTTTTGAATTTTCTTTAGTTCTTTTGTTTTCCTCTGGTTACTAGAATTCTCCAGACAAATAACACCCTTTGCTGGGTAGCTGAGGTACAACTGAATTCTCCAGGGATTTCTATAATATGGATTCAGTGCTTAGGAAAATTCTACTTAAAAAATGGAAACAATCCCTTAGCTGGAGAGTTATCTCCTGGTAGTCTCCTCTTCAAAAAATAATGGCTGTCTTGAGGTCTGCTATGCATTATTGCCTTTCCTATCTGTATGTTTTAGGTCTATTTTCTCAACCTAATGAGGTTGCAAGCACCCCTAATGTCATTTTTGTTTCTGGTACATTGGTCTCTAAAATGACAATGAAATAATAACAATGATAATAAGAGTCTTATTTAAATGTTGTCAAGTGGTACAGTTGAGAGTATAATTGATGGAAGTTTTATTTGTATCACTGTGAAATAAATTACATAGAGGTAGATCTATTTTAGAAATAACTATCTGCCGAAACCGGTTTGGCTCAGTGGATAGAGCGTCAGCCTGCGGACTGAAAGGTCCCAGGTTCGATTCCGGTCAAGGGCATGTACCTGGGTTGCGGGCACTTCCCCAGTAGGAGATGTGCAGGAGGCAGCTAATCAATGTTTCTCTCTCATTGATGTTTCTAACTCTCTATCTCTCTCCCTTTCTCTCTGTAAAAAATCAATAAAATATATTAAAAAAAAGAAAGAAATAACTATCCATTGTAGAAAGGCATATTTTTGAACAAATACAATTGAAAAAGTATTCAAGTAAATGTATGTTTCTTAGAATAAAGATTTTCTTTCTTTTTTGCTGTTGTTTCATTTAACATGGCCTATTAGGTAGCATTTATCACATTTAAGTGATGTACTTTCTCAAAAACTATCTCTCTCTCTCTCTCTATATATATATATATAAAACCCTAATATGCAAATAGACTGAACAGTGGAACAACCGAAGAACCAAAAAACTGGTTGCTATGATGTGCGATGACCACCAGGGGGCACGCATTGAACATGGCAGGTGTTGGCAGCAGGCAGCAGAAAGCAGAACATGGTGGGCATCGGCCATGGTGGGATGGTGGAGCAGGTGAGCAGGGGTGCCAGACCAAGGCGGGGCACCTGTTGCTGCCATCAGGGCAGGCCTCTGGTGGTCACTGAAAATTCTTTACTCCCGTGCATCGTGGTCCTGCTGGCGCTTGCACCTGCTGCTGGTGCTGGCCCCACTCATACCCGCTGCTGGCACCAAAGCTGTTGTTTGCACCGGCTGCACATGCCCGGCGCCAGCCCCGATTGCTCAGTGCCTTCAGCGGGCACAAGCAGCAACTGCTGGCACCGATCACCCCTCAGGAGGAGGGGGAGGTGGAGAAGCCCTGAGGGGCGATCGGGGTCAGCAGCCATCTCTCGCTCCTGCTGCCTGCTATGGCCCCACTTGCACCCACTGCTGGCACTGGAGCCACCACTCACACCTACTGCCAGTGCCGGCCCTGCTCATACCCAGCACCGGTCCTGATCGCCCTTGAGGGATTTTCCACTTCCCCCTGCTCCTGAGAGGTGACTGAGGCAGCAGCTGTCACTTGCACCTGCTGACAGTGCTGGCCCCAATCACTATGCGATGTCAGTGGGTGCAAAGGAGCCAGCGTTGTCAGTGCAGCAGAGCAGTGGCAGTGGGAGCAGGGCTGCTGGCAGGGGACTGGGGACTGAGGCAGGAGAGGCCAGGCCGGAGCGGGGAGGATGGGCTGATACCCGCCCCTGTGCCCACTGCAGCCTCGTGGCCCACAGTTTCTTTCAAGGTGCACAAATTTGTGCACTGGGCCCCTAGTTAATTACATAAGAACCTATGACATAAAGTGTATGTGGATATTTGAAATAGAAAAATACAGTAGACATTTAATTTAAACAATTGGCAGATAAATTTATAGTACTTTCTATGAAAAAACAAATCTATTTCCCTGGCAAGTGGTGCTAAGTGGTTAGAGTGTTGGCTCATGCACCTGCAGGTTGCAGGTTGGATTCCGTGTCAAGAGCAGGTTTCCTCCCCGCCCACCCTGGTCAGGGCTCATGGGAGACAACCAATTCCTGTCTCTCTTTCTCTCTCCCCTCCCTGCCTCCCTTCCACTTTATTTGTATGTTTACTACTTTTTATTATTATTACTCAACTAGAGGACCAGTGCACAAAAATTTGTGCACTCGGGCTGTGGGGGGAGCGGGGGGGTCCCCTCAGCCTGGCCTGTGCCTTCTCGCAGTCTGGGACCCCTCGGGGGATGACCACCTGCTGGCTTAGGCCTGCTCCCCGGGGGATTGGGCCTGAGCTGGCAGTCAGACATCCCTCTGGCAGCCCAGCAGCCTTCGGGGATGTCCACTTGCCAGTGGGGAGCAGACCTAAGCTGCAGTCAGACATCCTTAGCGCTGCTGAGGAGGCAAGAGAGGCTCCCACCACCACCGTTGTACTGGCAGTTGTCAGCCTGGCTTGTGGCTGAGCAGAGCTCCCCCATGTGGGAGTGCACTGACCACCAGAGGGCAGCACCTGCATTGAGCTTCTGCCCCCTGGTGGTCAGTGTGTGTCATAGTGACCAGTCATTCCCAGTCTTTCTGCTGTTAGGGTCAGTTTGCCTATTACCCTTTTACTATATAGGATAGAGGCCTGATGTATGGGTGGGGACCGGCTGGTTTGCCTTGAAGGGTGTCCCGGATCAGGGTGGGGGTCCCACTTGGGTGCCTGGCCAGCCTGGGTGAGGGGCTGATGGCTGTTTTCAGCTGGTCACACCTCCTTTAGGGTGGGGGGTCCCCCTGGGGTCCCTGGCCAGTCTGGGTGAGGGGCTGAGGGCCATTTTCAGGCTGGTGGGTGACTGAAGCTCCCAGCCTCTCCTTTTTTTCTTTTTCTTTTTATTCTGGGATTTATTTACCTTCTATAATTGAAACATTGTTGCCGTCACTGGCACTCCCAGCTCTGAGGCTGCGGCCAGCTGAAAGCAAGTATCTGGGGTTTGTTTAGCTTCTATAATTGAAACATTGTTGCTTCCGGAGCTCAGAGCCGGGCTGCGGCAGGCGGGGAACCTTGGCTTCCTCCATCACTGGAGCAAGCAAGCCTACTGCTCGCTTCAGCTGCGTGGCTGCCGGCCGCCATCTTTGTTGGCAGTTAATTTGAATATCACCCTGATTAGCCAATGGGAAGCGTAGTGGAGGTATGGTTAATTACCCTTTTTGTCTTTTATTAGATAGGATAGCTTATGAGTATTACAGCAAAACTCCTCAAAAGATTTGTTTACATTTCTTTACTCCATTTCCTCTTTTGCTATTCTCTCTTGAACACAGCAATAGTTAGCTAATATAGATGGTTACTGAAAATAGCTGCTGCTCGAATTGTCCTGAGCTTCTTTAGGGCATATTCTATATAGTGCACATTCCCTGGCTTGGTAGGTCAGTCAGTTAGAGCATCATCCTGCTATGCCAAGGGTTCAGGTTCCATCCTGGTGAAGGCACATACGAGAAGCAACCAATGAATGGATGAAAAAGTGGAACAACAAAATGATGCTTTTCTCTCTTTTCTTTTTGTCTCTCTCTCTCTCTCTCTCTCTAAAAAAAAGAAAAAGAAAAAAAGAGGTACATCTGTAATAATGTCCAGAATAAAGAAAAATAAACAAATAAAAAGAAAATAGCTGCCTCCCTAATGGTACTGAGTTTCTTTAAGGCATATTACATAGAGTATACATTCCATATATGTAAAAGCCCATATAATATTTTATACAAAACTTAAAACAAATATTGGTGAATAAGGAACAGTAAAAGAATACATGAAAAATTGCAGCTTAGCATAATTATTATGAAAGTGTAATAAAATACAAGTGTTGCGATTTTGATTGATGGAGCCCTAACGTGATGCTTTCTCACATTTTTAAGATGCAAATTTCCTGTTAGATCTAAACTTTACCAGGGGAAAAATAACTTTATACGCGTGTATGCTCAAAGTAAAACTGTTATAAGCAATTATAAGTAACGATCTGATTAGGCACAGTATTTCACTTGTCATTAACACACTGACTGCTTGATACGATAATATTCTCATTTCTCAAAGAAAACTGTCAAAATATTTTCTTATAAATTTCTCAAAGGCATTTAATGCCCAACTTTATTTCAGAGCTGAATTCCTACAATAAATTCTTTAACCCAGCTTGAACAATTTCAGGACTAATCAATCTTGTTTCATTTCAGTTTAAATATAAAAATCTGAGAGTAGCTTTCTGAAAACCTCCAATGTCTAAAGGTAAATTAAATATCTTACACTCATTTTTACTCATTACAAATAAATTTGTATGTATATTAGTATCAATTTTAAAGACTACTCTTGAATATAATCATTGTCTGCTATATGTCATTGAACTTAGCTTTTATCAGGGTCTTGTGGCGAAACAATATAAGAGCAGAAGGGATCCTCAGAATATGATATAACTTTTAAAAGGCGAAAGATTTATGCGATCTGAAGAGAAACCAGAGTATGATATAACTTTTAAATAATGCTCTCTGGATATGATTGGATAGGTTTTGTTGTTATGGTTTGTTTGTTGATTTTGTTAATCCTCACTCGAGGCTAGTTTTTCCCCAATGATTTTTATTTTTAAACAAGAGTCCTGTTGCACAAAGAGATTCGTGCAATAGGCCTTCCTCCCCCTGGCTGCCGGCACCAGTTTTCCTCCAGCACTTGGGACCCAGACCTTTGGTGCGGCCACAGCGGAGAAGCCAAGTCTCTTCAGTCTTCAGTCTTCAGACTTTAGTCTTCACTCCGGCTGGAGCCTTCAGTTTTTGCGCTGTGCCTGTGTATGCAAATTAACCACCATCTTTGTTGGGTTAATTTGCATAGTCACTCTGATTGGCTAGTGGGTGTAGCACAGTGATACCAACTTGCATGTTTCTCTTTTATTAGTGTAGATGTGATTTCATTGATTTTAGAGAGCGAGGAAGGGAAGATAGAGAGATAGAAACATTGATGAGAGAGAAACATCAACCAGTGGCCTCCCATACATCCCCCACTGGGGATTGAGCCTGCAACCAGAGCATATGCCCTGACTGGGAATCGAACAAACAACCCCTTAGTTCATAGATTGACACTCAACTACTGAGCCACACCAGTCAGGCTCAACTTGGTTTAAATGTTTCTTGGACCCCTCTTTCCATTTTTTAATGACAATATTAGATATGGAATTTATGGATTCAGATTTTATAAATTTGCTCATCTATAAAATGGGGATGACTGTGAGGATTAAAGTAGTTAAAACAGAACTCACACAGCATACCATACATGCATTGTATTTTAACCTTTATTTGAAGTGATTATAAATATTATGACAAGCCGGCTCTGCTAGCCTGACTCCAGGTTAAGTGTTTCCTGGGCTCATAAGTGACTGCAAAGGCCTTGAAACAGAAAAGCTTAAACAGATTCTTCCTGAGGAAGCTTCTCAACCACTTTCTGATGTACTCAGTTCCTTTCACATGAGAACAGGCCTTCCCACCCAGACGTTAGGAGGTAAGACAGTGATACATAAGTGCCTCATAATGGATCTTTCTGAGAGCAAATTTTGACGAGGAAAGAGAAGACACAGAAAAATGAGAATAGCGTGTCCTTAAAGCAGTGGCCATCTCTGCTCCTTGCTCAGCATACCCCAGAGAAGGAGGCAGGTTAAGGAAAGGGGAGATTATTAAGGGACACTTATTGCCCAGTCAGTGGAGATGTCAATGTATTTTCAAAGAACCAGGAAGAGCCATTAGCTGACTGCAATTACTTTAGCTGCTGTGTCAGCAGACTGAACCAGGAGCTAACAAGATGCACCCTGTCTGCCTTCTCCACAGTGTAGAGCCCTGTCCTGGCTTTGCTGAGAGAACAGAAAGGCACCAATCAGGCAGAAATGTTGGCAACTACTTTTCAAGGATGTCTGAAAACTTGCAGGCTGACTTATACAATAAAGCAGAAGTAAAAAAGAAAAGTCTCCTACCCAGATTTGTCCACACATTTAAACTCTCAAAGTTGGACTAACCGTGAAACAGATTTGAGCCCACACACAACCAAAATGTCAATTAGAAAAAAATTTTACCAACTTGTGGATTTGATTCCAAGACAGGCTAAAGCAGATTTGGCACCACCTTTTTTGATCCTGATTTCATGAATATTGATTAGGTGCCTGCTTAAATTTCTTTTCCTCTAACAGCTACACATATAGTAAAAGTTATAATCACTGTGGAAATATATAGAATTTCCTTTCCTCTTAAAAGAAAGGGCAGCATTATAAAAAAAAAATGGTGCTAATTAGTTAGATGTAATTACAAATTCATCAGAGCTAAAATGTTCTCCAGGAGCAGAAAATGCAACTCGCCATATGGTATGGGAAATATGCAAGAAAGGATTTTCTTGTGCTATTTTCTGCAGTTGGATTTTGGCCTTAGATTATTTGTGAGTTTCCAACTATTTGAATTATGAAAGCTGGTTGACTGAGTGGCTCAAGCATTCAGGAGACATGCTTTTTCAGTTCATAATAAAAAATGAGTTTCTTTGCAAATGTATATAGAAATCTGCAATTTCAATTTTCAGTAATTTTTGAAAATGTAAAAAACTTTTTTCAGTTAAATTTATATGCTCAGAGCTGCTTAACACGGAGCTTGCTCAGGCCAAAAAACAAAAGAAAAATATAAAGATAAAAATATTGAAAATGGTTTTCAAATTAAAAGCAAATCTAAGAATAATGACAGAGGAACATAGTTTGGGATATTCATTCATCCTATTATAATTTTAAGCTTGTGTCAAGCCTCCAGTTAGCAAATGTCTATGTAGAAAATAACTAATGAATAGAACAATATATATTAAAAATATTCCAAGGACATTTAGTACTTCTTAATGAAGGACTGTTCTTATTGGTAGCCTATCAAAAGATAAAACAGACAATGAATAATGGAAATGTATTTCTTCATCTCTTACCGTTATTTTTATAAAGTCTATATTTAAGCCGAAACCGGTTTGGCTCAGTGGATGGAGCGTCGGCCTGCGGACTGAGGGGTCCCGGGTTCGATTCCGGTCAAGGGCATGTACCTGGGTTGCGGGCACATCCCCGGTGGGAGATGTGCAGGAGGCAGCTGGTTGATGTTTCTCTCTCATCGATGTTTCTGACTCTCTATCTCTCTCTCTTCCTCTCTGTGAAAGATCAATAAAATATATTAAAAAAAAAAAAAGTCTATATTTAAAACATTCACCTAAAATCTTGCTCTGAAATAGCATTTCCTGTGCCAGAGTTTTATATTTCTTTCTTTTTTTAAAAAATATATATTTTATTGATTTTTTACAGAGTGGAAGGGAGAAGGATAGAGAGTTAGAAACATCGATGCGAGAGAAACATTGATCAGCCGCCTCCTGCACACCCCACACTGGGGATGTGCCCGCAACCAGGGCACATGCCCCTGGCCGGAATCGAACCCCGGACTATTCAGTCCGCAGGCCGACGCTCTATCCACTGAGCTAAACTGGTTAGGGCAAGAGTTTTATATTTCTGAGTTAATGTTCTTAAAGCTATTAAGATGATTCCCTTGTGAATCAACCTAGGATTTGGGGATCTCATTTATATTATTAAAAAAGACTTTTTCACCAAACCTAAAACCTCTGCTTTGATTTTGGGTTGCATATGTGATCCAAGTATAGCTATTGCTTTAAGATAATCTTTACCTTTTCTCTTTGGTTTAAGAACTACAAAAATGACACCCTGTTAGTTGTGTCTTTAGAACACATATTGCCCATGATTACTTAGCAATAATAATTAACATCCAGTTTAGACTTCTAAATATAAATATTCATTCATTTTTCAAGCCCAAAGAGGCTATTTTAATATCACTCAGGTTTTATTTCATTTTATCAAAGGCTAATAATCTTTGTTTTGAGAATTGCATTCTCCAATACACTTTGTAGTATCTCCCTCAGTGAAAACCCTGCCCTCTGCTTTTTACTTTATCTTTAATTAAGACTGAAATATTGCTGATATAATATTCTGTCAAAAGTTCAATCTTCCCTGAGCACAGCTTCAAGTTTATATCATTTAGGACTCTATAGGTTGAACGTGACAGAATATCCAACCCAAACTGCTTTAAGTAAAAAGTTAGTTGTTTTTTTCTTTCTCTTTTGTAACTATTAAGTCCCAAGGGTGGTGTTGCATTCAAGGGAGCCTAAGGCTCAAAGTCTTCCAAGAAAATCTCGTTTTGTTTTGTTACTTCTCCATTCACTTCTGTATGTGAGCTTTCTTACTAGTACACCGTCAGTGTTGGCAGGTGGTCACACCCTTTCTACCCTATGTCAGTTCACTCAAGTCTAATAGAAAAGAATACTTGCTTTTATTTTCAGGAAAGTGTCAGCAAAAGTCTTCTTTTAAAAGAACATTTTTACTGATTTTTTAGAGAAATGAAGGGTGAGGGAGAGAGAAAGAGAAACATCAATGTGAGAGCAGAACCCTGATTGGCTGTCGTCTGCATGGGATCAAGCTTGCAACCCAGGCATGTGCCCTGACCGGGAAATGAACCAGCAAACTTTTGGTGCACCAGACAACGCCCAACCATCTGAGTCACACAGATCAGGGCAGCAGAAGTCTTCTAAATCTAAGGGTTTTTGACTGGGTTATATAGATATCCTTGAAACAATTGCTGTGGCCAAGAGAACATAAAGCATGGATGGGTTTCGCTTAACAAGGGCACAAATCTGGGGTTATGGTTGAGGTTAATTTTAAATGCACATGGAATTATGAAATTATGGGAGTATGGGTGACTGGAAATGGGACATAAAATGGAGAAATTCCATAATAAAATTTTATTTTCCTATGTAAATAATGTTTTCACATACATTTCTCAAAAACAAACAAATGAAAAATGCATAGATCAGACTGTCAAACCTCAGAGGGATGGCAAGAGAGAGTGGGGGGAAGAGGGAGAGATCAACCAAAGGACTTGTATGCATGTATATAAATATAACCATTGGACACAGACACTTAGGGGAGTGAGGGCATGAGCCGGGGGGAGTGGGGATGGGGGAATAAGGACACACATATAATACGTTAATCAATAAAAAAATATATACTATCTAAAAAAATTAAAAATAAATAAGAACATGTTTTCACACTCAAAAAATAAATAAAAACAACAAAATCCACAACCCTCATACATTAACTTTGAAACTAGAATATATCATAACAAGGGAGAAGAAGTACTTTAATTGAAATGCAGGGCAAAAGCCCTGTATTTCATTTTGGTCTTTATCACATCTATAGTCTGTCCCTGATATAATTACTTAAGTTGGATAAATGAAAGTATTTCTTGTGTTAGAAGTCTTCACTTTTGCTCTGAATCCCAGGAGCTTAAACATTCTGGACTACATCAATTGGCTCCATTGCTTTCTGACATCTCCCTTGATTCTCTGATTAATGAATGAAGAGTAGGAAAAGATTTAAGTCTGGGCTGTTATTCCCTGTCTTCTTCCCTGCTTGTGTCACTGTAGATTATGTGTCCTGCTACTGAAGGCCATGGTTCACACTGCATGGCCCTCTGCCACAGGTGCTGTTTTTAGTCTTCAGTACCTACTCCCTCTGCCTGCTTCACCTAACTTGGTGACAATGAATCCACTTTGCTTTTGCTGTCTCAGGACACTAGATATTTGCTTACTTCTCACCTATTTGTGCATACTCTCTTTATTATACTTTCCCAGATTACCACATTAATGTGTGCTCCTACTTTCTTCTTCATATTCTGATTCCTACAGTAATTGGTTCATGAAGTTCTCCCATAAACAGTCCTTTAACATGGGTTTGTGGTAAATCTTGCTAAAGGGAAATGGGGTATTGGGAGTCTATATGTTGTGAAGGTGTCACAACTATGGAAATTATCACCAATGGAGGCATGGGATGAAACGCAGGTAGAGGGCAAGGTGTTTTGATAGTAAATGGCTATGATATTTACTAACCTTGGTAACTACAGTGATTACAAGAATGGTATACAAAAGCTAATGCTGAAAACTTGAGAGAGTATACACATGGAAGAAGATATGTTGAAGGCCTCTATTGGCCAACTCAGAAAAATACAAAAGGAAATTTAACAAAAATTCCCTTTATAGCAGCTCTGAAAGCTATCATCTTCTGCAGTCACAGCATGATATATATGACAGAAGACAAAGCCCAGGCTCTTATAGAGTTGAAACATCGTTTAAATATTCAACCAAGTCATGCCTGATATGTGAAATTTAAAGGGCAGATGTGAAAACAGTGAGCCCCTGAGATACGGTAAATGCATATTCTGGCAACCACAAATGAATCCAATAATCTTACAAAGTCAATGAACCTCCTATGCTAAGGGAAGCAACCCTTCTCTCCTTACTCCACATTTGAGTGAACCAGGATTTCTGATTGCATAATGGCCTTCCAGTGATTATATCTAGGAGAGTTACTTCACAGTGGCATGCTCATACTCCTCAGAAAATGCCTCCACATTGTCTCTCCACATATAGGAGTTAGACCCAACAGAGTTCAGAGAGTGACATACAAGGCCTGGTATGCAAAGAAATACACTATACACTAAAAGACTTGCAGAACAAATTTATATCACCAGGAATCTAGGGGACATATCCTATCTAATAAAGAGGGATATGCTAATTGACCATCACACCCTCACAAATATGGCACCCACAGCCAATAAAGAGGGAACATGCTAACTGCCACACCCTCAAAGATGGCAGCACCCACAGCCAAAAGATGGTGGCACCCACTCCCCTCAGCCCCGCTGGGGCAGCAGGCGCACAGCATGGCTGGGCCCGCCCCCAGGCGGGTTCGGCCGCTCCATGAGCATGCCTCCGGAGTCCCCCAGTCCCCTTAGCCCCCCAGCCACCCATGGCTGGCCTGCAGTGCAGGCAAGCCTCGGATGGCGGCTGCCCAGCCAATGTCCATGGCTGCCTAGCTGCCCAGGGCTGGCCCAAGGTGTAGGCAAGCCTCAGATGGTGGCTGCCCAGGGCCGCCTGAGGCTCAGGTAACCAGGGCCAGCCCAGGCTTGTGCTGTCGGCAGTGGCAGCAGCAGAGGTGTGATGGGGGCGTCTCCTTCCCCTGATTGCCGGGTCACCCCCAGCCCCTGAGGGCTCCCAGACTGTGAGAGGGAGCAAGCTGGGCTGAGGGACTCCCCCCACTCCAGTGCATGAATTTTCATGCACTGGGCCTCTCGTAATATATATATATATATACAAGTGGATTTTAAGGATGTTGGACTAAGAAAAATGATGAAAATGTTGTGAATGAGGGTTGCATGAACCTAAGCTTGCATTTCTCTATTAGGCTAAATTAATTGATGGTACACTCACCTAGAAAGACCTGGGTGAGGCATTAATGTTTAGTATGTTAGCCCTAAAAAGTTCAAATTCTACAGAGATCTATAATCAATGAGACTGAAATGCTGGAACTTTCCTTCCATATGGTAGAGAAAAGAGTTAACAAACTCTAGGAACTTGGTATGTTTATATGGATCATTTATGTGCAAGACGCTCTCTATTCCCTTATCATATAATCTGGAAGGCCCAGATGACTCTCTTCACAAAGGTATTAAGAAATGCATTGATAAAAGAACATTAGTATCCTTAAAACTTTTTGGAGGCTATTCTGGTAGTTCAGAGATGTTGGGGGAGGTACATACTAGTACAATGGAATTGGGTTCTCTGATTTCATTGAGAATAATAGGATTCTAGAATGGAGAGACCAGATGTATCATTCAACTCTAAGGGATAAGATGGGCATAGTTACCACAATAATCTATCTGGCATGGATAGATAATTAGAATGTTTTACACATAAAGATCTTCCACAGTGGCTAATTGATCACTGTGTCTTTAGACATGAAACAGATAAGCAGATTACTAAGGAGCTTCTTGATATATATGTAGGCACACAGCCGATTCTCTTTGTATTCATTATTTGCAGTAGTTATGGTCTATAAAGTCAGCAGAACACTGAATTAAGGAATAATGAACCATTGCTCCACCGGGAAATACAGGCGTAGGTTCCTGCAACCCTTTGTTCACAACATTTTCATCAACTTATCAATGCATAATCTTGTTTTATGAGTGTTTAAAGACACTTTACTTAATATATATTGATTTATTAACATTGAACTCATGGGCATCAACACTATAATTCATGCATATTCAAAGCTTGCCTAATACATGTATTTCCCCCATAAGGCATATCAGAGTCTTATTGTTCAAAAACACCATATAGTTTTTCAGCTCTACACTTGGGAGACATTTTAAACAGCAAAATCAGTAACAAAAAGCATAAAAATGTAGAAAACATGACATTAAATATACTGTAAAAATGACATTTGTTTACATTTGAACCAAGAAGGCAAAAAGTTGCCTTGTTCAAACTCATCTGGGAATGTGGGCCTCTGGTGAGTAGGATAATTCACAAATATGGAATCTGCAAATAATGAGGATTGACTGCACTCACACACATGCTATTTTAAGTCTGATGCAAAGAATCCTAATTCACTTTTCCATACTTGTAATTCACAGCCCTTTCTCCAGGTCTTAGAACTAAGGCAGTTCACATAGTGGGGGGACTATCAGTTGAGGTAGAATATACTAGTAGGTCCATTTGAAGAAAATTACTATGTACTATGAATCTTACCCAATATTTCCCCTGAAAAATCTGTAGGCATTTACCAGAGTCAGCACCACCATTTGTGGACCTACAAAATGGCCTTATTCATTGTCATAATATTCCATACAACAGTGTCTTTGACCACTTGTTGGGTAACTATCTCCCTTTCCCAGTAAAACCGTGGTGGTTACAGCCCCCTGCTGTTGTTATCTGCCAGACACTTTACCATACCTTATTGAGTTCTCTAACCCTACCTACACCTTTATAAATAGTTTCTGTGTCATATGCCATACACCTTAATTATTCTGTTTGTGTGCGCCAATTCCTTTTTCTGCCAGGACCCTAATTGGTTCATTTATCAATATTTATAAAGTGAAATTAGCAAGAAATTAAGAAAAGTTGGCATTTCTTCAAAGTGATGTTCTTTACACAGACACAACACTTTTTCAAACCTTTGAGCTCAAATTAAAATTAAACAGTAAAATGATAAGAAATTAAATTTAGAATAACATCTTATGTTATGTAACAACATGTTATGGTGCTATTTTTCATAGCCTTTTCCCATTTGTGTTTTTAAATGAATTTGGAAGGAAAGATTGCACCACTCATAAGAGCCAAGTAGAAGAGAACTTCTGGTTATAACTGATTTGGTTACTCACTGTACTTGGTCATCCATTTCATTGGTTTTTTTTTGTTGTTGTTGTTTTTTGTTTTTTTTGTGTGTGTGTGTGTGTGTTTTAATTGATTTTAGAGAGAGGATGGAAGGGAGGGAGGGAGAAAGGAAGAGAGAGACAGAGAGACAAGAAAGAGAAACACTGCGGTGAGAGAGAAACATCGATCAGCTGCCTTCCACATGTGCCTCCAACAGGTGTGGAACACGCAACCTGAGTATGTGCCCTTCCCTGACCAGAAATCAAACCCACCACCTTTTGGTATACAGGACAAAGATCCACCCAACTGAGGTACACCAGCCAGGGCTCATCCATCTTATTCTTATCCCTCCTTTATTTCTACTGCAATTCTTCTGCTACTCAATCTTCTTTAAACCTTTTTATTCTCTCTAGTCACACCCACCCCAAACCCAATGACTTTTTTCTAGATTTGCTGATAGCATCATCGTGTTGGGCCCAGGGATTTCCACAAGCTGTGCTGTAGCATTTTGAACTTTTTGGAATTCTGATTCCTGGTCTAGAAAGAGGATATTCTTGGTCAGTCTGTCCAAAAAGAAGGAGCTAAAGATAATTTGTAGTTCAATTAAGTAACTTTTTCTTTCAAGATTAGTGCTATGAATATATTATTTCTTGAATTTTATAATTTGCAGATGTTTTAAAGGAATCCATTAATCTTAAAAGTTACAAAGAGGAATGACCAGATAAAATGATTATTTCCAATACAAGTCTCAACTTTTTGTGTAGTTTTCAGAGTTTTAATTCATTCTTCTAGCATAATAAATTTGGTTTTGTCCTCCCCTTCTCTTCTTTCTTGGAAGTATTTGCAATATGAATAAAATAAATAACAATAGTAAAAGAAAAAGTAATTTTTAATACTAAAGTGAATATTTTAACCCTTTTTACCTACTCCCACCAATGAGATAAACAGAACTAACTGATAAGTTGAAGTCAGAAAATTGCGGTAAAAATCATGACTTTGGTTTTATCTTGCATACCAACTTATTATGTAGGTAAGGACAAGTAACCTTCATGTCTTATTTCTATCATAATACAAAAGGTTATTATATTTATCCTTTATGGCAGCTTTTAGAGAAAATACATTTATAAGAAATGCTCTGATGACCTTCATTTAATCAATTAACCATAAACACTATGAAGATAGATTGCTCTTAAATTTGTATTATTATTATGGCTTATTAATATTATTAATGTTTCCTAGTTGAGGTTTTGAAATAACAAAAGCAACAACAACCGTTTATTGAGGTAATAACATCAGCAACAACAACCATCTACTGAGTGCTCATGCCATCTTATTTCATCTTTCTAAATAAGACTTTTAGGTGTCTTATCCTATTTTTATAGCTGAGAAAATTGGAGCTCACGAATAATAATAAGCTGGGTGGATGGTGTGGCGTAGGCTGGCTGTGTCCTTTACTAGCTTTGACAATGTGTACATACCACTTAATCTACAGGATGCAATGTACTGGTCTGTGAGACAAAGAATTTAAGTAGGTGACTTTGAGGTGTCATTTAAACATTAACATTCTCATATGCTGAAAGCTGCTATACCGATACCGAGATATCTTCCTCCACTGTGGCTGAATTTATAATAATACGAATGTTCATCAGAAGCACGGTATCATTAAATATGCCATTAACTTCATTATCTCTTAAACTAAGCCTATGGGGTAACAATAAAATTTTTGTTTTATGACATCTTTCTCAACTATACTGCTTGTGAGATGTTAATTTTATACCATAAATAATTTTTATAAGGGGAAATCAAAGAGGCAAATAAACAGGTTTAAGCAGCTTAACCAATTTCATGGAATTCCTATTATTAAAGCAGTCACCAAAGCAATAAAGATATGGTCTCAAGTCAGTAATGAAAACCATCTTATTTTTTATGAGTGAGTATATGATCCTGATAACTCATGAAGAATAAACATCATTTTTTTCTGAGAGGTCAATTACTGTACTGGCCACCCAGAATTCTAATAATTTTTAATTGCAAATGTAGAAAATGTTACAACAGTTTATTTTTTTAATAATATATTTAGAAAGTTTTATTAACATTTTATTATATCAATGGTCATATCATTATATGTAGATGATATAGATATAGATATAGATACACACACATACATACAGGGTTAGACAACAGTAGGTTTACAGTTGTTCATATTGAAAATATTACAATAAATAATAATATAAGAATAAACTATTTTGCATATCAACAACTGTGAACCTACTTTTTGCCAACCCATATATGTATACACACACTTTGAATAATTATATAGGCAGTGTTTATTCAAATACATTTAATTTTCAAAATTGAGCTATCAGCTATTAAAGTGTGTGTATACATTTTGGGGGGACACCCTGAATAATAAAGGTTATAAAACTTAAACCTTCTTATTAGTTGTCTCCAAATACTTTTTTTATAGTTGATATAGTAGAAATATTAACAGATATCCTGTATTCCATTTCAATATTCATTGAATTTTTAGGAAAATAAAAAGCACAAAGTAAAGGGACCAACATATATGTGCCAGATATTATGCTAGTTAATTTACTCATTATGCATGTAAGTAGTCAGATTCTTGAATTGTTTAATTAGCATTTTCCATAGAAAACATTTCACTTTGATATCTGATTAAATTAAATTAGACAATATTACCAAGGCTGAAGTTATATATATAAAATAAATCCTAGCATGCAAAATGTGTGCCAACTCAGATCAGATCAACAAATACTGATTAAGTACCTTTTAGTAAATTAAGTCCCACATAGAGTTAACTTGGGATTCCAGGGTATGGCAAGAAAGGACCATCACAAAAATTGTTTAATATATTTATTTAAGAACCTTACACTTCCAGCACCTGTGCCAGTTTTCTTCCTCTAATAGGCATCTGGATTCACTTCCTTTGCAAAGCTCAGCAATGAACTCAGCCTCATCTTTGGAGTTCTGATTCATGTAGCCTGTCTTTCTGCCTCAATTTTTTACTCCAAACCAAAGGTAAATGTCCCTGTGCTAAGCCCTGCCTCTCTTAAAATTCCCCCAATGTCTTTGCTTCTTATGCAATTCTAAAGCCAGCCCATAAGAGTCACTTTTCCAGAAGCTGGATTGCTCCCTTTTATGGCTGGGAATGTGTGTTCACCTATCTTTGAAGTCCCCTGGAAACATTCGCTATGGGTATATTTAGTTACACTTCAACTCTTAGTCAACTACATTAAATTTTCTTCGTCCTTGCTTCTGTTTGATTTTGCTCAAATACTTCAACTTTTACAGCTTCAAATATTATATTATTCAGTACATTAAAGCAGAAACTATAGGTCTCCTATCTATGATTAATAGTGCTCCTTCCCTCACAACCTATAATTGCAACTTACCTTCTTTTATCTTCACTCATATACACTTGGGATTTTCTCATTATTCTTACTTCCTCACTCTTATGCCCCTCAACTTTAAGTAATAGGTACGATGATAGACACTGAAGAGTTAACTATAAATAAGATACAGTCATTTCCTTCTATGTAAAATATGTCACACAAATAAATAACCATGTTTGTAGATACCACAGTGCAGAACTACATTTAAAGCTCTCTGTAATTCATAAAAAGAAATACATCATTACACTTGAGAGAATTAGAGGAAAGCACAAGATGAGATGACATATGAAGAAGATCTTGAAGGAATTTGACATATAGAAATAATTAAGAATGAAATATTTCAGTCAAGAAAAGTATAAATTAAACAAATTAATTCATAGAATCAATATATATCCATTTGGATAAATCATAAATCTTGATTTCACATTTGAAAATTACTTTATTTTAAAGATCTAGAACAAACTCTCCAAAAATTCATCTGGAATATAAAAAGACCTGGAATAGCCACAGCAATCCTGAGAAAGAAGAACAAAATTGGAGGGATCACAATACCAGATATCAAGCTATATTACCAAACCATAGTTCTCAAAACTGCCTGGTACTGGCAAAGAACAGACATATAGACCAATGGAACAGAACAGAGGACCCAGAAATAGACTCAAGCCATTATGCTCAATTAATATTTGACAAAGCAGCAAGAGCATACAATGGACTCAAGATAGTCTCTTCAATAAATGGTGCAGGGAAATTTGGTCAGCTACATGCAAGAAAATGAAACTAAATCACTAGCTGACACCATACACAAAAACAAACTCAAAATTATTAAAGGGCTTAAAAGTAAGACAGGAAACCATAAAAATCTTAGAAGACTCCATAGGCAGCAAAATAGCAGACATATGTCATAGCAATATCTTTACTGACATAGTTCCTAGGGCAATGGAGAATAAGGAGAAAATAAACAAATGGGACTATATCAAAATAAAAAGCTTCTGCACAGCAAAAGAAACCATCAACAAAACAACAAGAAAGCCCACTGCATGGGAAAATATATTTGCCAATGATATTTCAGATAAGGGTTTAATCTCAAAAATTTACAGAGAGCTCATGCAACTTAACAAAAGGAAGATAAGTGATCCAATCAAAAAATGGGCAAAGGACCTGAACAGAGACTTTTCGAAAGAGAACATATAGAAGGACGAGAGACATATGAAAACATGCTCAAAGTCACTAATTATCTGAGAGATGCAAATCAAAACGACAATGAGATATCATCTCACACCTGTCAGACTGGCTGTCATCAACAAATCAACAAAGGACAAGCGCTGGAGAAAAACGAACCCTCTTGCACTGCTGGTGGGAATGCAGACTGGTGAGCCACTATGGAGAACAGTATGGAGTTTCCTCAAAAAGTTAAAAATGGAACTTCCATTTGACCCAGTAATCCCACTTCTAGGACTATATCCCAAGAAACCAGAAACACCAATCAGAAAGAATATATGCACCCCTATGTTCATAGCAGCACAATTTACATTAGCTAAGACTGGAAACAGCCTAAGTGCCCATCAGCAGATGAGTGGGTTAAAAAACTGTGGTACATCTACACGATGAAATACTACTCTGCTATAAAAAAGAAGGAACTTTTACCATTTGCAACAGCATGGATAGAACTGGACAGCATTATGCTAAGCGAAATAAGCCAGTCAGAGAAAGATAAATATCACATGATCTCACTCATATGTGGGATATAATGATCAACATAATTTGATGAACAAGAATAGATCCAGAGACAAAAGGCAGGGGAGGGGAGGGGTGGGGGGTTAGAGAGCAACCAAAGGACTTATATGCATGCATATTAGAATAGCCAATGGACACAGAGACTGGGGCAGTGGGGGCTTGCCCGGGGTGGGAATGGCTGGCAGGGGGACAGATCAAGCGGAGGAAAAAGGAGACATATGTAAAACTTGAGACTAAATAAATAAAATTATTTTAACTTATCCTTTTTTACTTTTAATCTATTATATCTTTTGCTAACTTCTTAAAATATCTCTTGTTTGGTTCTCAATCTTTCATTTATATTGTCCCCAAAGATATATTTCTAAATTATCTGATCATTCTTTTTTTAAAATATATTTTTTGATTTTTTACAGAGAGGAAGGGAGAGGAACAGAGAGTTAGAAACATCGATGAGAGAGAAACATCGATCAGCTGCCTCCTGCACACTCCCTACTGGAGATGTGCCCGCAACCAAGGTACATGCCCTTGACCGGAATTGAACCTGGGACCCTTCAGTCCGCAGGCCCATGCTTTATTCACTGAGCCAAAGTGGTTAGGGCGATCTTGTCATTCTTTCTGTTTAAAAATAATTGTATGCTTCCACATTGCCTAATAATAGAATACAAGCTTATTAGCAAGTAGTTTAATGTTTTGGGTCTCACCTTTGTGAAAGCAAAAATTGCACCAAAGTTAAACAGGCAAAGAAGGCTTTATTTAAGATTACTGCAGTAGGAGAGAAAGGCCAGAACTCAGTCTGAGCTCAACTCCACTGAAAGTGTTGTGGTTTTTAAGAGTTGGAGTTGGGGTCATAGGCCACCCATATTTGCCAGCTGGTTTTAACCAGATGAAAAATAAACATTCTCTATCTTCATGACAGGAAGTATTTTTACATCTTCGAGCAAGACATCTGCCAAAATTAGTCTCCTATCTATCCTCTCACAGAAAGTGGAGATAGGAGTACACTCTTCCTTGATGATTATATTGCAGAGACACAGCTCCCAGGTCCCTGAGAAAGATATTTCTGGTTAGAATAACTAGCAAGAAACCTTACAAAACTATTTTAATCTCAAAGGATCAGAGAAAGGACTTATAATTACAAGTTTCAAAAGTAAAAGCTCTAAGAAAAGGGAGGTGAGGAGCCTGGAGTCAGGAAGCGGCTTAGTTCAAGTTTCATCAAGCAGAAGGAATGTTAGGCTGTCTTCATACCCTCTCAATGCCCACTTTACAAAGTTAATTAAGTTCAACTACTTACCATTTTCTGAATATGCCAAATGCTCTCTTATTTTAATAACAGAGTTTTACAAAATCCTTTTCTTTGAGTGGTAGACTCCTATCTAAAAATTTTATTGCTTTCAATTGCTCTTAAGATATAGTATACAGTCTTTTAAAAAATTATCTTCAATTTTGAAAGTACTACAGATACAGTCTTTAACATGACCTAGAATTCTTGGCTATCTGGTCCTGACTAGGGTTTCAGCTCATCTTACATTACCTCTCCCAATACTCTGCTCTACAAAAAGGTTTTTTATTGTGGTGGTTTTGGGTTTTAAAAATCACTATTTTGAGTGTGTTCCTTTTACCAGATGGTCTTTGTGTACACAATGCTCTTTCTTAAACTCATCTTTCACTTTGCTTAACAAACTCCACCAAGTTTAAGCAACATTTCCTAAGGGTAAATTTGGCTACCATCTTACATGTTTTTAGATCCTCATTCTATGTCTTCATAGAATATATTTCAGTTTGTAATTGCATATCCACTAAGAAGATTATACAAATTATATCTGTCTCCTATTTAGTTTGTAATAGATCAGGGGTTGGATATACAGGGGTGGGAAAAAGTAAGCTTACAGTTGTTCATATAAAAATAATACAATCTACACTAATAAAAGAGAAACATGGTAATTGGCGTACGACCGCTACCCTTTTCATTGGCTAATCAGCGAGATATGCAAATTAACTGTCAGCCAAAATGGCGGCCGGCAGCCAGGCAGCTTGAAACTAACATGAGGCTTGCTTGCTTCAGTGACGGAGGAAACCAACGTTCCCCGCCTGCTGCTGCAGGCCTCTGAGCCTGCAGTTTAAGAAACAATGTAACAAATACCTCCTGACTTCATCCAGCAGATTCGCAACATTGTAAGCAAAGGCCAGAAACCTACTTTCAGCCGCGGAGGCAGGCCTAAGAGCTGGAGCCAAGCCTCAAGGTAAAGCTGGCCCAGAATAAAAAAAGAAAAAAAAGAAAAAAAGGAGCAGTTGGGAGCTTCAGTCACCTGACAGCCTGAAAACAGCCCTCAGCCCCTCACCCAGACTGGCCAGGCACCCCAGTGGGGACCCCCACCCTGAAGGGTGTGTGACCAGCTGCAAACAGCCATCATCCCCTCACCTAGGCTGGCCAGGAACCCCAGTGGGGACCCCCACCCTGATCCAGGACACCCTTCAGAGCAAACCAGCCACCCCCCACCCGTGCACCAGGCCTCTACCCTATATAGTAAAAGGGTAATATGCCTCCCAGCACCGGGATCAGCGGAGCCATGAGGCCTCCCGGCACCGGGATCAGCGTGACAGGGGGCAGCGCCCAAACCCCCTGATCGTCCTGCGGCTCTGTTCCTGACAGGGGAAGGCGCCCCAACGCCCTGAGCAGCCCTGCTCTGTGCCTGATAGGGGGGAGCTCCCAAACCCCCCCCACCCCCCACGGGCTCTGCTCTGTGTGTGATGGGGTAGAGCCATAACCTCCCCATTGGCCCTGCCCTGAGTATGAGAGTGGCGGCACCCCAACCCCCTGATTGGCCCTGCTCTATGTGTGACAGGGTGTGGCGCCGCAACCTCCCCATTGACCCTGCCTTGAGTGTGACAGGGGGCGGTGCCCCAACCCCCCAATAGGCCCTACACTGAGCGTGACTGAGGGTGGCATCACAACCTCCTAATCTCCCTGCTCTGTGCATGACAGGGGGCGGCGCCCCAACTCCCCAATTGGCCCTGCTCTGAGCCCGACCAGGGGCTGCACCTAGGGATTGGGCCTGCCCTCTGCCACCCGGGAGCAGGCCTAAGCCAGCAGGTCGTTATCTCCCGAGGGGTCCCCGACTGCGAGAGGGCACAGGCCCGGCTGAGGGACCCCCCCCGTCCCCCCTGAGTGCACAAATTTTTGTGCACCGGGCCTCTAGTAATTAATAAGTGATAATGCAAGAATGTATTCACAACAATATATCTCCTTTTACCCCACCCTGTATTGCTAAAAATTATATCCCTTTAATTTTTAGACCAGTGCCTGGAACATACAAGTTCTCAGGAAAAAAGAACGGCTAAAAAATTAATATCTGAATTGCTTTAAGGGTCAATTTAAATATTATTTCCTTGGTTAAGTCTTTCCTCACCCTCTTGAGGCAGGGTAAGTTCTTTTTTATTATTGTTCACAGATCCAGAATGGTATTCATTACATTGTATTGGTGGTCTCCTCCTTCACTAGATTATGAGTTTCTTAAGAGTAGGAACTTTTTGACATTCATATGCATCTTACCTCTTAGAGAAATGCCCCAAGAAGTAGTGAAAATGTTTGATAAATTAAGAAGAATTTCTTAAACAGTCCAGTTTCTAATATTAGCACAGTGTGACATTTGTTTACTTGATGTTTATAAACATCATAGAAATTTGAATTTTTCAAATTAGTTTTTAAATGTATGTTTCAACAGTAATACTAAAAAAATGAGAGAATACTTTGATTGACATAAAAAATACTCACGTGCAGGGTAATACCTGCTCAGTTATTTGCAGAAGATAAATTTAGAGAATATTTATGACTGAGTGACCAACCACAAATGTGTAGCAAACAAAATGTCAGGCCACATTTTAAGTCTGTGTAATCTTTATTCCTTATGGTCATTCATTCAGTGTTCATTATTAGCAATTAGCTCTACATAATTGATAGATAACAGAGAGAGAAAAAAAGAGAATGTTCATTTTTATGTTTAGTTTCCCAAGAATGGAAACTTCACCTCAACACTAATGATGACACAAAATTTCAATTGTGCCTATTTTCGCTGAGACCATAAAAATATATTTATAATGAAAAACTGAATTCTGTCATTTAAACTATGTTATAAATAGACAATCTTAAAGATAAACTGTCTTTAAATGAGTTCCTTGTCACTTTTAACTTAAACATATTTCTATATCTATCTAATATTATTTTGTTTGTTAGGCAGATAAGGTTTTTGTTGGCTCTTCCCCACTGTTGAAGGAATAAAAATAGAGCAATTGTGGCAGACCTGGATGCAAATAGAATGCCACATTTTACTTTTATCACAGTATGTGGAGAAGACAGAACTTAACATAAAACCAGTGCACTAAAGAAGACTAAAGTTAGATGATTTTCAGAAAAAAGAGATAGCACCCCAGAGTGTAAATTTTAGGAAGGCTCCTTAAAATGGTTGAGCTAGATCTGGAAGCATGAGTGAAACAACTGAATTGAAAGTAAGCATTTTCTTTATATTAGTTCAGTCAAAAACCCCTCAAAAATGACAAGCTGAATATACCGGGATGTGGTGCTGGAAAACTATTCCTCATGCAGCAGAGAGCTTCCAGTTACTAAGTCATGAACAAAGCATTAGAGAATTAAGATACAAACAGTGGCATAGTTTTTAATAAGTATTATTCTAAGGCACAAACTCGAGAATCATCAGCTACATAATAAAGCTTATTCTGCATTTGATGGCCCTTTCAACCACTGCTACAAAAATCGACAATACAATAATTCATTCAGACAAGAGGATTTTCTTTATCTTTTTCTGACTTGTTTTTGCTTTTCTCTTTTCTCCTTTCCTGTCCTTTTTAAATTTTTAAATGTGTTTTATTCCTCTTAATTACAAAGGTTATAGAGACGTAGTCTAGATGATTTATAAAGTCCAAACATCTATATCAGAGGAATTATATTTTTAATTATAGTTATAGTTTTTTTACTTATAATCATGCATTCCAGTCGCCTTCGTAAGTTATTTTGGTGTATTTTCTTATAAAATTTTATGTCTGAACTAAGGATGTTTTATAGTTTCCAAAAAGGAGGAAGATAATTTATGTCCCTCATAATATATCTTTCCTTTGATGATTTACAGAGCATTAAAATACACACACACACACACACACACACACACACACACACACACACCGACCCAACCCTATCAATTACCTTTCTGCCTGTGTCTCGCATAGTTGTAATACTTTAGATCAGAGGATTCTATGTGAGAATGCCAAGTTTCAATATCTGTTCTTTCCCCCCCCGCCGTCATGAGGTGGGTAGTGTCTGAATGCATGTAGAAAAGAAGGAAATCATGAGATTGGACATGGGTAATGGCTACTTAAGAAGGCAGTGTTCCTGTACAGTGTCTGGTCGATGCAGAAATGTGTCTTGTAGTTAATGTAAGAGAGTTGGGGTCAGTAGAACCAAAGCTTACTTTTTTCTTGATTAGTGTCCTAGGTTAGGGACTGAGATTTACAAAAAGATAACACCGTATCTTTCCCCTAATTGACATTATCCATAGACACTAAGGAATTGATAACTGTTAGATTAAGTTTTCAGTGTTAATGTGTTTTATTATTTAATATTTCTAATATTTTAATGTGACTTAGGGAGATGATACACTAGAGAATGTTCCATTTACATTATCTTAACCTAGACATGCTATTTACCTTTAAAAATAGTTTAATGATTCTATTTGATTTAAAAAAGCTTATTCACTTTGGATAATAGAAGGTTGGATTATTTTTATTAAGCCACACCAACCATAATTTTGAAAAAATTCCTCAAAAGATTGTTTTAGTTCACTAGAAGATCAGAACTTATGAAGATATTCTTAAAAATCAGTTTTTGAGTACCTGATCTCTGACATTCATTCTCTATTTCTAAGAATCTTTAGGAAATTAATTGTGTGGGTTTTTTTCAGCTTAGCATATAACCTTACTGGCCTCTCACAGGATTAGATTTTCAAAATATGTAAATTTATTAGTTTTCTCTCAAGCTTTTTAATTTCTCTCAAGTACCCAATAGTTTCTGCTTCTTGAGGAGTTAAAGGCAGATAAAACTTCAGAATAAAAATTGACAAATTCTATCAATAACTTTATATTACTTTGTTTATAGACTTTGGGTTCTATACTCATGTTTCTATTATTCCATTCCATCAAGTACCTAATTTTTGGCCTACCTCTCATATCTGTTTAAAAGCCTAGTGAGCTTATCTAGATTTCCAGAGTCCCGTCAGGGATGTGCTAGATTTTTTTTTGCTCTTTAAGATTATCTTTCTACTTTTCTCCCCCTGACTCTCTGGCCAAGAGACTGAGCATTATGGCTTCCAAGCCTTCTAGGTTCCAGTCCGTGGTGTCCAATAGGGCGCCTGGCAGGATGTTTAAATGGAGGGAAAATAATGGAATCACATATATTTTCCTAGCTCCATCATTTGTAGGTCACTTCGAGCTGGTTATTTCACTTATATTGAAGGATGAAGCCTTTCTTAAATACATACTCTATACAATTGTACTGGACTGAATAGTGCCCTTTAAAATTTGTCATTTCCAAACCCAGTATGTGACCTAATTTGAACATAGGGTCTTTGTAGCTACAACTAGTTAAGATGAAGTCATATCGAGGTAGAGTAGGCCCTAAATCCAATATGGCTATAGTGGTCTTATAAGAAGAGAAGTGACAGAGACAGAAAGACATACAGGAAATATGGCCATGTAAAGACAGAGGTTGGCATGATTCATTCATAAGCCAAGGAACACCAAAGATTTCCAATAATCTCTAACAGCTATGTAGAAGTAGGGATGACTGTTCCTCTAAAACCAACAGAGAGAGAATGACCCTGCCTATACCTTGGTTTCAAACTTCTAGCCTCCCACATTGTGAGAGAACACATTTCTTGTACTTTCTTATCACAACCTAGAAAACTAATACAACCACTGTGTCCATCAGAATTCTAGTAACTTCTTCCTTCTCGTGTCTCTTTTGGTCCAAGCGTGGCAATGGCTGTACTTCTGATTATCTTACATTGCTACTTTTGCTGTAAATTTACGATAAAACCCTCCGACTCCAAGTTTCGTGTTTTAAGTGTGCCATCTATTTCTTTTTTTTTTTTTAATATATTTTATTGATTTTTTACAGAGAGGAAGGGAGAGAGAGATAGAGAGTTAGAAAGATCGATGGGAGAGAAGCATCGATCAGCCGCTTCCTGTACACCTCCTACTGGGGATGTGCCCGCAACCCAGGTACATGCCCTTGACCGGAATCGAACCTGGGACCTTTCAGTCCACAGGCCGACGCTCTATCCACTGAGCCAAACCGGTTTCGGCGCCATCTATTTCTTAATGGAAACCTAATTGGTAAATAATTGGTCCAGCAAGTGGCCAGAAAATATAAACAGTTGAATACATATTCAGAGATTAGGCTGCTCCATACATTTAAGTTCCAAAAGAAAGATTTTCTTGCCTAAAGGAAATAGGGCATGCCTAATCCTTACCTCTGGTGGCAGCATTAGGTAAAGGGCATACAGTACATATAGAGAGACAGGTTTTGAGAGAACATGTGGCTGTGGCAACTAATCATAGTGGCAACATTAGTGATTATAGAAATTGTTCAAAGACACTGCTTTTCTGGTTAGCCCTAGAGATCATACATATGTACAAATAGAAGTGAGAAACTATTAACATGTAATTAAGAATATGTGTTGAAAATTAGAATGCCTCAATGGCAACTTTAAAGGAATCTGTTATTGCTCATATGAAGACAAAAGCCAGGATCTCATTGGAAGGATTACAGACTTTGAAAGACCAATTAAATGTTTAATCCCACCAGCTTTTTTGCACCAATATATAGGTCCTGTTGAAAAAGCAGCAGGAACTTGAAACATGGAATTGTTACATGTGCACATTCATGGATAAGGCTAAGAACTTTGAACCTCAGTTTCCTTGCATGACTTTTGTCATTGCAGACAACATCTTCCCAATCCAGTACCTGGCTTTACCCCTAAGGCCATCCTTGAAAGGAATTTACCTATCTAGGAACTGTATTTAACTGTCAGCTTCAGCAGTTGGAACTGATATTAATAGTTAATTTGGTTTGATAATTGAAACCTGGATACATTATGGCCTTTAGTTAATAATGTCTTAACGCCAGAAGTTTCTTGTCGAATCACAGAGAAGAGTATCTGAAAGCTCCCAGAAATAAGAATATTGGAAGTATCTTATGTAATAAAACCCTAATATGCAAATCAACCAAACAGCAGAATAACCGGTCGCTGTGACACACACTGACCATCAGGGGGCAGATGCTCAACACAGGAGCTGCTCCCTGGTGGTCAGTGCGCTCCCACAGCGGGAGTACCGCTCAGCCAGAAGCCAGGCTCATGGCTGGAGAGCACAGCAGTGGTGGCAGGAGCCTCTCCCGCCTCAGAGGCAATGCTAAGGACCCCTCGGGGGATGTCCGCCTCCTGGCTTAAGCCAGCTCCTAAGGGGTCCCGGACTGCGAGAGGGTGCAGGCCGGGCTGAGGGACCACCCCTCCTTGCACGAATGTTGTGCATCAGGCCTCTAGTCTATTATTAGAAACCTGCTCAACTACTTTCTATCATTCCCTTCATTAAAAAAAGTCAGATGTAATACCTTAACCAATAAAGAAATTAAAGATAAAAAAAAAAGTCAGATGTATATCGGTCACTAAAGAGATCTCTGGTGCTGCTTCTCAGTAGATCAGAAATAAAGTGAAAAAGGGCAAAAAAAAAAAAGATGCTGTAATGGAACTAAATTCCATTATTTCAATGGGAAAAAAATGGAATCTCAAAATGATAGCACCTGATGGCACTGCTTAAATACCATAGACAATGTAGAAGCAAGTGTAAAATAAGTTAAAAGAATTCCATGGGGACTAGACTATTTTGGCACACATAGATTTATAACAATGACTAATAGATTCAGAATTCTTAAAATAAATGGGAAGCCAGATATGGTTCTGTTTGATATATATATATATATATATATTTCCAAGAAAGTTGCTGAAAATGATACTTTTTTTTTTCTTAGTGCTTATAGTAAAATGGGAGCGAGATAAATAGATTATTAAACCAAAAAGAAGCAGGAGTCAATAATTTTGAAAATTCTTAATCTTTCCGGATGGGAAAAAACAAAAACAAAAACACTCACATTAAGAGATTTGCTGTCAGGAAAGCATACTTTAGAGAAAAGGCCAACATGTTAACCGCACAACATTGTACTAAAACCTCAGAAAGACAAAAAGGTCAGAGTATTCAGTCAGATAGAGGATTCTTTCACAAGATCCAAAGTATGTCTCACAGATCCTCTCAAACAAAAGGGTCTTTAGGAAGCTTAATGGCATTGACCTTCAGCCACCTCAGCAGGAATTCAAAATAGAAATAGAGTTGTTACAAAAAAAAATTTGCGGATGTGGCTTTTGTCTAACGGAGTGAACTTCAGTGAAACCCATGGGAGACAGAAAACATATTTGAGAAATTGACTTCAGTGGAAATTGCCATCGTGGACTGAAAGGGACAGAAGGATGCAAAATGAAAACACTGTTGGAGTCCTCAAATTCTACCAAATGTGAGGAGGCTGATGAAAGTTCTCTGCAGACACATGCTGTCTTTCATTGCACAAGGAAACACAGCTCAAAGGGCACAACCAAGAAACCAAACTGAAGCCAGGAAAAGCAACTAAAGCCAAAATTATCCCCAGGTTTTGAAATCTAATCAAGAAACTATAGATAATAGCACCAGCAAAGATATTGAAGCAACCCAAGTCAACATCAATAGAGGAGTGGATAAAAATCTCTGTGGCCCTAGCTGGTTTGGCTTGGTGGATAGAGCGTCGGCCAGTGGACTGAAGGGTCCCAGGCTCAATTCTGGTCAAGGGCACATGCCCGGGTTGGGGGCTCGATCCCAAGAGGGGAGCATGCAGGAGGCAGCAATCAATGATTCTCTCTCATCATTGATGTTTCTTTCTCTCTCCCTCTTCCTTCCTCTCTGAGATCAATAAAAATATATTTTAAAAAAATAAACAACAACAAAAAAAACTGTGGTACATATATACAATGAAATACTACTCAGCCTTAAAAAAGGAATGAAATCTTACCATTTGTGACAGTATGGATGGACCTAGAGGATATTATGCTAAGTGAAATAAGTCAGTCAGAGAAAGACAAATACCATATAATTTCACTTATATGTGGAATCTAAAAACTAAAATAAACAAAACTGAAACAGACTCATAGATACAGAAAACGGACTGCTGATTGCCAAAGGGAAGGGGGTTGGGGAACTGGGTGAAAAAGATGAAGGGATTAAGGAGTACAAATTGGTAGTAAAGGAATAGTCATGGGGATGTAAAGTACAGCATAAGGAATATAGTTAATAATATTATAGTAACTAAGTGCGGTGCCAGGTAGGTACTGAAATACTGTGGGGGAACCCTTTGTAAAGTAAATGATTTCTAACCACTATGCTGTACTACTTAAATTAATACAAAATTATAATGAATAGAAAGTGTAATTGAAAAATAAAAAAGTAAATAGAGACATTGTTTTCTGGGAAAAAAGAAAAAGAAACTATGGCTGGAGTTTGCCTGGATGTATGTGAAAACCAGTTTTTTTTTCTGACATTTATTTCCACTTACCAGTGACTCCTTTTTACCTTTCATTTTCTCCATATTTGATTCAGAAATCTGTAGCTATTAGCTCATGTCTGTCACTATTGTATATTGAGTATGTTTGAGAAAGATAATCTTTTTCTTTAGTTTCACAGGTCCACAGGTGGAAATTAATGGTACTGTAAGAACTATAAATAATGGCTTATACACAGAAACCTCATTTTATTTTCTTCTCTTTTTAAAAAAATACATTTTAATTGATTTTAGCGAGGGAGGGAGAGAGAGCGAGAGCGAGAGCGAGAGAGAGAGAGAGAGAGAGAGAAAGCTCGTTTTTCACCTGGACCTGATCTATATGATGAAATCATGGACTTTGAGCAAATAATGTAAGGGGTGAAACTGAAAGATTGGGAGAGTAAATGTGTTTTGCATGTGAGAGTGTTGTGGATCAGTGGAGCTGGATGGTAGCGTATGGCAGAGTAACTATGATAACACAATAGCTCCTACTTTTTGGTGTTTACATCTTTGTTTTTCTGGTTCTAATATAAAGGAAGCCATCTCCCAGAACCGGGGAAAAGCATCTAAATGTTAAGAACAGTCCCAGCTGACATCCAGGAAAAAAAATGAGGATCCCAGATTACAGCAACATGGAGTTGAATTTTGTAAGCACCTGAAAGAGCCTCGAAATGGCTTCTCTTCAAGAGCCTGGTAAAAGCAAAAAAAAATGCCTGGTCAACATCTTGATTTTGACCTCATGGTACCCAGAGCAGAGAAACTAACTGACCTACCAGACAACTGACCTACAGAACAGTGAAATAATAAATTTGTCATTTTTAAGGTGCTAAAGCTGTGATAATTTTTTATGGCAGCAATAGAAAACCAAAACAACAAGCAACAGTGCATGGATAAGAAAAGGAAGGGGTATATATTACATAATATATTGATGAATTAATAAATGCCATGAACCTTATAATCTAGATAAGCAAATAAATGTCAGAAAAAGAACAGACTAAGTATTAAAAGTGATTGTCTCAAAATATCAGAACAAGGTGATAGGAAGATCTATGTATGACTGATGGTTGCTATTCATTGTGAGGCTTTTAGTATTATTTGACTTTATTATGTTTTAAAAATATTATTATTGGTTTCAGAGAGGAAGGGAGAGGGAGCGAGAGATAGAAACATCAATGATGAGAGAGAAACATTGATTGGCTGCTTTCTGCACGCCCCACACTGAGGATCTGAACCCGCAACCTAGGCATGTGCCCTGACCAGGAATCAAACTGTGGCCACCTGGATCATAGGTCGATGCTCAACCACTGAGCCACGCCTGTTGGGCAGTATTATTTGACTTTGAAATATATATAGCATTAATAATTTTTGGAAACATGTCAATAGGAACTATCTCTCAGTATTTCAAATAATTTTTGTTTTCATTTTAGAAATATTTTTCAAGTTTTTAAAACTCAATAATAATTACTTTTATAATCAGAAATTTAAAAAAATTTCTAGTGCTCATATTGTCAGAGCATTACTACAAATAATGCTATTTATTTTTGTATGAGTGTGCCATAAATTGCATATATTTTGATATCTTCCCTTTTCTCAATATCTGATAATATCATCCAGTATTAACACAAGTAATATGATGGTAATTTCTCAATAAATATTCATTTAATAAATACTTATTACCATCATTATAATTTGAAGCACTCTCATGTACAATTAAAACTGGTAGTGAATTATATTTATTTGAAGTATACTTCTTTAAGATACTCATCACAGTGTGCCTGATTTTTACTATTGGCATGTTTAATTTGTTAGTATGAGCCTCTTCTTTTAGATGAAGAAAGATTAGGGTCAGAAAGGTGAAATAACCTTGCTGAGATCCACTAGAACTAATCAACTGAAAAGTTGGGATGCAAACCAAAATTATCTGATTGCTATACTAGAGGTCTCTTTAGTATGTCATATGAAACATCCTTTTTTATGGACTTTGTATTATTACTACATTTTACTTTTAGTATTAAAATTTACACAAGTAGTTGGAAATCTGGTTAATTCCTACACTATTATGCAGGTATAGCCACATAATCCTGGTCAAAAATTATATCATCATCTCAGCGAAAATAATAACTGTGGCAATGACTCCTTCCATTCTCCAAATATTTTAATAACTGGATCCATTAATTATAGTGATTTTTTATAGCAGGCTGTGTACTGGCAAACCATCAAGAGTATTAAAGTCAGGTTTCTTTATCTTGGCTGTTTTTCCATTTCCTCATTTTTTTTTTATGAGGTTGGTTTATGTTATTTGATTTCTCATTAAATTTTATATTTGTGAGTTTATTTTATGATTTCTCAGATGGGCCAAGACTCTCTTGCTGCAAGTGATAGTAAAAAGATGGATAACTTTGAGGAGACAGTTTATTTGATTAAAAATTTTGTCTGTATGCTTCTCTACTAAGAACATTCTGCTTTATTTATTGTTTTAAGAATAACCTAAGGACTTCTATGTTCTAAATTCTGTCTGAGTTCCTTTTAAACCATACTTTATGTCATCTCTGTACCATCCAATAAAATCCAGATTTATAAATGTTTTCATTTAAAATTTTACTGCTTTTGACTATGGTTTATCTGAGTGAACCATAGCTTCTGAACTAGGGTGGAGACTAATTAGATCTTTTTGAACATTGTTACTTTTTAAATAAAGTAATAATATTTTTTTAAAAAATATATATTTTATTGATTTTTTACAGAGAGGAAGGGTGAGAGATAGAGAGTTAGAAACATTGATGAGAGAGAAACATCTATCAGCTGCCTCCTCCACATCTCCCACTGGGGAAGTGCCCGCAACCCAGGTACATGCCCTTGACCGGAATCGAACCTGGGACCTTTCAGTCGGCAGGCCGACGCTCTATCCACTGAGCCAAACCGGTTTTGGCAAATAAAGTAATAATATTAAATCTCTATTCACGATAGGCTGTTGTGAGAGTCAAATAAGCACATCTTAATGAAGACATATGAAAATGGGAAAGCACTGCTGTTGCTGCAACTGTTTTCTCTTGTGTTGGAACACAGTGTACACAGTGTACACGCTGTCATATCTACAGGCCTGGGTGCTGCTCAGTCCCTAGTGGCCTCCGGTGATGGGCAAACTGCGGCTCGCGAGCCACATGCGGCTCTTTGGCCCCTTGAGTGTGGCTCTTCCTAAGCCTTAGGAGTACCCTAATTAAGTTAATAACAATGTACCTACCTATATAGTTTAAGTTTAAGAAATTTGGCTCTCAAAAGAAATTTCAATCGTTCTGTTGATATTTGGCTCCGTTGTCTGATGAGTTTGCCGACCACTGGCTAGGCTATAGTGCCATTTGGTTATTTATAAAAATATAAAACTCGCTGGTAATGGTAAATATGTAATCAAATTTAGAACTACTCTGATGGAGGCATATAAATGATTTCCTCTGTGGTCTAAAAGTTAAAAGAGAGTAGTATCAAAAAATACTATAAATATAATAATTTGTTAATGGATGTACAATATAAAATATATAAATTATGATATTGATATCATAAAGTGGGGGAGAAGTAAAAGAGTTTTTGTATGCAATTGAAGGTGTTATTAAAAGCTTAAAATAGAATGTTATATATATATATATATGTCAGGTGTTTATCTAAGCCTGATGATAATCATACACACACTCACACACACACACAAACAAACACCTATTATAGATACACAAAAGGTAGAGAGGGATTCAAACACACCACTACAAAAAATATATCATATAAGAACACAGTAAGTGAGGAAGCAAAAACACAAAGGAACAATAAAAAGTCAGAAAACAATAACAAGATGGCACTAGTAATTCCTTGCCTACTAATATTCACTTTAAATATAATGGATTAAATTCTCCAATCAAAAGACACAGAGTGGATGAATGAATTACAAAACTAGGTCCAACAATATGCTGTGTGCAAAAGCCACACTTCAGTGTTAGGAACACACATAGACTGAAAGTGGAGAAATGTAAAAAGATGAAAGAGAGCAAGAATGATCTTTACCCCATATACAAAAATTAATTAAAATTAAAATGGGTAATAGGCATAAATTTAAGAGCTAAATTGATAAAAATTGTTAGAGTAAAACAAAGGAGTAGATCTCCATAATCTTGGGTTAGGTAATTAATGCTTTCTTAGAGATGCCATCAAAAGCACAAGTGACAAGAAATAGATAACTTAGACTCTATTCAAATTAAAAAATTTTGTACTAAAATTGATGCCATCAAGAAAGTGGCCATACAACATACAAAATGGAAAACAATATTTGTAAATCATATATATCTGATAAGAACAGGTTTTAGAACATAAAAAGAATACTTACAACTCAATAAAAAAGAACATATATCACAATTAAAAATGGGCATAATATATATATATATATATATATATATATATATATATGGATACACACTAATAAAAGACATATGCAAATTGACTGTGCCTTTGCTATGCCTTAAGCCACGCCCACCAGCCAATCAGAGTGATTATATGCAAATTAACCCAACCAAGATGGTGGCCAGCAGCCACGAAGCTAGAGAAAGCAGTAGGCTTGGTTGCCCCAGTGATGGAGGTAGCCAAGCTTCCCGCCTGCCATGCTGGCTCTGAGCTCCACTCAGGACAACAAAGTTTCAATTATAGAAGACAAATAAACCCCAGATACCTGCTTTCAGCTGGCCGTGGCATGGAGCTGGAGCAAGCAGGAGGCTTGGGTTGCCCCCGGCAATGGAGGAAGCCAAGCTTCCCACCCGCCCTGGCCAGCTCTGAGCTCCACTAAAGGCTACAAAGTTTCAATTATAGAAGGTAAATAAATCCCAGAATAAAAAAAAAAGGAAAAAGGTGAGGCTGGGAGCTTCCGTCACCAGGGGGCTTGGCCAGCCTGAAAATGGCCCTCAGCCCCTCACCCAGACTGGCCAGGCACCCCAGTGGGTACCTCCACCCTGATCTGGGACATCCTTCAGGGCAAACCACCTGGCCCCCACCCATGCACCAGGACTCTATCCTATATAATAAAAGGGTAATATGCAAACTGACCCTAACAGTAGAACGACTGGGAATGACTGGTCACTATGACACACACTGACCACCAGGGGGCAGATGCTCAATGCAGGAGCTGTCCCCTGGTGGTCAGTGTGCTCCCACAGGGGGAGCTCTGCTCAGCCACAAGCCAGGCTGATGGCTGCCAGCACAGCGGTGGTGGAGGGAGCCTCTCCCGCCTCCTCAGCAGCACTAAGGATGTCCAACTGCAGCTTATGTCTGCTCCCTTATGGTAAGTGGACATCCCCTGAGGGCTGCTGGGCTGCCAGAGGGATGTCTGACCGTCAACTTGGGCCCGATCGTCCAGGGAGCGGGCCTAAGCCAGCAGGTGGACATCCTCCCAGGGGTCCCAGACAGCAAGAGGGCATAGGCAGGGCTGAGGGAGCCCCCCAAGTGCACAAATTTTTGTGCACCAGGCCTCTAGTATATATATATATATATATATATATATATATTTAAGAAGATACAAAGGCACATGAAAAGATGTTCAGCCTTATGAGTCACTAGGTAAATGCAAATCTATAGTGAGATGCCAATTCATACCAACTGGCATGGCTATAATGAAAAAGATATAAAACAGCAAATGTTACCAAGGATATGAGGAAATTGGAACCTTTATACATCAGTCATGAGGTTGTAAAATGGTGTAGTCACTTGGGAGATATTTAGGCATTTCTTCAAAATGTTAAAAATTGAGTTACTATATAGTCCACTAATTCCACTCTTGAATATATACTCAACAAAAAGGATAATATATGTCTGCCAAAATATCATACACAGATTTCATAGCAGCGTTATTCACAATGGCCCCAAAGTAGAAATTAGCCAAATGTCCATCAACTGATAAATGAATACATACAATGTGTTATATCCATGAAATAAAATATTATTTTGCAATAAAAAGAAGTGAAGTTATAACACATGCCATAGCATGAATGAACCTTGAAAACATTAGCTAAATGAAAGAATTCAGTCACAAATGACCACGTGTTTTATGATTCCATTTATATGAGGTATCCACAGTAGACAAAGATATAGAAAAATAAATCAGCTTAGTGGTTACTTAGGGCTGGGATGGGAGGTCTGGGGAGTGACTGACAAATACGAGGTTTCTTTTGGAATAATAACGACATTCTATCCCTCGTTGGTTTGGCTCAGTGGATAGAGCATTGTCCCACAGACGGAAGGGTCCTGGGCTCAATTCCGGTCAAGGGCATGTACCTTGGTTGCAGGCTCAATCCCCGCCCGTCAGAGAACATGCAGGAGGCAGCTAATCCATGTGTCTCTCTCAGATCAATGTTTCTCTCTGTGTGTCTCTTCCCCTCCCTTCTTCTCTTTAATGGGGGGATGGGGACACATTTGTGATACCTTAACCAATAAACAAATTTTTAAAAAAATGAAACCAACAGCAACAACAAAAATCAATAGAGCCCAGCTGGTGTGCCTCAATGGTTGAGCGTCAACCTATGAACCAGGAGGTCATGGTTTGATTTCCAGTCAGGGCATATGCCCAGGTTGCAGACTCTATCATCGGTGGGGGTATGTGGGAGGCAGCTGATCAATGATCCTCTTTCATCATTGATGTTTCTATCTTTCCCTTTCCCTTCCTTTTTCTTAAATCAATAAAAAATGTATTAAAAAATCAATGAAAAAATATTCTTGGGTGAGGATTAACAACAAAATAATGTTCTACATTTATATTGTGATGATGTTTGAATAACTTGGTAAATATTCAAAAACCACTTAACTGCACACTTTAAGTGGGTGGAGTTTATGGTATGTGAATTATATTTCAATAAACATATTTTCCAAAAGCAAGGGGAAACACTTAAATAGAACTTTTGAGAGCCACTTTAATGAAAAGAAAACCTTGGGGAGCCTTAATAACTGAGAGTTTTTTTAAGTCTTTATTTTACCTTTATTTTTGAACGATATTTTTTATGAATATGGAATCTTATGTTGAATGTTTTCTTTCAGAGCTTCAAAAGTGACACCCTTGGCTTTAATGTCTTCACAAAGAAGTCTGCTATCAGCCCGGCTGATGTGGCTCAGTGGTTGATCATCGACCTATGAACCAGGAGGTCATGGCTTGGTTCTGGATCTGGCCACATGCCAGGGTTGTTAGTTCCATCCCCAGTAGGGGGTGAGCAGGAGGCAGTTGATCAATGATTCTCTCTAATCATTGGTGTTTCTATTTCTCTTTCCCTCTCCCTTCCTCTCTAAAATCAATAAAAATATACCTTAAAAAAGAAGTAAGCTATCATTCTTATCTTTGTCTTGTGTAATTTGTATCTCTTCGTAGAATCTTTAGGAATGGCCTTAATTTGGTTTTCTTTATTTTCTTTGTTATTATTATTAGGGCTTATTTTTCTTTAATAGGTTTATAGTTTTATTAATATTTTGAAAAATTCAAGACATATTTTAAAAATATTTTCCTGTACATTGCTCATCCCACTGTTCTGGGTTCAAATTCACTAATTTTATACTGCTTGAAGTTGGCACAGAGCTCACTGATATTTATTTTTTTAGACTTTTTTCCTCTTTGCAGTAAGTTAGTTTCCATTACTGTGTCTTCAAGTTAACTATTCTTTTCTTTTGAGTATTGACTTTGCTTTTATTTTCATCAAAATTAGTTTTTACTGAAGTCATATTTTTTTTAGCTCAAGAGCCGATTTTTTTAAAAAAAATATCCTCCAGGTCTCAAATTACGTTCAATTTTTCATTGATATTTTTGGGTATATATGAAATAGTTGATTTCTGCTTTAATGTTCCTCTCTATGAATTGTTTTATTTGTGTCATTTCTGTGTCTATTTCTTTTGCATACATTTATTCCTCATTGTGAATTATATTTTTCTGCTTTTTTTGTATGCCTAGTTATTTTTTATTATATGTAAATCCAATGGATTTTACTAGTTGAGTACTAGACTTAAAAATTATTTAGAACATTTCTATGGCATATACTGCTGTTAAGTTTCAGGAAAATAGTTCACCCTTTAAAGTTAGATCATATTTTTTTAAAGCAAAACCAAAGTAGCATTTTGTTTAGGACTGATTTTTGCCCCACTTTGGGTCAGTATACCCTGGTAATTGCCTGGTAACCATGAATTAAAATACTTTCCGTCTGGCTAGTAGAAACATGAGCTCTTTCTGGCCCTCTGTGAGCACCAGTGATTGCCTCCTCTAACCTTTCTGGGTGTGTCTATTTCTGGTCTAGTATGTGCATTTATTGATAAGCACTCAACTGAATATTTAAGGAGTGTAGGTGGGGTCTTCTGACTTCTAGAATGCTCTATTTCTGCAGCTCTCATCTTTTCGATGCTCTTGCCACCTTGGCCTTCAGTAATTCCAACCTCTGTCCTCTCCCCTCTGTCAGACCTCTGTACTATGCTTGGGTTCACCTCTTTAAGCAGGCTCTGAAATCACTCTTGCAGCAGTAATTGGAGCTATCATTTGGCCCATCTTATTTGTGTCTCCTCTCTTGAGATCCATGTCCTCTGATGCCAAATGTGCAATGTTTGAGAACCATTGTTTCTTTATATTTTGCCTGTTTCTTCTTAGGGTTGTTTCAGGGCCTGGGTTAATTCAATCCCTTCAGTTTATCTTGTCCAGAAGCTGAAGTGGGTTTCTCACTTTGAAGATACGATGTCTCATAACATACCTTAAGTTGGAGGTTTCCATATAGAGGTTGCTATTACCTTATGTCATATTTTTGATTTTTGAAAAATATGTTGAGAAAGATAAATATTTCTTATTTAAAATTTTCCCATTTGCTTTAAGCCTTAATTATACTGCAATGCAATTTCCCAGAAGCTTTTGTTTTATTTTTAAGAAAATCAAGATGCTATGAAATAAATCAAATATTTAAATATCAGGGATGTATATAAAAAGGAGAAAATATTCCTTTTAACACCATTTATGCATACGTTACCTTTATAATATAGAAGTTTGAAGGATGAAATTAAAGCCTTGAAATATATATAGCACATTCGATGATAATATTAACTATAAATGTGTGTGTGTGTGTGTGTGTGTGTTTAAGTGTGCCATAAAACACATATAGGTGAGCCGAAACCGGTTTGGCTCAGTAGATAGAGTGTCGGCCTGCGGACTCAAAGGTCCCAGGTTCGATTCTGGTCAAGGGCATGTACCTGGGTTGCGGGCACATCCCCAGTAGGAGATGTGCAGGAGGCAGCTGATCGATGTTTCTCTCTCATCGATGTTTCTAACTCTCTATCTCTCTCCCTTCCTCTCTGTAAAAAATCAATAAAAATATATTTAAAATAAAACACACATATAGGTGATATCAATGCATGATGAGTAAATTAGGCCCCCTTCACTCCCACATACCCTCACTCCCATCCCTCTGGCAACTTATACAGTGCTGTTTCAGTTCACAAGTTTCTGTTTTATATCCAACATATGAGTTAAATAATATGGTTCTTAGTTTTTTCTGCCTAATTTCACTTAGCATAATATTCTCAAGGTCCATCCACATTGTTGCAAATGGTAGTATTTCATCCATTCTTATTTATGGCTGAGTAGTATTCCATTTTGTATACCATATGTACCACATCTTCTTTATCTAGTCATATTTTTAACAAAACTTTTTTTTATCTATTGTATATGTTGGTGTATGTAGCTCCTTTCCTAACCACATATTGAGCAGTTGAGGAGAGAACCTTTAATGCCAAACATATGCCTGTAACATACTCAAGTTCAGTAAATTAAATAGACACACAGATGATTGAACAGGTAAAAAATAGGACATGGTCTCTTAGAATCTCACCAAGCACAAGAGAGAAAAACAGATTAATAAGATCTAGACAAGCTAGAGCCTTCAATGGAGGAAAACTCTTAACTACTCTGAAATACAAAGTGAATAGGGAGTAACTTACAGTACTTGGTAAAAATTTAGAAGTATCCTTGTATGACTATGATATCAAAAGTATTTCTCTGAGTTGCCTAGCATTCTCTCTTGTAGAAATCAAGTATTTAGTTTTAAAACAATAATTTTATTCTTACTAATAACAAATATATAACTTAAAAGTTTAAGAAAGCTTCTAAATAACATTGAACACATATCTCATTTCATCCATGTAATAAGCCTAAAACCTTGCTATCAAATGCCAGAGCTTGGATTCTAACTCAGGTCTTCTTATACCAAGTCTATTGTTGATTTACGTATTACATATGCCTTTGTACCAGAGAATAACTCCACAGAATGGTAACACTTAACATTATTACTCAGGCAGAAAAGTCTTAGATAAAGTTCAGGCTATCCATCTGAAAAATTCAAATGAAAGAGAAAGCAGGACAGGCATGTTATGATGAATTAAACACAAGGGGACTAGCTTCTGGTTTCACCTCCAATATATAAGGACCTTTAAAATTCCCAACTTTACAACAAGAAAAAAGTTAGACAAACTGAAAATCAATGACTTTTCTTGGATGCATGAGAGAACTGTTTGCAGCACAAACTGCCACCCTGACATCCTGAGAAACAAGTGAATTAAATTACAGCCAAGGTCTTTTTACTTGCAGCAGCAGCAGAAGTTCCTAGGGCTATACACTAGTAGGAAACTTAAGTGATAATTTTGCCAAATTGCTAGATGTTGAGTGTAGAGTAGTGTGATAATGTGCAGTTAAAAGGGGGCCCCTCCACTTTAATGGACTATACTTCCTGGATCCACACCAAGTTCTTATGGTGAAAATCTGAGAAAGATCCTATTGTGGCTCTGGCAGGGGAAGAAGACAATAATTGTTGTAAAATCATGAGGCTTTCCCAATGGAGATTTTGGCTTTATTAAGGAGAAGGCTCTGGAGAGAGAAGAGAGAGAGAGAGAGAGAGAGAGAGAGAGAGAGAGAGAGAGAGAGAGAAGAAGAAGAAGAAGAAGAAGAAGAAGAAGAAGAAGAAGAAGAGGAGGAGGAGGAGGAGGAGGAGGAGGAGGAGGAGGAGGAGGAGGAGGAGGAGGAGGAGGAGGAGGAGGAGGAGGAGGAGGAGGAGGAGGGGGAGGAGGAGGAGGAGGAGGGGAGGAGGAGGAGGAGGAGGAGGAGGAAGAGGGGAGGAGGAGGAGGAGAACGGAAGGGAAGGGAAGGGAAGGGAAGGGAAGGGAAGGGAAGGGAAGGGAAGGGAAGGGAAGGGAAGGGAAGGGAAGGGAAGGGAAGGGAAGGGAAGAGACCAAACTCACAACCTAGGTATATGTCCTGATTGGGAATCAAACCTGCAACCTTTCCCTGTACAGGATGATGTTCCAACCAACTGAGTCACACTGGCCAGGGCATAGCATATTAATTTAAGATGTTAATAAAAGGAGAAATATGGGTCAGGCATGAGAAAACATTCTGTACTGTCTTTTCATATTTTCTGGAAAGTTAAAACTATTCTAAAATTAAAAAAGTCATTTAAAAAAGGAAAGTAAAATGGATGATTTGTCAATCAAAATATTATTGAGTGAACTGCAAACTTTTAGGACCTGGGAACCTCAATGTCTGGGGAAGAATAAATGTTATTAAGGTAAAAAGACCTTTGCAAGGCAACTGGAAGATGCTATCATAACATTTTTTATGGATTCAGTTCTTAAAAGCACATCCGCTCGGTAATTTATTCATTGTGAAATAGTCCCAGGAACATGCAAACATTCTCTAATACTTTTTATATTAAACAATATATGCACTTTTATTATATAACTAGAGGCCTGGTGCACAAAAATTTGTGCACTCAGGGGGGACGGGGGGGGGGGGGAGTCCCTCAGCCCAGCCTGTGCCCTCTCGCAGTCTGGGATCCCTCGGGAGATAAGGACCTGCTGGCTTAGGCCTGCTCCCGGGTGGCAGAGGGCAGGCCCAATCCCTAGGTGCAGCACCTGGTCAGGCTCAGAGCAAGGCTGATTGGGGAGTTGGGGCGCCGCCCCTGTCATGCACAGAGCAGGGAGGATCGGAGGTTGCAATTCCACCCTCAGTCACGCTCAGGGTAGGGCTGATTGGGGGGTTGGGGCACCACCCCCTATCATACTCAAGGCAGGGTCGATGGGGAGGTTGCGGCGCCACCCCCTGTCACGCACAGAGCAGGGCCAATCAGAGTTTGGGGCGCTGCCCCCTGTCATGCACAGAGCAGTGCCCATCAGGGGGGTTGGGGCTCCGTACCCTGTCATGCACAGAGCAGGGTCGATCAGGGGGTTGGGGAGCTCCCCTGTGTCACGCACAGAGCAGGGCCCATCAGGGGATTCGGGGGCTCCCCCCTGTCACTCCCGATAGGGGAGTTGGGGCACCACCCCCTGCCACACACAGTGCAGGGCGGATCAGGGGGTTGGGGTGCCGCACCCTGTCACACTCAGGGCAGGGCCGATGGGGAGGTTATGGCCCTACCCCATCACACACAGAGCAGGGCCCGTGGGGGTGGGGGGTTGGGGCGCCGCACCCTGTCACACACAGAGCCGCAGGGCGATCAGGGGGTTGGGGAGCTCCCCCCATCAGGCACAGAGCAGGGCTGATTAGGGGGTTGGGGCGCCTTCCCCTGTCATGAACAGAGCAGGGCGGATAGGGAGGTTGTGGCCCCACCCCTGTCACACACAGAGCCGCAGGGCGATCAGGGGGTTTGGGCGTTGCCCCCTGTCACGGTGATCCCGGTGCTGGGAGGCATATTACCTTTTACTATATAGGATAGAGGCCTGGTGCACGTGTGGGGGCAGGCTGGTTTGCCCTGAAGGGTGTCCTGGATCAGGGTGGGGGTCCCCACGGGGGTGCCTGGCCAGCCTGGGTGATGGGCTGATGGCTGGTTGCAGCTGGTCACACACCCTTCAGGGTGGGGGTCCCTACTGGGGTGCCTGGCCAGTCTGGGTGAGGGCTGTTTTCAGGCTGGCAGGTGATGGAAACTCCCAACCGCTCCTTTTTTCTTTTCTTTTTTTTTTTTTATTGTGTGCCAGCTTTAGCTCTGAGGCTCCAGCTCTTAGGCATTCGCTCCTGAAAGCAGGTATTTGGTTTGTTTCGGCTCTATAATCGAAACTCTATCAACTCCAGCTCTAAGATCCCGGCCTCACTGAAAGCTGGTTTCTGGGGTTTTGTTTAGCTTCTATATTTGTTACAATGTTTCTTAAACTGCAGGCTCAGAGGCCGGCAAGGCTGGCAGGGAATGTTGCAGTCCTCCGTCACTGAAGCAAGCAAGCATCATGTTAGTTTCAAGCTGCCTGGCTTCCGGCCGCCATCTTGGCTGGCAGTTAATTTGCATATCTCACTGATCAGCCAATGGGAAGGGTAGCGGTCGTATGCCAATTTCCATGTTTCTCTTTTATTAGATAGGATATTTCTACTGAATCTACTATCTAACTTTTCCTGAATTTCACAGTAAATTTCAAAAAATTTGTCTATTGTAGGAATTTGTCTTACCTTCCTTACTTCCCATACTATACCCAAACTACTCCATTCTCAACACACTACTAACCATTATTCTTGCCAACATTACCAGTGACTTCTAAACATTCAAGGCAATGATTACTTATCTGGTCTTATCTTATCCAATTTTCAACAGCATTTGACACAAATGAACTCTCATCTTTTTGAAACACTATTTTCTTGCTATCATCACACCATACTTACATTATTCTTTTCCCACTAACTGGCTGGCTGTTCCATTTTCGGCTCTTTCCCTTCCTTTTCCTTTTCTGCTAGGCCTCTAGATGTTGTAGTACAAGAGGACTCTACCCAATGTCCTCCATTGCCCTTCATATATACTACTTTCTTATGTGATTACAAACAGAATGGTGGCAACATTTTCACTTAGTTATCTAATATACATTTCAAATTCAACACAGCCAAACCTAACTCTTATTTTAATTCTGCTGTCTTTTTTCTCTCTATTCTTCTATATCTCAGTAAATGGCACTGCCATCAGGGGAAAAAAAATAAAACTAAAATTTCCTAAATAATTGCCAAGTCTTTCTGATTTTACTTGCAAAAGTTTCCTGTTACCATCTAATATTTTGCATCTCCACTGCTAACGCCTTAATCCAAGTTATTACCATTGTCATTTACATAAAAGATACTATAAGAATCACTTAACTAGATGTCATAACTTCTCTCCTGTTTATCAATGCCCTATGGTATTTAAATGAAGTTGTGTGGTTTTTTTTTTTAAACCTACCCTGTGTGTAGTTGGGAATCTAACATCTCCCCACTTGATTTCTGCAAATCTGTGTGGAAATTTCATTCTCATAGCTGCTTCTATTCCCCGCCCCCCAGCCTTTTGCATACATAACGCATTCTAAAACTCATTTGGAATTCAAGGTTTTTTCCTCCCACGTTTGTTTTATTCTCTGACATATGCCACTGTGATATGGGATACAGTCCCTTTTCATTGCTTTTTCCAAAGTACACTTACACAAAACATATATGTAAATTTTTACCTAAGTTTGAGGTGATAGGGGGAAATGTACAGTGAAGTGCCACAAGACTTAAAGTTAGATCCTGCGGTTGTTAAGAATACTTCAGACATTCTCAATGCTCACCATCTTCTTAAGGATGATTTTTTTTTTCTCTCTATGCGCAGTTGAGATTTTGCACAGCCCTTTTGCTTCTCCGACTTCTTTTCTTGTACACCTACGTTCCTGTTAATTTATTATGCAGTCCAGCTTACATACCATTTTGTTTCATTGGCCTTTTTCTAACTATATGCCAGTGGAAGGAGGCAAGAGAAAGAAAGCTTCTTATCTTTCACATTCAAAGTGATCTACAAGGTATTTCTTTAAATAAAAGTTTACTACTCCAGAGAGAAAATGTTCCGCTCCCTAAGGCAGAAAAGCAAGCATTTTTAAAACTATGATACACTAATATATATTCATAGCATTTCCTTTCAATGGTTATCTTTGACTTGAGAATAAACTCCAGATTTCTTAAAAATAGACAATGTGATCCTAATATTGTGTTCCCAGTCTTAAATCCCCTATGTGCTTCCTCCTTCCTTAACCAGACTGCAATCTGTCATGCTTCTGTGCCTTTCTTCATACTTGTCATTTTTGCCTAGACTATCCTTTCATAGTTCACCTCCCTAAGAATTCATGTTTTAAGCACAGTTCTCACATTTGCTCTCATATTATTCTCATTAGCCTACAAGTACAACAGAGTGCTTTATTTTAGTTTCACAATTTAAGTGGATTATAATCACTGATTTAAGCATCTTTTCTTAAGTATATCCCTTGAGGATATATATATATATTTTCCCTGCACCGTGGCACCAAAGAGCTCTAATACTCAATAAGCATTTATTTTGGCTCAATGATTTGTTTTTAATGAACGTTTATATTTTGTTTGTTTTGTGAACTCATAGGTGATGCTTACTAATCTGTTCTTATAGATCTGTACCCTGGACAGAAACATCTTGCATTTCTATTGGTATTCTGGGATTTATCTAGGTTCAAGCTTCATTTCTGTTCCTTACTAACTGTATATCTTTAGATTAGTTATCCAGCCTCTCTAATCCTCTTTTTTTTTTTTATCTCTTAGTGAGCATAACAATATCACCATAAGTGAGATTCTTTTGGAAAACAAACCAGATGAAATATATTTAGTATAATTAGCAAATAGTGGCTAGCAAATTTGTGTTTATCCTTCTTTCACCAACTTATAGATCTGATGAAAGATGGCCCTTAGAAATAAAGAGCAAGCTAAATTAATGAAGAGCCCTTTAAAAGATAGCAGAGTTCCAGGAAGCATATGAAGCACCCCAAACCCAATCTCTGTCTTCTGACTCCTGCCTTCCCCCAAAAGCATATAAGCTCATATTTTTTCTTTGATACCATATATTTTTCAGATAAAATAATCAGAATTATTACCCTTTCCTTCATATTTGACTTCTGGGCACATGCTTGTAAACAAAGCTTAAAGTAGTTGTTCTGTTTCAGGGTTGAAATGGCATGTGTGTGAATATGGAATCACCACATGTAATTTTTGGTTTTTGTTTATTGATGAAAGTAATATTGCATATCCAAAAACTTCAGAACACATATATGGATTGCTATGGTGAGGTATTTTTAGGAGTTCTCTAAAACAATTTAACAACAGTTATAGAATGTCTTGATGGTTGTATATTTTGTGTATTTTGGTCATTAATTTTTGGGCCATAATAGCTGTTTATTTTTAAAATCTCTTTTTTTTATAAATTGAGATATTTATTTCTGTGATGAAAAACAATAAATTTGAAATTCAATATTCTCATCTCTGTTAAAGATTATTTTTATTCTCAGATTTTCTGATATGATACTGATTTTTAGCAGTCACAAATGTATTCCATCTTTTTCATCTTCTGAATGAAAATTGTTAAATTATTTCAAGCTGCTCAGTAATTAAAGATAATTTGTTTTCTAATTTAGACACAGTTGATTCAGCCCAGAGTCTTCTTGAAATCAAATAATGTGAACCACCAACCAGTTTGGTTAGCCAAATGAATAAAAAGAAAAATCAGATTAAACTGCTAAAATATTCAGAAATTCTAGTTGAGCATCTGGAAGCTAAGAGAGTTGCTTAAATAAGACAATACAAGATTCTTTAGAAGATTACAGTAAGTATTGGAGATATGAATATTTATATGAAAACATCAAAATTCTACATTCACGTATGAGAGAACATCTTCCAAAGAAAGGTTTGGCCTTTGACCTGTTCCTGTGAGAGAACCTCGAAACCTTATGATATTCTGCTTCATAAGAGTATCATTAACTGCGATCTTGGAGCATATCAGGTAATTTATTTTAACAATGTTATTTATGATAAGGGCCTTAGGCCAAGTGATATCGGCTTGATTTCGGTATGGGCTGGAAAGTGAATAACTCAGGTCAGCCATGCAGGCCGTCAGCTCTGCTTGTGTGATTAACCCCAAATAAAACCCTGGAAACCAAGGCTTGAATGAGGTTTCCAGATTGGGAGCACTCCCTAAATACAGATGCACATTGTTCCTGGTAGGAGTATGTGCTGTCTGCATGCCTCCACTGGGAGAGGACAACTGTAAACCTGTTCCTGTTTTCTCCTGGGCTCTGCCCTACGCAAATCTTCCCTTTGCTGATTGCACTCCATGTCCTCATGCTGCAATAAACTACCCATAGGTATACTGGCTTTTCTGGGTCCTGTGAGTTCTTCTAGAGAATTATTGAAGTTGAAACCCATCTTGGGGATCTCCCAAACTGCATTTTTGAACATACAATCTCTACTAGCCATTGGTCAATCTTCTTTTTATACAAACTCCTCTTTAATTGTCTACATCAGGGGTCTTCAAACTACGGGTCCTCAAACGCAGGCCACATGCAAATACAAATATTGTATTTGTTCCCGTTTTGTTTTTTGACTTCAAAATAAGATATGTGCAGTGTGCATAGGAATTTGTTCATATTTTTTTTTTAAACTATAGTCCGGCCCTCCAACGGTCTGAGGGACAGTGAACTGGCCCCCTGTTTAAAAAGTTTGAGGACCCCTGGTCTACATAGAACTTCTTACTTTTTTAAACACAGGCGTTTTCTGAAGGTTCATTGCTGTGTACACAATACCTGAGAGAAGTACCTGACACAAAGAAGGCACTCAATAATTATTTATTAATAGACCAAATTAATGACATTTATCTACCTTGATCCTATTGTTTCTTTACTATGTTAAGAAAGTAAAGAATTTTTCAGATGATGTCTGTGACTAGCTATCTGTATTTTCCTTATAATAACCCGATGTTAGCTACCACTCCATTTTTCTCTTTCCCTTTAGAGAAAAATTTTTCAGACAAATTGCTAGATAGAGTGAGAGATAAAAAGAGAGAGAGAAACATCAATGTGAGAAAGGCACATTGATTGGATGCCTCCCTCACACACCCTGACTAGGTGGGGAATGAACCTGCAACCCAGGTACCCTGCTTTGATTGGGAACCAAACCCCAACCCACTGTGCATGGGGTGATGCTCTAACTACTTAGCAACATTGGCCAGGGCCAAATAATTTTATTTTCCCCTTCCGAGATCCTAGTTACAAATGATCTTCACATTGCTAAATCAAATAGCAAATTCACAGGACCATATTACTTGGCCTATCACTGGTATTTGGCAGAGTTAATCTCTCTCTCATGCTTGAAAGACTTTCTTCCTGTTGGCTTCTAAGAAATTACAGATCCTGGTTTTCCACCTGCCTTTAGCTGATACTGCTAATAACCTTCTGATGGTTCTCCCCCTAGTTCTCTTTCCCTAAATGAAATACACACATTTTTAGAATCTAATGTGTGTGTGTGTGTGTTTAAATTTATACTTATATCCATAGAAACCTCATCATTTTCAAAAACCTTAACTGTCATATCTATGCTGATTATTTAAAATTTTGTATCTCCATCTCATGTATTAAACTACTTAATGACTCCATGGGTATTTAATAGGGAAGCCAAATTTAAAATCTAATTTTAAATATCCAAATATTCAGTGTTCAAATCTCCTAATGCTTCCTCCACATTTGCTCCTTTAAAAGTCTTCTCCATCTCAATAAATGGCAACTACAAATTTGCAGTTTGTCAGGTCAAAAACAAAGCCCCACCCTTTAATTATTCTCTTTAGTCTTACACCTCATCCAATTCATCAGGGAGTCCTGTGGGCTCTAACTTTAAATACTTAGAATCCTATTGCTTCTTACGATCTCTATGCCACCATTATAAGTCTACTGAAAGCCAATATCATCCCACACCTAGATCATTATCACTATTACCCCTAATTGTTCTCCCTGCTCCCTCTATTCCTCCTTTCTAGTCTACTCTTAACACCAGGTAATATTGCTGCGATGTAAGTTAAATTCCTACCTTAGAACCCTTCAGGGGCTTTATGCCTCAAAATTAAAGGCAGGGAATTATCAATGGCCTACAAGACCCCATATAATCTGTCCCCTACCACCACTCATTACCTCATTTCCTCTCTACTTTGTGTCTCTCCCACATGCATTCCAGTCACCCAGTCCTCATTGGTTGTTCCTTACAGACTCCAGGGACACTTATTCCTCAGGATCTTTACATTCTCTGTTCCCTCTGCTAATAATGCTGCTCCTCAAGTTATCTGCGTATCTCATTCCCTCATCTCTTTGTTCTTTTGTCAGATATCACCTTCATAATGAAAACTTTTCTTGCCACTCCATTCCAATAAGCTTAAACCCCCTCCTCACCCTCATCAACACTTCAATATTCTCAATCCTCCTGTGTTTTATTTTTCTCCTTGTCATTTATCACTATCCGGTACATGGTGGGTAGATAATAACTTATCTTTTTTTTATTGTATATCTCTTTCCTTTGCACTAGAACATAAGGTCCATGATGGCAGGATCTATATTTTTAGTACCTAGAATAGAGCTTGGCATATAGAGGTCATTCAATAAGTTATTGAGGAGTAATCTTAAAAAAAAAATAACACTTTTTACCAGTGAAAGAGGTAAACAGATGTATAGCAGAAGGCACCCTAAATATGTGAAATAAGCATGACTTTATAGGTCTCAAACCCTACTATTTACTAGTAGAATAAATTACCCAAATTTTTAAATCTGCCAAACTATGGCAGATTTTACTGGACACATTGATACATTAAACCAACTTCTAAAATTTTTCATGAGAATCACATGAGATAAGATAAAACAGTGCTGACATTTTAGTAGATTTTCAATAATTCTAGTTCTCATTGTCCTTAAGTAGGGTGTATGTCTCTGTGTGTGTGAAATAGTTTATAAAATAGTGTCAATTCATGGAATGGTGTTTTTCATTTCAAGCTACCATTGGCTTGAAGTAAATGAACAAATCTATAAAAATCATAGAAACTAGAAGTTGAAGGGAATCTCAGATACCATCTAACCTATGTACCTAATTTTAGAGATAGAGATAGTGAAAGCCAGAGGAATTAAATGAGTTGTGCTGGCTTTGGAAATACAATGCTAGTCTCCTGAATTCTATGTAGTGCTTTTTATTTATTTATTTTTTAAAATCTTTATTGTTGAAAGTATTACATATTTCCTCTTTTAGTGTAGAGCTCTGTATAATCACAGTTAACAACCATAGAGACACTCATTTTCTCACAAATGTTTTTATCAAAGTCTGAACCTGTTCCACCAGTCTTTTTAGGTATAGGGTTGAATCATTAAAGATACCAAGGCTAATAAGTGGCTAAACAGAACCTTTCAAAAATCTGAGAGTAGGAAATAGTCTAGGACACACATGCTGTTTTCTTCTTCTCTTATTTGGACAGACTGCCCTGGCAGTGAAGGGGAAATTCACCCAGCCTCCAGCCTTTGGTACCCTAGCTGAGCATTAACTAATGAGCAGCATCCTTTAAATTTTGCAGCTGTGTGATAATCATAAGCCTGGGAACATGCTGAGCCAGGAAGCTGACAGCAAAGTGGTTCCAGTTCCTGAGAATTGCATTTGTCTAATAATGGCTGCAGTTGTCTAAGTGTCATTTCACTTAGAAGATGGTGCCTTTGCTGAACGGAGTTGGGAGAGGCAGAGGCAGCCCCAGTCTTGCGGTCATCATTGCCTTGTAATTGTGCAGGCAGGTTAACTGGTCAGGCTGTTCCTTTGGTTTTGGATATTTTAAAAATGGCAAGAAATAAAAGATAACTGTAGCCTGATTGTCAATTGCCTTGGAAAAGATACAGTCAATTTTCTCTTTGTTCTTAGCAGAAACAGTAGTGGTGTTACCTTGGGGGCAGGGAAGCCTTACTGTGGAGGTGTAATTAGTGTGACTGGAGGGCTTTGTGAAATGCACATTCTTAAGAAAAAGGAAAGTATTCTGAAAAGTCTACTTATCCCTTTTAGTGAAAAACTATTCCTTTTCCATGCCCATAATATCTACAGCTACTTATATATTCATATCACGGCTTTTAAGTTCTTAAACTCTTCATTTACTTATCACGAAATTAAGAAACATGCAAAATATCCTTACCAAGATGTACATTCTGGAACCCTCTCTAATCCTTTCCCTCACTGTCAAATCCAAAATAATGCTAAGGGAGAAAAATTATATGACAATCTTACATAGCTAGAGTGAATTACTAATTTTCCAATGTGAATTCTTAGATGTTACAGCCAAAAGCTATTGTGGAAACAGGATTGCATTGCTCTATAATTTGGCATCATGTGGGCTGGCCCTGTGCTTTCAATTAACTAAGAAACAACACATGTCTAACTAGGGAATACCAGGGTGGAAAAATATCTACATTTTTGTGCATTGCCTGCTTAGCTCAATTGGATTTGTCTCTATTTTATTCCATGGGAAAATTTGATTAACCTTTCTTGTGAAGAGATGAAAAGAAAGGAGAAAATAATATCTACCAATGATTATGTATCCTTACCTCTAGTAATACATATTTTCAAGGGTTTATATGGTGTCACTGTTTTCAGTAGCACTGAATCCCCATGAAAGGTCTCTTCAGGTATTAAACTCCATTAGTAAATGGTAGAAATTTACAAATAGTCACTATAAATGAGGACAGTGGATAAAGATCTCATCCGGCTAAGCACTTGTTTTTTGTTTTTTTTTTAAATGTTACCATTGTATCTGACCTGCCTCTGGAATGCTCTCAATTGTCATTTGGTACTTCCCATGATCCATTTAAGTCATATGTTGAGTCCTCAGAGATTTAACTGCTCCAGGTTTAAATTAGCATTTCTTAAAATATGTCACTAGTGCTTTTACAGAACTTCATGCTGAATGTTATCATTTACTGTCACTGCAGAAATTGCCAGGCAGAAGATAGGTTAGAAACAAGAAGAGGTGGCTAAGTGAAACAAAGGAAGTAATGACTTGGGATTTTTTGCACAACCATTTACTGATTGCTTTCTATGCATTTCTATGAACAGTAAAAGCATTATCTTGCTTCTCTGCTCAAGAAAATTCCAACTTAATAACCTATCAAGTTATCCAAGGGCCGAGCAGGTTCTAAATCTGAATTCTGTCCCATAGTAGCCATTTGATCTTTGGCAAGTAATTCTTTACTTTCATTAAGCCTCTGTTTCATAACCTGTAAAATGAGATGACATCTTGCAGAGAAATTCACTGAAAATGAAGGACGTGGGAAGGGCTTTTTCTCTATTTGTGATTCCTTCTCAATAATAACTCAACCTCCTAGGTCATCTCCACCTTTTTCCATGACTAGCGGAGCTCCTTATGCAAAAGAAATAATAATACCAAGTAATGATTCTTTTTATTCATGTTTCAGATTTTTTTTAATTAAAGGGTTAGTTGCCAGCCTAGACAATGCTGTAGGCATTTTTAATTTAATGATACTCACTCTTTTTATTTAGTTTTTAATATGAAACCAGGTTGATTTACCTCACATATTTATCTGAAGCATCTCAGCAGGAAGATGAATACTAATTACAGTCAACTAGGGAAGAGTTGAAGAAGGTAGAGATAAGGTTGGAAAACTTGGCTATGGAAAAACTGGTTCCTCCAACATACTACTTTTTAGATGAAAGCACCTCGATGGAAGGCATTTGAAATGTTTTCTGTAAGTCTTGATGATTCATGACTACGGTGTTCCTCGGTTTGAAAATTCAATGTCTCTGTTTGAATAGTTCTACCCTTAGTTTGTAGTGATTGTTACAAATATGTTGTAAGCAAAAAATTATAGAGCTCTATTACTAGTACATGTTCTAATGGGTAGATATCTGAGGGGAAGGCAAAGAGAAAGATTCACAAATAACACAAAGAAGAGATTCACGTGTAACATGGATATGATGTCTTTATCCCAGTGGGGAGAAGGAAATGGGCAGGGCTGCAAGGAAGGCTTTGCTGAGAGAATATTTGTATTCAAAGACACAGCTAACAGGGATATTAAGGCAAACAGGAAGAGCTTCAAGTTACCTAAAGAAGGGCATACAAGCCAATTTCTAAACCAAGGAGAGAGCCATGGATATAAATACAGGAAAGATAGCTTAAGAGAGTTAGCAGAAATGTTTTCCAGGTGATTTAAAAAATTTTTATTTATTAAATTGATTGGGAGGACATTGGTCCAAATGAACATATAGGGTTCCTGTGTGGGTTTCTATGTTAGAGCATGTGGTGCAATATTCAGGTAATTTTTAAAGACAGGTATCAGACCATAGGAATCTCATAGGCTTTCAGTAAAGAGTTTATAAAGGGCAATGACCAGATTAAGAGAAGATTACACTTTGGGCCAGTATTCTTTCTGGCACACTAGATAAGTCTTCACAACAATTCCTTGTTGAGGAAGAAATGTCAACTGTATATCCTTTACATTTCATTATATGTATACTAGAGGCCCGGTGCACAAAAATTTGTGCACTAGGGGGAGGGGGGTCCCTCAGCCCAGCCTGTGCCCTCTCTCAGTCTGGGACCCCTCAGGGGATGACCCCTGCTGGCTTAGGCCCGCTCCCCAGGGGATTGGGCCTAAGATGGCAATCAGACATCCCTCTGGCAGCCTGGCAGCCCTCGGCGGATGTCCACTTGCCAGTGGGGAGCAGACCTAAGCTGCAACCGGACATCTTTAGCGCTGCTGAGGAGGCAGGAGAGGCTCCCGCCACCACCCCTGTACTGGCAGCCTGGCTTGTGGCTGAGCAGAGCTCCTCCCATGTGAGAGCACCCTGACCACCAGAGGGCAGCTCCTGCATTGAGCGTCTGCCCCCCTGGTGGTCAGTGTGTGTCATAGTGACCAGTCATTCCCCAGTCCTTCTGCTGTTAGGGTCAGTTTTCATATTACTCTTTTACTATATAGGATACAGGCCTGGTGCACGGGTGGGAGCCGGCTGGTTTGCCCTGAAGTGTGTCCCGGATCAGGGTGGGGGTCCCGCTTGGGTGCCTGGCCAGCCTGGATGAGGGGATGATGGCTGTTTGCAGCTTGTCACACCCCATAAGGTGGGGGTCCCCACTGGGGTGCCTGGCCAGTCTGGGTGAGGGGCTGAGGGCCGTTTTCAGGCTGGCGGGTGACTGAAGCTCCCAACCTCTCCTTTTTTTCTTTTTTTCTTTTTTATTCTGGGATTTATTTACCTTCTATGGCTGTTACTGGAACTGAGAGTCGGCTTTAGCTCTGAGGCTCGGCTCCAGCTCTGAGACCTCGGCTGCTGAAAGCAGGTATCTGGGTTTGTTTGGCTTCTATAATTGAAACACTGTTGCAGCTCCAGCTCTGAGGCCCAGCTGGCTGAAAGCAGGTTTTTGGGGTTTGTTTAGCTTCTATAATTGCAACATTGTTTCTTAGAGTGCAAGCTCAGAGGCCGGCAGCGGCAGGCGGGGAACCTTGGCTTCCTCCATCACTGGAGCAAGCAAGCCTCCTGTTCGCTTCAGCTGCCTGGCTGCTGGCCGCCATCTTGGTTGGCAGTTAATTAGCATATCACCCTGATTAGCCAATGGGAAGCGTGTTGGAGGTTCGGTTAATTACCATGTTTGTCTATTATTAGATAGGATGAAAGGAATCCATGTGTTTGTCACCTGAATGTCATTAAGTCTTCCAATGATATGTTGTCCATCTGGTCTTTAAACACAAACAAACTTCCTTGAGTTCCCATTTCACCTCTTACAGAAAGTCCAACCACATCCCAAATAGTTTTCATGAATTTAGTAAACATACCTTGATCCTAATTTTTGCTTCTATTGAATTCTCAATTTTACATTATTTTCTTTGCTGTTTTTATCACTAAACATAGAGAAAAAGCTCCCCTTTCCTTTAAACTTCAGAGTCATTGATTATTCTAGTTTGAACAAAAGTGTTTCACTAAATATTAAAGATAATCAAAGTCAATTTTAGAACAGCATAGAACAGTTCATAACTTAAAATCAGATTATCAAGCAACACAATCCTTTGCCCCCTTGGGCATACCTGCAACACCCCCTTGTCCAATCCTGTCATAGGTAAACTTTTTCATAGCTGACTTCCTTACAGAACCACCTGATGCCATGTTTATTCGATCTACCTTCTCTCTATCCTTTTGTTTTTCGAATTCTTGAAATGTCTGATATTTGTGATACTCAACAATTTATTGATTTCTGATGCTAGTAGCCCCTTCTCCTTTGTAGGAGAAAGGACAGGATAATAAATCATCTTGTATAACTAAGCAGCAACCCATCTAGGTCTTTTCTCCTTCCACCACTTTTGATATTAATATTTGCTTTATATTCAAATGTTAAAACATATTAATTCAAAAGCTTTTAGTTTTCACTTATAAATGTCATAATTCTACTCAATAAATTATCAAATTTTAACAATTACCTTTAAATCATCCTTTATAATAATTATCTTAAACTTTTAAATGGCCTTTATAACTTTGAAATAGTCATTTTTTTTCCTTTAGTACTTCAACTGCCTAATAAAACATTTCTAAATACTTAAAATAGTATTATAAACCTAATAGATTAAATTTATAAATGTGATAATTTGTATATTTAATACTGTTACAAATTTAGTAATTTTTAACCTTTCACATTAAAATGAAAAGTTTCATCATTAACTTAAATATTTTCCTTATAATCAAACTATTAGGTACCCTAATTTGTATTTTTCTATCAAGCAACAGTATTTATAACTGTATAAATGTATACACACAGACACACAAATTGTTCATAAGCTTAACATAAGAACATTAAAATTATGGGCTCCCTTACTTTTATATTTTAAAAATTCACTTAAAATGAAATGGATTTGCCGAAGCCAGTTTGGCTCGGTGGATGGGGCGTCAGCCTGCGGACTGAAAGGTCCCAGGTTCAATTCCGGTCAGGGGCATGTACCTGGTTTGCGGGCATATCCCCAGTGGGAGATGTGCAGGAGGCGGCTGATCGATGTTTCTCTCTCATAGATGTTTCTGGCTCTCTATCTCTCTCCCTTCCTCTCTGTAAAAATCAATAAAATATATTTTTAAAAAAATGAAATGGATTTGCCCACTAAGGAAACAGAGTTGCCCATCATGGGGACTTTAGTACCTCTCCAAGCAAAGTTGGATTATTTTCCGAAAGAATTTGGGGTTACGTGCCAAATTTAGCAGAAGTTGCACATCAACCAGAGATTACACAGGAGACCTGATGTCTGGATGGTTTTTCTCAGGACAAAAAGAAACACATAGAAACCTCACTTACAATTCCTATGTTCCAATTCCAAATCCAAACTTTCCAAATAATATGGTCTTTTAGCCCAGATCCCTTATCAGTGGTTCTCAACCTCTTGGCCCTTTAAATATAGTTCCTCATATTGTGACCCAACCATAAAATTATTTTCGTTGCTACTTAATAACTGTAATGTAGCTACTGTTATGAATCATAATGCAAATATCTGATATGCAGGATGGTTTTAGGCGACCCCTGTGAAAGGGGGTCGCAACCCACATGTTGAGAACCGCTGCCTTAGATTTATGTAAGCTAATAGATACTTCACAAGTCCTGCTTGAGTCACAAACCATCCTAGATTGCTTTACTTATAGAATAGATTCAAGTCTTTTTTTTTTTTTTTTAAACTTCAACTTCCTTCTGAACTATTCCCATAAAATTCCCATATGGGATGGCCATAATCTTAGGTATATTAATATTACTTCTGATTTGATTCTGTAGGTCTTGTGACTTATGTTTACATTCTGCTCAGAACACTAAACCATGATAACAACAATAATATGCCTAAAATGTGAATTATTAGTGTTCCTTCCAAGGCAGAGATACCTTGGATTTTCACCAACATTCCATTGATGATCAACTATGATAAACTCCTCATTGAAACCACATAAAATAATGGATTAATAAATATCTCTCCTTACTACTTTATTTAAAGTGAAGAATTGCCTTTAGTACATGGAATTCTCTCCTTCAGGTTTCAGCTTTACTATGTTTATTCTTTACCTCGGCCACTCTACAAATCTGTCATAACATGACAAAGCTACCTTCTCCCTCCTTCATGGTGATCCTGTCATTCTGTCTGCTATCTTAAACCTTATGGTAAATTTTTGCCATGCTAGGAAATAATTCTAATATCCCATTCTGAGAATCAGAGACCCTTACCAGGATGGTCCATTTACCTTCAATTCTCTCATTTTTGTTCATATCTGCCTTTGATTTCCTGGTAGGTAGCCCTATTTTACTAATTATACCATTTCCTGGCCTAAGTGTTCTCCAAAAATTCATTTTATATTTATGGTACACTGGCAGATAAAATACACTATATGCATATGAATAAGTTAGGGTAGCTCATATTGTAAATCAATGTTGAACTAAAAGTTTTCTTTATTTATTTGACTTGAGGTCCACTACCATCTCCAATTTCCCAATACTTCCTGTTAAATAGTTCATGATAATATTATTCTGCAGAAAACACTTAGAAAATATGTCTGACCTATAAATAATTCTATTTGTTATTTGTTACCTAGATGCCTCTTTATGGCTTATGAGGTTTTTAGAGCCAAAAATTATGAAAAGCTTATTATAGGGGAGCTAAATATTCTATGTACTTACTAATATTAAAAATAATTGCTGAAGCTTGGCAATAGGTGCAATAATTTAATCATTTCATTATCTCTTTATGTATTCATTTCATATTTTTGGTTTTACCTAAAAAGAGTTTCCAATGTGTTTGGCTATACCTAAATTAGTATTTCTCTGTGTAATATATTAGGAAGGCAGGATCATGATTCACCTTACTATGGTTCTTAAGCTATAATATATATCAGAATCACCTAGAGGGCTTGTTAAAATATAGAATGCTGGCCCCTACTCCCAGAGTCTCTGATTTAGTAGGTCTGAGATTCAGCCTGAGAAATTACATTTCTAACAAGTTCCCTAGTGTTGTCAATGTGACTTGTACAGAGGCCACACATTGAGAATCTCTATCTTAATATAATGATGAATAAGGCCATTCATTAGATATTGATAAAATTCTTAAAATATGTCCAGGAGACATTGAGGAAAAATTAATTTAAGAACCATTAAGTATAATTTTTTATCTTCCTAATTCTCAATTTATCTGTTCTTCCCCTCTCAGTATCTCAGAGTAATTTGATGGTCTCATATCAAACAGTCAAAGTTTCAAAGAAAACAGGAGACACATTCACAATAAGAAAATCATGGAAGTTTTGTTCATTAAAGAACTAGTTACAAAGGTGTGGAACTAACACCAAAACCTGGAGCTTAGTGGTAGTCAGGCTACTGATATCCTTAGTCATAAAGGAATATGGCAATGCAGGGGATATTGAAACCCAGAGACACAGAGTTGCCTAGATCAGTAACCTTCACTCAAGTAACAAACACAACTAGCTCAAAGTGGCTTTCCAGGCAGGCATGGAATCCCTCCCATAGGGATTCCTAATGACCAAAACCCCAAAAAGTTGCTGGTTATGGGAATCCATGGGCATAGAAAGTTCATATTCTCTACCTCCTAGAGCAGAGTTTCATATAAAAGAATGCATTCACCAAATCAAAGGCTCAGTACTATTTGCTCAAAGCTACATTAATGTTCTGCAATAAATGGACACATTCAATATAGCAACTTCATTGGGATTACTCGGTAAAGTTTGTAGTAATCCACTGTGATCTAGTTTTGGTAAGGGCCAAACTGGTAGATTGTATGGCAATATGATAAGGACCTCCACTCCTGTATCCTTTAATTACTTTAGGATGACATCAGGTACTGTCATTCCCAAGAGAATGTAGTATAGCTTGTAATTTACTATCTTGCCAGAGCAGGGGAATTTTCAGAGCTTCCGCTTGGCCTTTATCAACATGATAGATCTATCACTATATGTCAAGGAGCCAATATGAGTATTTTGCCAACTACATATATATCAATTAAAATTATTTTTCTGTGAGTGGGATAATTATCAGCAGGTGGAATTGTGAGCTCTGTTGACCCACTATGAGCTGGATCTGAGCCAGGACTCCATTTGGCTTCTGATTCCCTGTGTCTAACCATCCTCACCAAATATCCTTTCTGCAAAGGTATGTGGTAGACATCACTGGGTGTGATTGCATCACACTTCTTTCTCGAATAGCTGGCCCCCTTTTCAATGAAATAACTCACATAAAGAAACTGGGGGGAGTATTATTATTTGGGTAGCTGTTCCAGCCTCCATTATTTCCCATCCTTGACTTATTTTTATTGCATAAATTAAGCAATATATATTTTGGGCTGCCCTTCTATCCTGTCTTAGGAACACTGTGCTATTAACCATCTCCATAGCCCTCTTTGGGTCTGGGACCCCTGAATGTTAAAATTTTGTCCTGTGGCTTTGCAAACTAAACCGCTCTATAAAAGTGTACTTGAGGGATATGTTTTTACCTTTCAGATGCTCACAAATATGCTTAGTGAAAGTTCCTGTTAGAAATTATCATATGGAACAAACCTTGATATGGCATTAAATCTTTGGTATACACTTAAGTGTAAATAAATATGTCCAAATATTTTCAGGGAATCTAGCAGCTTGATTAGAGGGTGAATGAAGTAAGTTGAGAGAGTCAATGTTTTAACATTAGATGGAGAAGCTGAACTCAGGACTAAGAATAAAATGAACTGTGCCTTTTCTATCATGTATTAATTTTTTCCAGGTGATTAAAAAAATAACACAAGTAAGAAATGGCTACTGAGAGAGAAATTTTTTCTTTAAACACAAAAGGTAACCATGCCTAACCCTATGTAATTCTAAATTCAACGTGTGTCACAGTAGACATTACCTAATGAGAAAAGGTCATAGAACATGCTTTAAGAGAGGAAAGATAGCCTACTTGAATAATAATTTCTAGATAAATTGTCAGGACGTATTTGTCACTGCTTTGTAGTAAATAGTTGCATAATCTTGAGTAAGTCGCCACTCCTTTTAAGCCTCAGTTTCCTCATTTGAACAAAGAAGGGACAAGGTCAGATGTTTTCTCTCTTGTTACATGTGATGCTGCGCTCTGTAGAGGCGATATGGAAGGGAGCACACATGCTTGCAAGGATACTGGAATCCACAAATGAAAACAAAACAATAATAGATTTGCGCTGGGCTCCACCACTCACCAGCTGGATGCTAAATTAATAATTTGCTTCATTTATCTAAGCCTCTGTTTCCTCAACTGGAAAATGTGAATGATAATAAATATAAAGATGAAATACAATAATGCACCTGGCATAGTGCCTAACACATGCTCCGTGAGAAGAAACTGCTATTTAGTGAAATAGTTACGAGTTCCCACTCTAGAGTCCAACTTCCAAGTTCATATCCTGGCTCTTCTAATCACCATCTGTATGACTGTAGGCGAAAATTTAATGTCTCTATAATTCACTTTCCTCTTGTACAAAATACCGTTTTCATGAGGTAATCACATAAAACATTAGGCATAGTCCCTGGCAAATAGTAGCTATCAGTACATGCTAATTGCCATTATCATTAACTCTTAGATTTGTTAGTGATGATAATTCATTAGACTTTTTTTTGGGATTTTCATATTCCTATACATAATAGTAAGCAATCTTCTTGGCCATCCTGACACATTTTAACCTCTTTTAGGAAGCTAGAAATAATTATGGGTTAGGTGAATTATTTAAAGCAAGAGGCGAGAAGAAGACCAAATGCTGAGCCAGTTACCTATGGAGCATTTCCTCTCTCCAGACTATGCAACCTGTGCATAGGTAACCACAGGACACATGTGCTACCTGTGCTCTCAGCAGTCAGAGCATTGTCCTCACTGAGACCCAGTCGGTCATCACTGCCCAGCCACCGTCTTCCTGAACACAACATCTCTTGCCCAATATTATTTTTTGTTTTTATCTCAGGTTCTATTAATCCTCAACTTGACAAAATGTCTTAGATCCTTGCTTAGAAACAGGTATCAAATGATAGAAACAATATATAAAAATGTTTTCCAAATGCTTTTCTTCCATTTGATATTCAACTCTACTTAGTTTTCTTTAAGATAACTTAAAGTGATCTCTGACTGGCTAGAATGTCTCTCTGACAAATGCATTTTAGTGAGTCTATGCCTCACATACTACTGCTTCAAGGCTTGCTGCTGCTGTTGCTGCTGGGCACCGAGGAGTCAGAAAAGGCTACAGCCTGTAGGAAACCATAAAGCAAAAACATGAAGTGATGGGAAGAGACCTTCGGGGCAATTGGGAACACCAGGCTTACAATTCAGTTCTGCTTAACTCCTTATGCAGATCTCTTTTTACCACACTCTAATCATTCCCAAACTCTGGAAATATTTTTTAAACTCTATTTTTATAGAGTTCATAGAGGAAGGAAGAGACAGAGAGAGATAGAAATGTCAATGATGAGAGAGAATCATTGATTGGCTGCCTCCTGCATGCCCCCACTGGGGATCAAGCCTGTAACCCAGGCATATGCCCTGACAGGGAATTGAACCGTGACCATCTGGTTCACCTTTCAACACTCAATCACTGAGCCATGCTGTTCTGGTTTGAAATAGTTTATTTTTTTTTAATCTATAGTATTTTATCTTATTACTAGAGGCCTGGTACATGAGATTCATGCATCCCTCAGGGGATGTCCACCTGCTGGCTTAGGCTGGCAGTCAGACATCCCTCTAGCAGTCCCGGGCAATCGCAGTCTGGGACCCCTCACTCCTTACTGCCTGCCTGCAGTGGAGGCAGGAGAGGCTCCTGCCACTGCCACTGCGCTTGCCAGCCATGAGCCAGCTTCTGGCTAAGCAGCCCTCCCCCTGTGGGAGTGCACTGACCACCAAGGGGCAGCTCCTGCATTGAGCGTCTGCCCCCTGGTGATCAGTGCATGTCATAGCGACCAGTCATTCTACTGTTCAGTCGAATTGCATATTATGCGTTTATTATATAGGATTATTTTTGTATGCCAAATGGGAATAGGCATAGCAGTTATATCTGGTAAACAAGATTTCCGGGATGATAAACTAAGATATATATGGCATTGCTTTGGCAGAGTTAAAAGTGCCATATACTAGTAGCATGTTATAATTTTTCCAACTAGAGGATGAGGGCTAAAATGGAAACCTCAGAACCAGTTGAGGCCAATATGGGTATTGCCTGTTGAAGCAATGTAACTTCTTCAGTGCTAACAAGCATGAGAATCTGCCACAAAGAGGAAGGGTAGCATCTTTAGTCCCTAAGAGACCTGGGTTTCAATCAGTTTATTATTCAGAACATATGTAACCTTCAACAAATTTCTTAATCTCCTTTATGTTCAGCTTCTCAACTGTGAAATGGGGAAATTAATTGCAATCTCTCAGTATTATATTGAGGATTAAATTAATTGATGTTTAACACAATGCTTGACATACTGTGAATATTCAAAATGTTAGTGTTGCATTAGAATGAAAATGATGGCATTTATTCATTGGTGTTGCAAGTAAAGGGGTGAAAATAATTTATTTTTTTCTTTATTTCTGTGGGAACATGAACATATTAAATCACAGAATCATGAATTTCATCAGTGAAAGAACCCCAAGAGACCTAGTCTACTCTATACCCAGGCACAGAGGTATTAGTATTTCTCGGTGTATGAAGCAACTGAGGCTTGACCATGGTAAGGTTTCATCACATAACTGCAAATAGCAAAAGGAGACTTGATCCTAAATCATCTGTCTTTTATGTAATGGTTCATCCATTTCCTGCTTTTTAAAAATTATTGAAATGAATGTTTAGCTTATATAGGAAATGTCAGTAGCATATATAATAGTTAGATATTGCAAAGTTACAAAGATCATTTTTTTTAAAGATACAGGTTTCTAAATGTGCCAGTGAAATATCATTTCTTCCTATTTCAAGTGGAATAATTCATGTTTTTCTAGCATTGTTTTTTTAACTATATTTTTATTGATTTCAGAGAGGAAGGGAAAGGGAGAGAGAGATAGACACATCAATGATGAGAGAGAATCATTGATTGGCTGCCTCCTGCAAGCCCCCCATTGGGGATCGAGCCTGCAACCCAGGCATGTGCCCTTGACTGGAATGAACCTGGGACCCTTCAGTCCGCAGGCTGACGCTCTATCCACTAAGCCAAACTGGCTAGGGCCTAACATTGCTAATCCTTGTAGAATTTATCTATTACCTCTTTCCTTACTGCTTAGAAACCCTCTGAGTAGTTTCTAATATCATTGAACCCATTTCCTTCTTCTCACTCAGGAAACTAAGTACTGTGACATGATATCAAAGATCATGGCTCTTAGTCATTTAAAACCAAGGTTTTAGCTATAAGGTCTTAGACCAGGGGTGGGCAAACTTTTTGACTCAAGGGCCACAATGGGTTCTTAAACTGGACCGGAGGGCCGGAACAAAAGCATGGATGGAGTGTTTGTGTGAACTAATATAAATTCAAAGTAAACATCATTACATAAAAGGGTACGATCTTTTTTTTTTTTTTTAGTTTTATTCATTTCAAACGGGCCGAATCCGGCCCTCGGGCCGTAGTTTGCCCACGGCTGTCTTAGACACTGGCAATTTTATGTGAAGTCAGATTACAAATTCTTTCCCAGCTCAAAGCCTAGTTTGAACAACACCCTCTGTCTTATTTAGCTGAACTTATATGACCACTTACGGAAAATGACTTTATGTTGTAATGAACTGTTAAACAGCCCACAGGAAGGATTCCTATATACACTTTAAGAATTGTAAAATTGAGTAGGATCTTTACCTGAAAAAAGTTTTTCTCCACAAGGTTCTGATATTAATTGTGATTGTTTAATATTTCATCTACTGACAAGGGCCTTTATGTGCAGCTAGTAGACGGCATATTGTAGTACTTAGAACTACTAGTTCAGTACCTAGCAATCTTTTGAGTGTTATTAATGTTATTAAGATTTTATTACTTTGGATTACTAGTTTGCCTTTTTATGGCAAATCAACAGAACAAAATGTTAAATATTTTTTGGCATGATGTCATGTTAAAATATTTTCTAATTCATTCTTGAGTGATCATTAAAACCCTTCCCTTCTACTTGCTGAAGAATGAATGCATTTAATCACTTGCTTTGCTTTGCATTTGAAATATCCCCTTTCCCATTACACAACCCTCTGATCACTTTCACTTTCCTGGAAAGGTTTCAGCATAATTGTACATTTTCTGATGATAATTATTTACTGCTGACTTATCTGTTTTCTCTCATGTAATTACCCTGCACATATGCTTGGTTGGAGGGCCCATGTTGTATCTGTCCACTTACCTTCTATAAAGATGAACATGTGATCTCGTCAGCCATGGTATGCATAAGTTGCATCTGTTCCATTGCCAGGCTCCTTATCAATGAGTCATCTGAATTCCACTCAAAAATGTGTATGATGCACTTCAGGTTCTACAAGAAGACCTTGACTTTCCAAGGCTAAATAAAGATATTACAAAGAAAATAAGTTTATCTTTGTAACCAAAATTCCTGCTAAATCAACTTGTGGATCGCGACCCCCTCTGGGGGTCGAACGACCCTTTCACAGGGGTCACCCAAGACCATCGGAAAACATATATAATTCCATATTGTTTTTGTGATTAATCACTATGCTTTAATTATGTTCAATTTGTAACAATGAAAATACATCCTGCATATCAGATATTTACATTACCATTCATAACAGTAGCAAAACTACAGTTATGAAATAGCAACAAAAATAATTTTATGGTTGGGGGTCACCAAAACATGAGGAACTGTATTAAAGGGTTGTGGCATTAGGAAGGTTGAGAACCACTGTGCTAAATAACTCACCATTTCCCAAAGTACCGAGTTTCCCTGCCTCTACTCCTGCATTTGATTTTTCTCCTATTCTATCTCAAACACCCTTTTTTATTTGCAGAAATTATTCCATTGTGAGAAATATGATAAAGTGGTTCCTGATAGCAATACTAAGCAAAATGATATTACTGGTATTGGGTATTTATTTGCAAAGAATCATTATTTTTATGAGGGCACACAATTTTAAATCAATAAACTACAAATTTAAAACATACTAAAAACAAAATTGCAGTAACATTTTAGAAATGTAGTAACATTTAAAAGTTTTATTAACTTACAATCAAAATGTAAGTTAATAAAAACTATATATGCTAACCAATATCTTTGTAATAAAACTGCATGCATAGAATACTCTAAATAAATCAGACCAGAGTTTAAACTATAAATAAAAAGAATTATATGACATCATATTATTTGAGCATATTAAAAAGGCACAATCTTTATTTTTAATTCAAAAGTTTAGCCTTGAAGTTTAATGCATTAATAAATGCATTAAATACATTTTTACAGGAAGAAATAAAAACACTTTCACTCCCATTCTATATTTTTTATATCTACTCCTATAATAGTAAATGTAGTATTAGAACAAATATTTTCTTCTGAATACCTCGTTTCCATAGGTATTTATACTCCGATTCTTTAAAAGTTAACAATTGAATCTAAAACAATGATGTTCATTGTACTTCAGAGGAGAAGCCTCAGACAGAATGAATCTATTTAATGCTCAAGAAGATATATAAAGAGTTGTGGCTGGCGTTCTCAGTGGTTAGAGCATCAGCCCGTGCACTGAAGGTTGGCAGGTTCGATTCCCAGTCAAGGGCATGTACCTGGGTTGCAGGTTTGATCCCTGAGGGGGAGGCAACCAATTGAAGTGTCTCCCTCACATCGATATTCCTCTCTCTTTCTCTCTTTCCCCCCACCCCTCCCTCCCTTCCATTCTCTCTGAAAATCAATGGAAAACAATATCCTTGGATGAGAATTAACAACAACAAAAGATATATAAAGAAAGTTGAGAACATTTTAATCTTTAACACTTTAATATTCCAAGTTATGAAAACGCACAATCTTAAATAGCAAAGTGTATCAGTGTTAGATCATTGCTGAATCTGTGGCATTCTTCCTACAATGATTTTCAGTTGCTCTACAAGATTTCTTATTCAGGGGAATGGTGACAAGACAGTTGTTAGCTAACTGCAATCTTTCTCCAACAAGAAAATAACCTCTTTACTTGTCTGCTAACTTTAAGAACCTTATTTCTGAACAACCATTTTCTTTTATTTTTTTTTTTAATATTTTTATTGAATTTTTACAGAGAGGAAAGGAGAGGGATAGAGAGTTAGAAACATCGATCAGCTGCCTCCTGGACGCTCCCCACTGGGGATGTGCCCGCAACCAAGGTACATGCCCTTGACCGGAATCGAACCTGGGACCCTTGAGTCCGCAGGCCGACGCTCTATCCACCAAGCCAAACCGGCTAGGGCTGAACAACCATTTTCTTATTGATAGTGAACTATAGTTTCACTTCATCGAATACTTTTCCAGTTCATCTTTGTCTCCTTTAGTTTAAAGAGACAAACTAAAAGTAGCTATTTCAGTGCAGAGGTACATGTGTAATTCACAGTACTGCAATTTTTTATTCCACTTGTTCACTAAATCTTTGACCTTGGATTAAGCATTATCCTTCTAGAGAAACTACATTGTCGAAACCATTTTTCTGCCTGTACTGAGGACAACGTAGGCAAAGGATGCCTTTCAAATGAGTATTCCTTTCACTCAAAATACCAATGCTGAGTAAATTTCTCTGGAGTGACTCAAAATTTAAATGATTCAGGTTCATATTTTCAAAAAGATTGAAAAGTCAGTTTAAATGAAAAAACAAAACAAAAACCCAAGTATTTTAATACACATTTATAAATAGCACCGTATGCCAAATTAGCAGAAAGTACTGAGTTACCGATATCTAAACCACTTCGTGGCTCATGCGCAGAAGTCGGTTTTCGGCCTGGGCGAGTCTATTTTGAAGAAGTGGCTTTAGAAGAAGTGGGGGGTGTTGGTCGGTTGGGCGATGGGAGATGTGGAGCAGGCGGGGCACGGGATATGCAGCGAGGGGGAGGCGTGTGCGATTCATGCACTTACAATATCACAGAGCAGAGCTCGCCTTTCTTTTACTCCAATACTCCCCAATTCCCGAGTCCAAGATGTAGGCTTTGACCTAGACTAGATAGATGCCTCTAGGTCATTCCTGCCTGTAGAGTGACACAAGAAGCAAAAGGAATTTACAACTCATATTTTTGTTGTTGTTGTTATAGTGATGGCTTAAAGGCTACAACAAACATATGGTTTCTGGTTACATTTTCCTTGCCTGCCTAACAAGATTCTTGCCAATTTTCTAAATCCATCCTTTTTCTTTGCTATTTTCCAAACTCTGTCTTTTATCCTTTTTTTTTTTTTTTGATTCTCTAAGCTCCCAATAACTTTGCAATGAATTTACTTTTTGTTTAAAGCTACATGATCAGTATATGTGGCTTTTAATGGAGAATCATGACTCATACTTTTGCATCTCCCAAATTCTTTCTAATTCTTATTGGTCTATAACAAAATCCATGACTTTCCTGAGTAACTTTTCTCATTTTTAAACTGAATGGGGATGCTGCTTGTACTGAATTCTCCTCTCTTCCATTTGTGCTTCTGTTTTACTTCAAATTATGCTTTGTTTTTCTGGATGCTCCAATTTTGCAATTGTATTTTAGCTCTCCTACTAGTGCTTTTTAAAATTTTACCCATTTTTGCCCTATGCACATACTCAAATTAGTGCCTTTTTTTTGTACACAAGAAGATTTAAATTACTCAGGGCTTATGTTTTAAAAAATTAGAGGAGCAGTTTGAACCAGCAAAAGAATTTGACATTTTAATACATAGTTTACTGAAAGAATATATTCCACTGTAATTTAAATGTTTTATTAAATTGTGTGGTAAGTGCCAGGGTGCTTTATATTTTACTAGGCATTTTTGAATGTTTGAAATATTTACTGATACAAAAAAAGAATAGGTAAACAATAAATTCAGTTGTTACCAAGTTTATATTTTATTTTTGTTCAACATAGTGTGATTTTAGATAATAACTTTTTTTTTTTGGAAAAGGTATCAAAATCCTCAGAGTAGACAGATGTTTTACTATCTATGGAATTGTCACCTCAAATCATTGGTCTCACACCCATCCCTGTCACTGAACCCATCCCACTGTTCTTATATTATAAACTGGGGAACGCTCTTGTGTCCAGATGGTAGAACATGTTTCACAGCTTATGGGCCTGACATTTTCACAGACCTTCTTACAAGGAGGGTACAAAATTCACAGGAGGAAGGCATTTTTGACTACATTTTACATGTAAAGAAGACGAGTCTCAGAGAGGAATAACTTAAAAGAATAGAACTTAATTGGGAGTCTACTCTTATCTGATCCCAAAGTTTCCACTTTTTCTACCAGGCTTCTTGCTGAACAAAATAGAAGACATTCAATCTATTTAAATAAAAAAAAATTACAAATTACAAGGGAAAGTAAAAACTTGAGTTATAGTCTATGTGTGCTTAACATGATAGTGCTAATTAGAGTTTTATTTTGTATATGTGAAAATTTGTTTTCAATGGACACGTTCTCTCATCAAAACCTTCCTTGTTGTTGGAATGAGCTTCTGATGACGTTTAAACATTGTATGTTGTGTTTGCAAAGAATCTGTGATTTTAATTATGCTCTTGTAGGAATATTTTGCACAGTGATAATCTTTCTATTGCCTAAGTCAGTGGTCGGCAGACTGCGGCTCGCGAGCCACATGTGGCTCTTTGGCCCCTTGAGTGTGGCTCTTCCACAAAATACCAAGTGCGGGCGTGCATGTACAGCGCGATTGAAACTTCGTGGCCCATGCGCAGAAGTCGGTTTTCGGCCTGGGCGAGTCTATTTTGAAGAAGTGGCTTTAGAAGAAGTGGGGAGTGTCGGCCGGTTGGGCGATGGGAGATGTGGGGCAGGCGGGGCACGGGATATGCAGCGAGGGGGAGGCGTGTGCGATTCATGCAGGAGTTGAGGATGGGAGAATTGGAAGGGGTTACCTCAGCGAACGTACCTCAATCAGATTGAGGATGTTTTTAGCAAAGGCCAGCTTGGGAGTACTCTAATTAAGTTAATAACAATGTACCTACCTATATAGTTTAAGTTTAAAAAATTTGGCTCTCAAAAGAAATTTCAATTGTTGATATTTGGCTCTGTTGTCTAATGAGTTTGTCGACCACTGGCCTAAGTCATTCTAAAGTCTTTCTATTTCCTAAGCCAAAGAAAGATTAGAAACTGAATTATTTTATAGGTATCACAAATAAGAGTTGTATCTTTACTAAAACTTCTTGAAGGGATGATAATAGGAAATGGACACCCAATACTTTAATGAGAGTAGTAGCCCCAAATGAGATTGGGGTTCTACAGTTTTCTTATTTATATTTTATAGCTTGGTCAACAATTTTTAATGTTAACAATGTTTCAGACAAACATAACCAAGACTTTCACCTTGTGCTTTGTGTAATATATTTAGTAGACTTTTGGAAATTTTAACATGTTTCATCCAGGGGGAGGAATTATATAGACAGCTATGCCTTAAATGTTTCTTAACACTTTTATTCTTCTTTATTCCTTGCAGCCTACCAATCTAAGGTTTATTGATGAGAAACTTTTTTTAAATAATGGCAGTACTATTTGTCTCTTGATCAGACTAGAAAGGCACTGCTAGGGGCATTAAAAACACTCACATAGTTTTTGGAAGATAGAGGCCATGGTATGAGAAGCATTTTTCTGCTACTGGTATCACTGTAGTGCCCAATATAAGCTATTAGTAGTGTGGGAGAATGCTATACTTTTGTTCATTAGAGTTTTAAAAACAGATCTCCTAATTTCAATTCTTTATTTGTGCACTTAAATATTTTGCACAATGCTGATTCTGACTATAAACTTGCTAATTCCTTCACATACTTTCCTTTCCCTTCATCACCTTCTATTCCCAATACACTAGTTTACAAATGAGAGCATTATAGAAACTGGAGAGGTGGTAAGTTGATAACCATTATTGACTTAGAAAACAACACTTTCAGAAATGATTCCCTGTTTGTTAGTTGTGAGAGGGAAAGGGGATCTCAGGAAAATAGTGTCAAGCAGATGTTTTCATTTAAACATTACTTGGCAAACTGAAGTAAACTTTTGGAAATGTTTTCCATTCAATCATGGCAGTGTGGTGATGGCAGCCTCATTATCCCAGGCTTCTTGATCCTTGTGTACAGTGGAGTGCTGGAGCCAAATCGTATTGGCTTATGAGAGCCCACAGTTAAGTTCTTAGGAATTTTGCAAGCTGGTTTTAAACATAACTGTTATTAAAATTTAAATTTCATAAACTTAAATACATTATGTTAGAATCAGGTAATAAAAACTCAAAATTCATCACTTCCTAATACTGCATCTTACTATTTTCAATGCTCTTGAATTTATTTACATTTATTTTATCAGTATTGTGGTAATGTTTTGTTACTGCTCATCTTTTTGCAACTTCTTCTTTAGTGACTTCACCTTGGTGCTTATAATAGGCCATGGAGGGATTCTTTACACCACAGTAATTGACAAACACTTTAATTCAGTGGGAATGGAGGGAGGGACAACAACCCCAGCTGGTCATCACATATTTACTAGCACACCCTACTGTTTGGATCCTATCTACAGTGGTGTAGTCTTGAACTCAGTATTTCCCATAGTGGCTTCCTGATTCTCCATGGTTCTGACTGTGTCACTGGCTCATCCCATATAATAAAAGGCTATTATGCAAATAGACCGAACAGTGGACCAACCAGAATAACTGAACAACTAGTCGCTATGACATGTGCTAACCACCAGGGGGCATGTGCGGAACATAGCGAGCGTCGGCTGTGGTGGTGGTAGGAGCGGGGCTGCCTGCAGACAGGGAACCTGGGGCTGTGGCAGGATGGGCCAGATGGGGGCACGGAGGATGGGCCAAGACCCACCCCTGTGCCTACCGCAGCATCATGGCCCACAGTTCCTTGCAAGGTGCATGAATTCATGCACTAGGCCCCTAGTAAGTTTTATAATGTACTCGGTGTGTTTCCAAGAATTCTTAGCTTTGAGGTTTTTCTGTTAGCCCTTCAGAAGCATTTCTAAGCACTGATTCTTATGTATTAAAGTTCCTGCTGATTAAACCACTTGAAGTGGTGTAAGTTTCCTGAACTGAGCTTTAACTAATATTGTTTCCTTAATTTGCATTGTTCTGCCTGTTGCCTCATTTGCTTTAGAGCCCTGCTATTGTCTTTTCTGCTAAAAGCTAAAATTTATATAACTTGGAATCTTCAAAGCACAACATTAATCTTAGCAATTGTTCAGTTTATCTTGAGATACCATATTTCTTAGAATTCTTTCCAGTTCATCCTCAGTTAGTAGATCAAAGGCATGATGAAAGAAAGATGGGTAGACTGCAAGAAACTGCAGAGGAGGTCCTATAATATTTTTAAATTGATTTTAGAGAGAGAAGAAGAGAAAGAGAGGGAGGGAGAGAGAAACATCAATGTTAGAGAGATTGAACCTGCCACATGACCGGGAATGGAACTGGTGACATCTTGGTGTCCGGGTCAACACTCCAACCAACTGAGCCACACCATCTCGGGCTCCTATAATTAAAATGGCTTTAAATGTAAAAATATTTTTTTTTGTATGAAGTTTAGATTAGGGCACTGCCTGACTGCAATGGAATGGTAGAAGATTTGTGATTTTTAAAAATCTCCTAAGATTCTTAACAGTAAATATACTTTGCACTCTTTTAAAGAGCTATAACACTGAATATAATATTTGTCTTCTCTACAAAGAATTACAAACTAAGCATGACAATGACGCATTCTGGCAACAGTAATATTCTGGTTAGTAACGTTTTCTAGCTTACAGGGAAGAAATGTTTTAAAACCAGCTTTCTATTTTAATGACAATCTTTTTAACATGGTCCACATACACCTCTAACCTCTTAAGTGGGGTTTTTTCAACATAATTTACATTTTTAGTAATTACTGAATAATGGACATATAACCATTACAATTGTGATGTGTTCAAAATTACTATTATTACAGTTATAATAGGATGTAGAACTGAATAAATATTAATCACAATAAGGATCCTGGAAATTAAATTCTTAAAAGAAAAGTGATTCATTGATTTGTGACAAAATTAGATGTTATTTTATAAAATCTAATAAAAAGAAATCAATAGATGTTGATTAATTATGTTCAGGCTTTGCTATTATATCCTACTAGTAAGGAATATTTTTTACATGTTAATTTTCACCTAATAGAGAAATCACCTCACTGTGAATTAGTATATATGTTTATAATTATGAAGGACAAGTCAAACAAATATGTTTGAGCCCTTACTATGTACAGCATTGAACAAACAGATTCAGTTGTTGATGTCCTGAAAATGAACTCTAACATGGAAGATAATTAATGTCCAAAACACAGAGGGAAACATGATTCTTCAAGAGCTACTATGTAATAGGAAAAATGGCACAGTATACGGAGATGGAATATGACAAGGTATGCTCTCTTATGTGAGGGGATTAACAAAGAGGTCTCTCCTAAAACATTATTTGTGTAAAAACCCAAGGAATTCACTATGGTTTGCCATGTATATGTATGATTCAAAAGTCTTCTAGGTAGAGGGATTTGCAAGTGAATTTGGCTGGTATGCTTGATGAACAGCAAGAGACCATCAAGACTGGAGCAAATGAACAAGGTAAGATCAGACGGTGCTTGAGGGACTAGACCATGTGAGGCCTCATATGCAGAACCAACTGGCCAGTCTCTCTGGTTAGCGAGGTTAAGGAAACCTGCTCTGAGGTGTGGACATTTGTGTTGAAACCCAAAGTCTGATACTGGGCCAAACTGCCAAAGAGCTGGATGAGCAGCACTCAAGGCCTCAAGGCAGAAGAATAGCTAATGCAAAGATGTGAAGAGGAGCATGTTTAAGGAATAGAAGGAGGATCGATATGCTGTAGTGCAGAGTGAGGTTTGAGAGGAGTTTGCAGTTTCTTCGAAGAGCAAATAAAAGCCATTCAATGTTTTTAAGGAGGTTTGTGGCACTTCCAGAAAGCCAACAGGTGAACATCCTTATTTCCCTCTCTATCTGTGCCTCCACTATGTGTGTTAAAGGCTATATTTCAGGCAACCCCATGCAGCCTGGTTAAAGCTCTTGTCGGCTTTAATCAACTGACTTTCCTTGTACTAACAAACTACCTATGTCCATAAATGTCCTTTGCACTTAACTACATAAATAATATGAAAATTACTTCACATAATTTAAATAAACTTAATTTTCTTAGTACGATACCCTACCCCTAAGTGAATTAATCTTTTATCAACATGTCATATTTGGATTTGGGACTCTTAAGAGGTTGTTTTGTTTTGTTTTACTTAATTAGGGATACAAGATATATTCAAATATCAAACTATTAATTACCTTCCTCACTCTAAACTTGTTGTTCCCCAGACTGCCTTATCTCAGTGAAAATTCCACTGCCCATCTGGCTGCTGGAAATGATTTTTTGTTCCTCTTTTTGCTCCACTTCCCAGCAAATAGCCCATCACCTATTTCTGTCATTTCTTCTTCCAAAATATATCACAAATCCCTTCTATTCTTTTCATCTTTTTTCTACAACTATGGTCCAAGCCACAATCATTTTTCACACAAATCACTGCAATAGTCTCCATATGGTTCTCTGCTCACATCCTTGACTCACCCAATCCCCTCTCTGCAAGCAGCCAAGGCAATTCTTTAGGAACACAACTTGGACAACTATGTGAGTACAATTAATATATGTTTTAATAGTGTCCTCTGGCTAGAAGGCACCTCACAGGCTTCTTTGCCTGATTAACTCTTACTTGTCCATTATAACTGGACTCAAAATTTCCTTCAACAAGTTCACTAAGTTTTTCTTGTTTCTAACTAAACTGGGTTGGGTGTCCTTGTGTGTTCCTAAAGCATTCAATGCTTCCCTCTACCAGGAGCATGTCCTTCTCTTTATTATATTAATAGAGGTCTGGTGCACAAAATTCGTGCATGGGTAGGGTCCCTAGGCCTGGCTGGTGATCAGGGCTGATTGGGGCCTTCCGGCTGCTAACCAGGTCCTTCCTTCTGGTTGCCGGCTAGGGCCTCCCTTCCCTGGCTGCTGGCTGCTGGCCAGAGCCTTCCTTCATTCCATGCTTCCACCTGGTGATCAGCACACATCATAGCAAGCGATTGAACTCTCAGCCTCCTGGTTGAACTCCCAAGGGAACACTTTGCATATTAGTCTTCTATATATATTATAATATATAATATGTGTGTGTGTGTGTGTGTGTGTGTGTGTGTGTGTGTGTGTGTGTATTGACTTGCCTACATCTCTGTTTTGCTCACTGGAGCAGTGATTTTCAACTTGTTTCATCTCCTGGTACAAATAAACTAATTACTAAAATTCTGCGTCACACCAAAAAAATTATTATTTTGCTGATCTGACAAAAAATAGGTATTGTTTTGATTTATTCACACTGGGTGACAGTTGTATTGGCTGTTTTCAGTTTTTTATTTGACAGTCTAAAGCAAAAGAGGTTAGTGCCACTAAATAGGCATTGCAAGTTTTAACAATTCTGGCAGCACACCATTGAAAATTGTTGCACTAGAGTGTGTGTCAATGTCTATAACTTTAATTTATATGTGTATCTGACTACCTGATAAAGAATGAGTGCTCAGTAAATGTTGCCTATTTACAGCACTCATTAATAAATCAGTATTAAATAAATATGGACTGGGTGACTAGGAAAGACTTCATGAAAAAGGTGGTATGAGATTTCCTCACACCATTTATTGAAAAGACTGAGTGTTTTTGGTATCCTTATCAAAAAGTAGTTGACTGGCCTTGGCCAGTTTGGATAAGTGGATAGAGCATTGGCCTGTGGACTGAAGGGTTCTGGGTTCGATTCTGGTCCATGGCACATACCTCAGTTGCACGCTGGATCCTGGGCCCCAGTCACAGGCACATGTGGGAGGCAACCAAGCGATGTGTCTCTTTCATATTGATGTTTCTCTCCCCTCCCTCCCTTCCCTTTCTCTCTCTCTAAAAATAAATGCCAAAATATCCTTAGGTGAGAATTTAAAAAAATAGTTGACTTTATGTGGATGGGTTTATGTCTGGGCTCTTTATCTATTCCACTGGTCTGTGTACCTGTTTTTATTACCACACTATTTTGATTGCTGTAGCTTTGTAATGTAGTTTGAAATCAGGTAGTGTGATATGTCCAGAATGGTGTTGTGAAAACTGGAAATCCTCATGGAAAAGGATGAACCTGGATCACTGTCTTACACCACTACAAAAAATTAACTCAACATGGATCAAAGACTGAAGTAGAAAATCTGAAGTCATAAAACTCCTGGAATATAATATAGGAAAAATACTCTTGACATTAATCTATATAAAATATCAAAAGCAACAGAACTAAAATAAACAAATGGGACTAAATTAAACTAAAAGAACTTTTGCGTAGCAAAAGAAACAATAAATTGAAAAGGCAAACTACAGACTGGGAAGAAATATTTGTAAACCATATCTCTGATAAGGGGTTGATATCCAAAATATATTAGAAACTAATACAATTTAATAGCATAAAAGCAAATAAGCCAGTAAAAATGGGTAAGAGGACTAAATAGAGACTTTTTTCTAAAGAGAAATACAGGTGGCCAATAGATATATGAAAAAGTGATCAACATCATTAATCATCAGAAAATTCAAATCAAAATTACAATGAGATATCACCTTGCAACAGTTAGGATGGCTATTTTAAAAAAGATAAGAGATAATAAATGGTGATGAGGATGTTGAGAAAAGGGAACTCATACAGCATTGGTGGGAATGTAAATTGAGACAGCCATTGTGGAAAATAATATGGCAATATTAAAACTAGACTACCATACAACCCAGCAATCACATTCCTGGATATATATGCAAAGGAATTAAAATCAGTATATTGAAGAAATACCCCCACCCCTATGTTCACTGCAACATTACTCACAATAGCTAAGATATAGAAACAAAATAAATGTTCTTCAATGGAAAGAAAATGCGGTATGTATAGATTATGAAATATTATTAGGCCATAAATGAAGGAAACACTGCCATTTGCAACAACATGGACGAATCTGGAGGGCATTATGCCAAGTGAAATTAGCCAGAAAGAGAAAGACAAATGCTGTATGGTTTCACTTATATGTGGAATCTAAAGGCAAACAAACACACACACACACACAAAAACCCCCCAAGATTTCATAGAAACAAATGATAGAGTGGTGGCTGCCAGGGGCTGAAGGAAACGGGAAATGGTGATGTAGCTCAAAGGTCACAAATTTTCAGTTATTACAAGAACTAGAGGTCTGGTGCATGGATTGGTGCATTGGTGGGGGGTCCCTTGGCCTGGCCTGTGGGGATCAGTGGACCTCCACGCCACCGCAGTAGCCTAGCCTTACCCACCAGCTCATCAGGCTTCAGCTGGCTGGCTGCTTCGATCCTGCACAGCATGGAGTAGTGTGTGAAGGGCAGGCAGCCTGAGAGGAGCCTGACCCTGGGCCGTTGCTGTTCCTGCCCATCTCAGCCTTGCTGGGCCTGTCGCCTCTTGGGTGCACAGGGGGAGTGTCCGGGGAGAGGCTCGCACCCCTGCAGCTGTGCTTGCCAGCCATCAGCCCGAGTCTGGCACCTGTCAGCTGAGCAGCGCTCCCACTGTGGGAGCACACTGACCACCAGGGGGCAGCTCTTGCATTGAGTGTCTGCTTCCTGGTGGTCAGTGTGCATCATAGCTACCGGCCAGTCATCTGGTCATCCGGTCATCTGGTCATCTGGTCGCTCAGGCTTTTATATATATAGATAATTTCTGAGGATCCAATATACAGAATACTAACTACAGTTATTATTGTGATACTGTATACTTGAAAGTTCTGAGTAGATAATGAATATTCTCACCACACATACACAAAAGAGTGACCTATATTAACTCTATGAGGTGATGGATATAATAATTACCTTAATCTTGGTAATCATTCTACATTGTGTATGTATATCATCACATTGTACACTTTAAATATATATAATTATATTTGTCAATTATTCCTCAATAAAGTTAAAAAAGATGACACTAGAATTTGAAAAATTGACAATATAAAAAGTTAGGCACTATCCTGGTTAGAAAAAAAAATAAGGCTAATAGATTTATTAGTTTATGTAAAAACTTTATCCAAGTTATCTCCTGGAACAGTTTAGATGAGGCAAGAGAATATACTGATCAGATACTTTAAACTTCTTTCAGCCGCTCAGATTTTCTGAATTATGTTTGGATCATGATCTGGACAAATTTCTATACTGTGGGATTTTAGCATCTTAAACTCATTACCCTCCAAATGTGTTCTACTTAGAAATTAAGGTACTCTTCAGAACTGTAACCAGTGCACACAAAATCTTCTGAATGGGTACTAGCCAGCTTCTTTCATGAGAAACTGCATTTTAAGCCCTAATAACCAATGAGAAAATAATAAAGACCACAAAGCTGAATATACGACCACATCTTTAGAGTCATGAGATTAGCTTTGTATATCTGAAATTTATTGCACCATATGTATTTACTAGATAACTGAAATTTATTGCACCATATGTATTTACTAGAGACCCGGTGCATGAAATTCATGCATGGGTAGGGTCCCTAGGCATGGACGGTGATCAGGGCCGATTGGGGCCTTCTGGCTGTTGGCTGGGGCCTCCCTTCCCCAGCTGCTGGCTGCTGGCCAGGGCCTTCCTTTGTTCCCTGTTGGTCATAGCAAGCAATCAAACTCCAGATCTCCCAAACTCCTGTGGGGACACTTTGCATATTAGCCTTTTATAGATAGACTAGAGGCCTGGTGCACAAAAATTTGTGCCCTCGGGGGGGGGGGAGGGGGTTCCTCAGCCCGGCCTGTGTCCTCTCGCAGTCTGGGACCCCTCAGGAGATAATGACCTGCTGGCTTAGGACTGCTCCCGGGTGGCAGAGGGTAGGCCCAATCCCTAGGTGCAGCCCCTGGTCGGGCTCAGAGCATGGCCGATTGGGGAGTTGGGGCGCCGCCCCCTGTCATGCACAGAGCAGGGCGATCAGGAGGTTGTGATGCCACCCTCAGTCATGCTCAGGGTAGGGCCGATTGGGGGGTTGGGGCACCGTCCCCTGTCACACTCAAGGCAGGGTTGATGGGGAGGTTGCAGCGCCACCCCCTGTCACGCACAGATCAGAGCCAATCAGGGGGTTGGGGCACTGCCCCCTGTCACTCACAGAGCAGGGCCCATCAGGAGGGTTGGGGCTCTGTACCCTGTCACGCACAGAGCAGGGCCCATCAGGGGGTGGGGCGCCACCCTCTATCACCCACAGAGCAGGGCCAATCAGGGAGTTGGGGCGCCGCCACTCTCACACTCAGGGCAGGGCCGATGGGGAGGTTATGGCTCTACCCCGTCACACACAGAGCAGGGCCTGTGGGGGGGGGGGTTGGGGCGCCGCACCCTGTCACACACAGAGCTGCAGGGCGATCAGGGGGTTGGGGAGCTCCCCCCTATCAGGCACAGAGCAGGGCTGATCAGGGGGTTGGGGCGCCTTCCCCTGTCACGAACAGAGTAGGGTGGATAGGGAGGTTGTGGCCCCACCCACTGTCACACACAGAGCCGCAGGGCGATCAGGGGGTTTGGGCGCCGCCACCGTCATGCTGATCCCGGTGCCAGGAGGCCTAGCGACTCCGCTGATCCTGGTGCTGGGAGGCATATTACCCTTTTACTATATAGGGTAGAGGCCTGGTACATGGGTGGGTGCCGGCTGGTTTGCCCTGAAGGTTGTCCTGGATCAGGGTGGGGGGTCCCCACTGGGGTGCCTGGCCTGCCTGGGTGAGGGGATGATGGCTGTTTGCAGCTGGTCACACATCCTTCAGGGTGGGGGTCCCCTCTGGGGTGCCTGGCCTGCCTGGGTGAGGGGATGATGGCTGTTTGTATAAAGCCCATCTGAGCTCTTATTCCTTTGGAAGCAACCTGTATGTTTTTTTCATTCTGAAAGATTTTTATCATTTTTCCTTCAAATTCAGAAATTTTCCCAGAATATTTATAGGTTTAAAACCTTTTATCCCTTTCTGTTTGATGACCAGCAAATTCTTTAAATATTAAAAAAATGACTTATTTGAATCATTAAAATTATGTTCATTTCTAATTTTATCATTTTCTCCTAAATTTCCTGTGTTTCCTCATTCTAGAATTTCTACTTAATGGCTGTTTGAATGCCTGCTTTGATCATTTGTATTTCTTAATTTCTTTCATTTTATCCATATTCCGAGGGAGTTGATAGTTATGTTATTCAAGATAAACAATTTTACTTAAACAAGGTCTATTGTATTACTTAGCTACTCTGTGGACTTTTAAAAAAAATTTTAGGAATTACATTTGAAATTCCAAGAAACTTCACTGTTTTTTTTTTGTGTGCCCTTGACCAGAATCGAACCCAGGACCCTTCAGTCCGCAGGTTGACACCCTATCCACTGACCCAAACCAGTCAGGGTGAAATTTCACTTTTATAAAATAACTTTTTTTCATTGCAGTGTTACTTTTTATTGATGAAATATCTTCTTTTATTTCTCTACATGTAATTCTTATAATTGTTAAAGCTCTCTTTTGTTTCTTAAAAATATCTCTGGCTTTTCTGGTTTTAAGTCTTTCATTCATCTTGATTACTGGCTGTTGGTTTTCCTAAAATGTTTGATGATTCTTGGTTGTCTGTTTAGACTTTTGAACTAGGGACTCAGTTGAACGACACAGGCAGATGGCATGAGTTTTCTTGTAGGTTTGTTGGTCTATTTTTCTGAAGTCCTTTCCTCTATGCGGAAAATCTGGCTGTAGATTTTTTATGACACGTCAAATAGCAGGCATTGCATCTGAGTGGCCTAGGGTCACGGTTAAGGATATGGCACTCAGGCCAGGCTCTGTGCTCGAATCTCAGTTCTAACCCTTGCTAGCTATATGAACTTGAGCAAATCCTATCTAATAAAAGGGTAATAGGCAAATTAACTGTCACTCCGTCACAAAGATGGTAGCACCCATAGCCACAAGATGGTGGCACCCAGTCCTCTCAGCCCCACCGGAGTCCCCCAGTCCCAGAGTGGGCGGCCACTGAGAGCGGGCACCATGAGTGGCCTGGCAAAATGCTTGCGTCATTGCCCCGGTGACGAGGCAAAGGTTCTGCGCCTGGCTGCGGATGGGCCTCTAGGCCGCAGAGAGCTTCTGGGCAGAGGCGCGGAGTGGCCAGGCCCCACAGAGAGCTACTGACACATGGATTCGTGCACAGGGCTACTAGTTATTTAATATTTATGTGTCCTAGTTTCCTTATCTCTTGGATAATTATAATAATGGTACCTACCACACATAGGCTGTTGTGAGAATAAAATAAATTAATCTAGTTTAAGTAAAAATTCAGGAAAGTACTGACAATATTATTCAGAGGCATGAACTGCCAAGAGCATTCAGATAAGGTCTGAAAATAAGAAAGAGGGTTGGGAGGAGGAAGAAGAGGGTATAGGGGAGCTAAATGATGATGGAAGGATCTTGACTTGCAGTGGTGAACACATAATACAATAAGCAGATATTGTATTATAGGACTGTACACCTGAAACTTATATCATTTTATTAACCAATGTCACTCCAATAAATTACAAAAAAAGAAAAAAAAGAAAAAAGAAGGGCTCTATCAGGAGCAGAGCAGTCAGCAGCACTGCCTTGCCTTACCCTCCACTGGCCCCATGCCATATTAAGTTTGAAATTACTTTGATTTTTTTCTGCTTTTCTCTTAGGCATAAAGACTCTAAGTAGCTTTACACTAGGTGAATAATACTGTTTCTACAGAAAGCTGTTTTTTGGATTTATCCCGAACCAAATGCTAGACACATCTTCCTCTGTTTGGGGATGCATAATCAAGCTATTAGTCACTTATTATCCTGATTATGGGTCAATGGTTGATTTTTTTTTCTGTATCTGCTGGTTCTGGGTTTGTACCTCTTTCAAGCCCATTCAGGAGAAGATCTCCTGCATTTTGCTGGTCATATTCTAGGCTGCGACCCCCTATGATTTGATTTCTCAGTCAATTTAATCCTATTCTATTACAGATTGCTCTAAAGAATCAATTTCTCTGAAGTGCGAATGAAATCTGTTTTCATTTTCAGGGTTACTTATGATTATTCAAATTTATGCATCCTCACTATCATCTCATAGTTGAGAGGAGGAAGTGAAACACTAAAAAAAAATATATGTTCAGTGTGCCATCTTTAACCAGAATTCCTGCAAAGATATACCCTAAGGCAATAACAAATTGCTTCCCAAGAACAAAAACATTTAGATAATTATAAGATTTTTTTTCCAATTTATACTCACCCCCAAAGTAAATGTATTTATTTTTTCCTTGACTTTCCTATTCACCATAAAAGTATGTGATTTTAAGACTTAGCTTTCTGTAGTCATTGAAATAAAATGTGAGAAATTATGATGTACTTCTAAAACAATTTATAATAATGACTACAATTCATACATGACAAAAAACAATGTGTTTGAACATAACTGAAAAGTTATATAATTGACAAAGTCAGATGTGATCTTTAATCTATTTCATCCTCTAGGGAAGATATTGTCATTGTGGAGAATTCATTTAAAAAGGTACTAGGAGAAAAAAAAACAAGTCTTAGGTTTTAATCCTGTAAGAGATTCCATGATCCCATATAATAGAATTCTTGGGTAATAACGATACAATTATAATTAACACAGTTATCTACACTAATAAAAGAGAAACATGCAAATTGACCATACCTCCACTACAACCACAAGCCACGCCCACCAGCCAATCAGGAGCAAGTATAAACATTAACCCAACTAAGATGGTGGTGGCCACGGAGCTGGAGTGAGCAGGAGGCTTGGGTTGCCCCCAGTGATGGAGGAAGCCAAGCTTCCCGACTGCCTTGCCAGCCCTGAGCTCTGCTCAAGGCTACAAAGTTTCAATTATAGAAGATAAATAAATCCCAGATACCTGCTTCCAGACAGCAGGCATGGCCAGCCTGAAAACAGCCATCAGCCCCTCACCCAGGCTGGCCAGGCACCCCAGCGGGACCCCGCCCTGATCCGGGACACCCTTCAGGGCAAACCAGCCGGCCCCCACCCGTGCACCAGGCCTCTATCCTATATAATAAAAGGGTAATATGCAAACTGACCCTAACAGCAGAATGACTCGGAATGATCGGTCACTATACACACACTGACCACCAGGGGGAAGACGCTCAATGCAGGAGCTGCCCTTTGGTGGTCAGTGCGCTCCCACAGGGGGAGATCTGCTCAGTCACAAGCCAGGCTGATGGCTGCCAACACAGCGGTGGTGGCAGGAGCCTCTCCCGCCTCCTTAGCAGCACTAAGGATGTCTGACTACAGCTTAGGACTGCTCCCTGCTAGTATTTGGACCTCCCCCGAGGGCTCCCAAGCTGCCAGAGGGATGTCTGACTGCACCCCCGAGGAGCAGGCCTAAGCCAGCAGGTGGACATCCCCCAAGGGGTCCCAGACTGTGAGAGGGCACAGGCCGGGCTGAGGGACACCCCCAAGTGCACAAATTTTTGTGCACCGGGTCTCTAGTTAATAATAGAAAAGAGCAAAGGGAAGGGCAAAAATTATAGGAATGTCATCTTGATGGTTTCACCAGGAAGCTGTAGCTTTATACTCCCCAGGGAGCCATCAGTCTATTACCCTCAGATTGCTGGGGACTGAACAGGGAGGCAAATAAATGCATGCCCGGGAAAGTTGGGGTGAGGTGGAGAAAGTACTTGTTTGTCAGTAACACCTAGTCATTGGCCAGAATGGGTGTGGCAATATATTGCAAGAGGGTGAGATTTGGGAACCTCAATTCCCAAAACAAAGAAACTCACTCTCTTGTATCCTCTTGGTGTGTTGCACTTGACTCCTGGCTTGCAGGGCTCTCTAACTCCTGCTTTCTGACATCCTCCCACATGGCTCACGGATATGTGGACCCCACACAGAATGGACTAATGGGCTGCCACTAGCCTGATGCTGAACTGGTCCTGGCTGCCACATGGAACGGGAACTCTCGACACTGGCTTTGCTTTTAGCTTTACTGAAACCCCAACTATGCTTCTTCTGTGACTGGAAAGGGACTTTGGAAATGCAGAAATGTAATCCCACAGAAATAAAAGTCACATCCTCCCGTGGGAGTCTCAGAAAATTCTTTTTTCTCAAGATATTGTAAGGACTCACACCCAGCACCTAGTAGGGAAGAGGATAGGCCAATTTCCCCAATCACACTAACATAAATAAACAATTGAACTTCTCATTGAAGACTATGAACATGCAGAGGGTACAGTGAGAGTGAGTGCTAGCACAGTGACCTTTGCATTCCTGTTCTTTCTATGTGGTTAGCAAATATTGCTATATGTAAATCCTAATATTGAGCCAGTGGTATCAGGGTAATGTTTCCTGGACACACTGCGTTATGGTAAAAATGAGTCAAAGTGGGTCTTTCTTTTTCTCTTGAGCTTTCTTCTCACATTAGGAATCAAAGGCAAAGATGGCATGCATTTATGGATTCTCTGGAAATTATCAATGTTACGTGAGTAGTGGCACACACACACACGCACATTATCACATACTTTTGCTGTGGTGAATAATTATACAAAAGCTGATTTGATATATTACAAAGAAAGAGCTATAACATATCCAGGAGACATTTGCTTTCATGCTCCTCTCCCCCTAGAATATACACATTGCTACTTCACAACTAAATCATTGTTCCTATAAAGAAGTCAAATGAGATTAATAAATTTTAAAAGGTGAATTAATTGACCATTCCTGGTGGCAATGGATTAATGGTGCTGGATAACCATAATGTAGATTCAGTCAGCTGTGGAAACTTTTTCAAATAGCCCTGCCAACTTAAAGACTTGAATAACCCCCTCCTCTAGCCCTTTAGACAACAGACATCAACTTTTAGAAGCAAAGATTTCAAGGGGGTGGGAGGGGGTTGTTTGGTGCATTAAGAGAAACGAAAATGAATTCAATAAAAAGATATCTAACTGTGCCAGGAGGTGGAATTTTCATGTCTCTGTTCCAGAGTTACAGTCAAGTGGTTTAGGTGAGCTTTATGAAAATGAACAAAATAATAATATCCCATCTTATCCAAATACTGGGTAAAAGAACTCTAGATCCTGCTAATCATGGTGCTATTTCAAGGTATTAAGGCATGTACAAGAGTGTGAGTGTAGGAAGCAAAATTATCAAAAGAGCAAACCCATTAAATAGACAAAGATTTTTTTACTGTGTATGTACAAAATTAGATTTTTAAAAAATCTTATAGTATGTATGTCTAGAATCAAAATCCTATATAATAAAAGGTAATATGTAAATTAACCCTCATGCCCTCAAAAGATGGCTGCCTAAGACCAGGTTGGCAAGGGGGTTAGTGAGGGCGATGACTAAATGACTGAACAAGCAGGCTGTGTGGGGTGACCAGGCCATCAAGGGGGTTAGTGAGGGATGGCCAAACAACTGAACAGCAGGCTGCGTGGGGTGACCAGGCTGGTAGGGGGGGCCATGAGGGGTGACCAGGCCAGCAGGGGGGTCAGTTGGGAATGACCAGGCCAGCAGGGGAGCAGTTGGGGGAGACCAGGCCGGCATGCAGAGGCAGTGAGGGGCGATCAGGCCAGCGGGGGTGGGTGGCAGTTACGGGCGACCAGGCAGGCAGGCAGGTGATCGATTAGGAGCCAGAGGCCCAGGATTGTGAGCGGGATCCTGGATTGGAGAGGGTTCAGGCTGGGCTGAGGGGTAGAGGGTGCAGGCTGGGCTGAGGGTACCCTCCCCCCACTGCCTCCACCCCCGTGCACAAATTTCATGCACTGGGCCTCTAGTAAAATATATAAATGGTGCTGATTTTTTGAGTCCTTTCTCACCATCCAAGGCAAAAGTGGTATCTTTTAATCCTAGCGGTGATCATTCTGCTCAAATAAATTGGCGTCCTTATGCATTGATTCATTTTACGTAAACAATTTCATTAAACAATGTGACATGGAGAAGGGAGAGTAAAATGAGGTAAGAAAGATTTCAAAGAAGTACTCAGTGATTTATCAAGGTGTATGGCAAGGTACCTCATTTTACAAACACACACAGACACTTGGACATCCTACCGCACAACAGTGAAGAATTTACAATCATCTCTTTCTTCCTCTTCCCTCCATCCTCTCTCTCTCCAAGGAAGATTATTATTCCTGAAAAAATAATTTCATTAAGTCAACTGATCCTTTGTATACTATACTCAAGGAATTATATAGAAAAGCCAGGAAAAAATAGTTTTCTAAATGAATAACTCCATAAGATATATTATTTTGGGTGCGTGTATTTAAATGTTATTCTGTGTATGTACACCTTTGTGAGTGCTTAAGGTTTATATGAGAACAAAGCAAACATTGCATCTTCCTGCTTTTTCTGACAAGTGGTAGGAACTCTTAACAAAGCAAATGTTCTGCTGATGTCTGAGAAATCTGAGATCGACATTTTGCCTGAAAAAAAAAAAAGAAAGATGTGAATTATTAATTTTTTAAATTTTGTGTCAGCATATCGGGAAGAAATTTACTTAGTATGGGGTTCATGCCTTTAACTTCTTGAAATAGAACACCCTGGTTGTCTATCATTTTATCATATATGTTGTTATCAATCATATGGGAGACTTATACCCAGTAAAGGTTTATCTGTGAACAGACTATGGTAAAATCAGCATCCCACATTCTGACATAATATATCTTGGAGGCCATCAAATCCACATATACAAGAGGTACATCCTTAGACAGAATTTCACCAGAGTTATCTGGTTTTGCAGATACTAATTTTAAAGTAGCAACAATAATAGCTGATGCTTACTGAGAGCTTCCTGTGTTTCCAGCAATATGCAAAGTATTTTAAATGCAGAATTTCACTGAGTCCTCAACGCCACCCTGTGGGGCAGTAATTATGAAACTCCCCTTTCCTAATGATGAAATGGATCTAGAGAGTAGTTAGCAATTTTCCTAAGTTCAGGCAGCCAGCCAGTAACTGGCAGAGCTAGGATTTGAACCTCGGACCATCTCTCAGTGACTGCATTATAAAACATTGCATAACACCATTTTCCAGTAAATTCTAAGCAGGTTATATTACATTTCTCTCTAAAAGACACTATATTTTTTAAAATTTGTCACGTTCTCTGCTCTGAGGATTTTGCTGTCACAGTAAGACCTAAAACAATAACATTAAGTCATTAACACATGGGACAGCCCTAAGAAGCTCCAAGAGAGTAATGGATAGTAAAGAATGACTATCCATCAATAACAGGAGGCATTGCCATTATTTTAGTGAAAATTGTAGAGATGATGAAAACATCTTATATGAAGAGAATGAGAAATAATTAAAAGGAAGCATCAGACAACTATTTGACAAAGTGTAGTATTTCAAACTGGTGATAAGACCAATGTTCATTCTTTCAAAATATTTTGTCTCTTTCTATGCATTTCAGTTACATATGTTTATATAGAGATTAAATACACATTTGTGTAAAAGGTTTTCTATATGTTTGCATACAGGTCATGTTTACACAAGGTTGATATTCTTTTGTATGTTATACCTATAAATAACTGTATGGATCACTATATGGGGTCAACGTTGGTGAACCACAGGGTTCATACATTGAAGTATCTTTTTAGTTATATGTGTGTATGCATTTCTAAAGAAAATACGTGCTAATGGAATAATATATGTGTTTCTTACATTTCTGCATATATGTAATCACATTAATATGTTTAAGATGTCTCCATCTCTTCCTCCAAGACCTTGCTGACAATTTGATCCTTTCTTTTGGCCCTGGTCCTTTTACACTGCATGTGTTAGCATGCAGAAGCCTTCAAGTTCCAACAAAGCTAAAAAACTGTAATGCCAGCCAGATCTTAGCATCTCTCACACGGTCCGCTTCGGCAGTCCAGGAGCTCGGAACAGCAGTCATTTGCTAATAACTGGCTCAGAAACAGAATACTTGGCAGGGAAGAGAGTGAGCCGGGGAGGTGCTGGTGTGGAGAAAGCCCAGAGGAGTCATGATGTGGGAAACTAGTCATTAAGCTGTGTGCACGCTGCACATTGGGCAGCACCATCCTGTCTTGAAAGAGAAGCCCCCTTTCTGTTTTGTTTTAAGCTCATGTTTCACAGTTAATCTGTGTGTAGTCCTATTAAAAGGAATGTTGGACAAATGGCTGCCTTCTATGATTTGTGTAGAAGAGGTACCAGCAGAATCCAAAGTATTGTCAGTGCCATCTGAGAACCCTGTGGTTTAATAGACATGGCTTGAAATAATAAAGCCTAACATTCTAGAGTGTGAATCAGAAGGCAGACACAGCCCTCTCAAGTTACAGAATGATTCTTTGGATATTTGCCACTTTAAAGTTAAAGGGATGAAACTCTGTGTTCTTTCTACTATTGATTCTAGAAACCTGAATACCTAGCCTACTTTGTGGTTGTTGTATGTTATTTTATATTATTCTGACTCCTTAAACTATCCCTGAGGTTTAGTTATATTTTCCCCATTTTACACATTAAGTTAATGGAGACTCAGAGTGATTAGTAATTTGGCTAAGGTCATAGTTATTAACAGAGTGGTGGTGAGATTTTTACCTAAATGTGTCTGATGCCAAATCCTGTACAAAGAAGACTAATTATAAATTGGGCTGATTGCTTGATTTTTCTATAACAATCTTCTCTGTACATCTCTTCTGCCTGATACATGGTGTGAGTACACTATTGCTCAATGCTTTGCATGTCTGAATAGGCATTTCCCACACTTTCTAATGAAATAATATGACCTTATTTGAACAGTACATGTAACGTTAGGAAGGAAGCACAGCTCTTCTGGCTTGAGCCATTTAAATCTCTAACTTTTGTTTCTGATATTTCAAAAACTAAGACTTTGTTTTAGAGGACAAAATAGTGATTGTTATTAATACAAAATTTTGAAATAACTGGTATTACATAGGCATAATTTATGTTCCATTATAGGAACCTTTGCATATTTTAACATCTCTAATGTTATATACTGGTCTGCTTGCCAGCCCTAAGAGAGAAGGGATATACTGGTTGAGAAAAGATTTAAAACAATTGACCCTAGAACTATGTGAGCAAAAGAAACATGGAACATAAATTCAAAAATAAAGACATTTTCAAATGTCATCCTGTTGGTGAAATTTTCCTCTTGTGAGATTTAACTAATAATATTCTCTCTTCTTCAAACTTGATTTTTTTATTTCACTTCATTTTTCTGTTATTGACTCTCAGTTTCAATGGAGTTGAGACAGTCTACTTTGCTATCACGCCCCCTCTTTTTTTTTAATATATTTTATTGATTTCTTACAGAGAGGAAGGGAGAGGGATAGAGTTAGAAACATTGATGAGAGAGAAACATCGATCAGCTGCCTCCTGCACACTCCCCACTGGGTATGTGCCTGCAACCAAGGTACATGCCCTTGACCAGAATCGAACTTGGGACCCTCGAGTCCACAGGCCGACGCTTTATCCATTGAGCCAAACCGGTTAGGGCAATCACGCCCCCTCTTATGACAGGTAGCCTATTATGTAGATGCTCTGATTTTCAAAAGAAGAAAATGAAGCCCAAGAAAAAGAATCGAGACAAGGCATTAAGAGACTATGAGAGTTCTGTGAAATAGGCAAATTGTGCCTGAAAAAGAGTCACAGTCAAATGCTCAGGGTTATTCTTGTAAGAGTAGAGGCCTGGTGCACAAGAGTGGGCCTAAGCTGGCATTCGGACATCCTTAGCGCTGCTGCTGAGGCAGGAGAGGCTCCTGCCACCACCACTGTGCTCGCCACCAGTGAGCGGCTTCTGGCTGAGTAGCGCTCCCCCTGTGGGAGCGCACTGACCACCAGGGGAAGCTCCTGTGTTGAGCATCTGCACCCTGGTGGTCAGTGCGTGTCATGGCAACTAGTCATTCTACTGTTCAGTCAATTTGCATATTAGCCTTTTATTATATATGATGATGATTAGTTTTTTGGTTTTTGAAATGTGAATTTTTTATCCTGCAAATTTCATGAGTATAAAAGAACTAGACACTTGTCTTCCAATGTGACAAGAATTTTGGAAAACATTTTCCCTTGAGGATGCTAAGCAAAATTATTACCATTAAAACAAAACATTTTCTGTATCTAGGTTTATGCTGTTTTTAAAAAATACTGAAATGTCATCTCATCCTCTTGTGAAATCCATCTTAACTTGCAAAACCCTGCTACTCTGCTATGCCCCAAGGTGAAGCTTCCTGATTTCCATTTCATCCCCAACTCCAGTTCACTTCCACCAGACAAAATTAATTACAACTTCTTTTTCCTTCTTACTGTATATAACTAATCCTTTTGTTTTGTACTATTCAGCTCTGCATTGTATTATATAGTCTGACTTCTGGGCTAAAATGTAAAGACCTTTTTCAATCTGTCTACCCACCCACAAACCTTACATGCCTGGCATACAGTGGTTGTATAGTTTTTGTTAACATTTAGGCTGATTTGAATGATAATTCCCAGCTAAACCTCAGGTTAGTTTTACAAAGTACAGAGTTAAGTACAAGACTGGGATTATTTAACAAATTCAGATCTTCTAGTTCTATGTACCTAAATGTCCAAAGCTACCCTGCAAAGTTATGCTGAGACCACTTCAAAAGTTCCTTGTAGGACAATTGGCCCTGTCTAAAATGTCCATGGGGACATCTGACCCATGCCAACCCATCTACCTAGTCCCATGTGTCATTACCAGCTACTAGACTACCATGGCAAGAAGAGTTATTATTGTCAATACAGCCACAACAGTTATTGGACCAATAGAACATGATAGTGTTTTTCATGTTTTAATCCTATAAACCAAAAGTATACTAGTAAATAAACATTATGGAATAGTTAAATCCAGGGATATTTTCTCAGTGTAGACATTTTGGTCAGAATCCAATATCAAGGACCTTTTGTCATGGAATACATGTCTCCATGGATGATTCTGAGAGGGTCAAATGACCATTCATCCACAAGCTGCCTGGGAAGCTTTTAGCAATACAGTCCCATGTACCTCACACTCCGCAGCACTTTCTGATGCCTATATTTTCAATAAGATCCCCTGTGTCAGTATTGATGCACAGCCAGGCTTGGTAAGTATTGGCTGTAGGTAAAGCAAAATTAAAAAAAAGTATTATTCACTTGAATTAGTCAAATAATGCATATTGACCTCCAATTTCACATAGTGTACAAAATAGTGTTTATTATTGCTTCTTCCATTAAGATAGAAGTTGCATGAGAGCAGAACACTTCTCTCTTGCTTACTTTTAACATTCAATGTCCAGCATAGGAAAAACATGGCCACCTCCTAATTTGTCTCTTCTTATTCCATTCAGTGGCAAGAATGATTTTTTAAATCAAGGGCTGATTATATAATTTCCTGCATATCAGCCTAAAACTCCTTTTCTGTTACACGCATTTGGTTTGGGTTTCAAACATTAATATGCATCCAAATAAGTTACAGGGCATAAAATATATTACTTTATCAGTTCGGCCAGAGATTCCTTTCCATTTAACCTTGGCTAGGGGCCAATAGGGCAGCTCCACAAGTAATTTTAATCACAGCCAATGTTGAAAACATTCACTTTAAGAAAAGATAGTCATGATATCTTGATATGGCTCACAAGATACTTCAAAATTGGACCTCAATTCATGCCCCAGTTTCTTTCTCATAAGACATTAAACTTCCTGCCCTAACCGGTTTGGCTCAGTGGATAGAGCATTGGCCTGCAGATTGAAAGGTCCCAGGTTCGATTCTGGTCAAGGGCATGTACCTTGGTTGCGGGCACATCCCCAGTGGGAGGTGTGCTAGAGGCAGCTGATCGATGTTTCTCTCTCATAGATGTTTCTAACTCTCTATCCCTCTCCCTTCCTCTCTGTAGAAAATCAATAATATATATATATATATATATATATATATATATATATATATATATATATAACTTCTTGCACATGTCTGATTAGACTACCTATAATTTCCCAAACAAAAAATCATCTTCACTCTTACCTGAGAATGAGGAATTATTTACAATTCTTAGGATACTTTTCTATCTCATCACTGCTCTTCAATGAAGTTGTAATTATGGCTTTAGGCCTAGTCCCAAAAGTACCCATGCTATAAAGCTACTTGCTTCCCCTACAATTAATTACTCTCTTCACTATACTCCTCAAAATAATCTATGCTTTTGTAGCATCTGTTTCATGATATAATGTTGTTAGTCTCTCTCATTTAAAGATTGTGAACTTGTTAAAGCACATGCATTTATATATTTATGGGCATGTTTCATTGTTATATCACTATATTTTTAAATATTGATTGGCATATGATAATGCTCAATCAATAATTGCTTAATTTTATTAACAATATTTTACAATTGAGGATATGCACATACTTAACAAGATACTTGACATTATAAGTGCTAATTATGAGTCTATAATAATAATTAGCAGCAGTTTGGTGAGTACAAACAAGTTGAAGTTAATTATGTATGTTATTTAAAAATAATAGTTTGGTAATTTTTTGCATCTAATTTTCTAAATAATAGCTTCATCTCTCTTTTGTTTTCTTTAATTCCTCTTTATTAGTCAGCCAAGACAGCAAGAGAATCCATTTATATCTTAAATCCTCTGGGGCCATGTATTTCCATAAAAAACAATCAAATTAGAAAGGTGAGCCTAAGTGTTAAATGTTTTAATTGGCACTTTATAAATGTTTCTAAATGAATGCCTGAATAAATTATTATAGTGGAACTGTGATAAGTCAGGTAGTTACAAAGAGAAAATACCAGTGAAATATTTTAAGCTTTAAAAAATTTAATTTAACTTTTGGCTATGTTAGTGTTTTACAAAAAAGTGTGATTTAAGATGTCTTATAATAACAATCCAATCTATTTTGTTCTTTTTCAAAGTGGGAGGGGATTTCTTACCAGACAGCTTATTAAAAGTAATAGAAATGGATTAAACAATTTATTTTATGATATTAAAAATATTTTGAGGTTATAAAGCTTTAAAAGTTTTATAGCCAATGACAATTATAAGAGTTTTGTTTTGTAGAGATATCATTTATAATGCTAGTGAAATTGAATATAAAATACAAACCATTGTTAATGTCATTGAATTTTTCATTTTCTAAAATCACTACATTTTTTCTAATCCTGGAGGATATGTGTATTTTTTTTAAACTGATTGTAGAGAGAGGAAAGAATAGAGAGATAGAGGTAGAAACATTGATGTGAGAGAGAAATATTGATAGGCTGCCTCCCGTACTCACCCTAACCAAGGATCGAACCAGCAACCTGGATATGTGTCCTGACATAGGAATTGAACCCACCACCTTTTGGTGTACAGGGCAATGCTCTAACCAACTGAGCCACACCTGCCAGGGCTAAGATCACTACTTTTGAAAGCACTATTCTAATAATCTCCAAACCTATGAAAGTTATAACACAATCTATGAATTTGAAGTAATTAAATTCCTAAATTCTATCAATCCCAATATATTATCACCCAATATATTAACTTGAAGTAATTAAATTCCTAAAATCTATCAATCATTAAAACTGAGAATGACTACTGTGATAGACCAGACAATTCCACTCACATAAAATATTACACAAGTGATTTTAAAAACTTTCTGATGACTACTATACAGTGAAAAGCTTCCTACTCTTAAAATGGATTTATGTATAAATACATTAATATATTCTAACATGCTTTGTTGATTAATTAGCAGATAATTCAAATATCCAAAAGCTTGCATGTAGATGGCTTTTCAAGGGTACTGTGTAAGGTTTTTCCTTTCTTCATTCTTTAAAGTTAAAAGCTAAAAAGTGACACATCCATTATTTCCTCATGCCATAGTAAGCCCCATAAGTTATATCAAACTGTACAGCATATTCCATTTAGGGTGGAAAATAAATAATTTTGCTATGTGTCTAGGAGTTACATTAAGTCACAATACAGCAATATTTTCTCTGAATCTACAACTAAGACCAAAGGATCTGTTATCTTTAGGACTCATGTGGGCATTTGTCAGGTTTCAAGTCCATTTCATCTCCTAAGGACCGGTAAGCTAATCACAGTGAAAGTATACACACACTCTTTTTGCTTCTGCTCACCATTGTTTTGCTGAAATTGTCAGGATTTCTGTGATGTTCCCTTAAGTAGGAAAATGCTTAGACCTACTTTTTCATCTTTTTTTTAGTTTCAAATTATTTTTATTACAAATAGAATCATGTTTCAGTAATAGAGATAATTTTTATATTATTACACCTTTTGAAAGTTGTATTTCCCTCTTAAAGGATATTGCCCTTTAGTATCTTTAGCTTTGGGTGTTTTATTTGAACTTTTAAAATATTTTTATTAACTCATTTAGTAGGGCATATGCATTTATGTCAGCACAACGTTATTAATATTCAAATATGATTATTTTTTGGTGATAGTTGTCTTTTCATTATCTTTCTTAGGGTCTTACTATGAAAATCCAGTGCACAAATGGCAGTCATTTCCATAACATGCAGGGACAAAGAATGTTCTTTCACTGTCATCTGTAGGTACAATATTCTAAGCCTTGAATTGTTTGTAAAAATTTTTAGAGTGATTCATCTGTCTTGATCTCAGTCTTTATTCAAGTTCTCTCCTTGTAATGTCACATTATTGGACACTAGATATATATTTTCATGTAAAAGATTCAAATTTTATTCATTAGGGCAAAGTCCTGATATTAAGAAATTTTAAGCTGGATAGTTGGTGGCATACGGAGTGACAGGGATTATAGTTACCTCCAAGAACCTGGAGAGAAGCTTTTTAAAAATGTTTTCTGGTGGTAATTATTTAAATAAATCCATAATAGAAGGAGACGAAATTTATATGAGATTGCCTGGAATTTTTTTGAATTATAGTTTCATTGATGATCTTAACGGAATTAAAAGAAATTTATCAATGAAGGAGTGTAGCTGGCCTAGGAAAATATGTTACAGAGAAGGCAATTTCTTCAGATGTACGTGCATCAGAATCCAGCACAGAGAAATATAGGATATAGGCAATTCTCAACCTATCATCTTCTGTAATAAATCAGTTAATTGTATCCTGCTTGGTATATCAGTTTTATGTGAATTCAGCTACTATAATTGGACCAAAAATAATTTATTGCTTGTATACATACTGATACATTTTAGAGCCTAGATCTTCAAGGCTTGGACCACTCTTTCCATTACCAACCTATCACATACCTCTATTTATAATTTAAGAAAAATTGCAACGTCATGTCTCACATCTTACTTTACAAGCTTTTTAAGTTTAGCTAAACTGTTTCAACTAGACTATTTACTAGTAAATATGCATATAATTTTCTAGTTTCATCCTTCTTAGAGATGAAGACTGCTTTTTGTGAAAATATTTTATGATTGATTTACACAAGGTACTTGTCCTGCATTACTCATAAAGATACAATAAGAACATACAGGAAGTGTGAATAGAGTCAAGTATGCTGTGAAAACAAAGATTAGTGGATCATGTTGCAAACTAAAGACAGAAAAGCCATGAAAAATACAGCTTAAGGTCAACATGCACAAAACATAATTGGTGCTAGATTTTGACTAATTAGATTTTGTGTGGCATGAGATGAAAAAGGTTGAGAATTGCTGTTACAGATGATTTACCTAAAAGCAATCCCTGAAGTATCAAGCTGATCTATACCAAATTGTAGGTCAGAAAAAATATAAAAATTCTTTAAAAGGAGATCAAAAAATGCAAACACTTTGCAATGTAGCATTCACAGTATTCAGAATACATTAAAAGTTACAAAACATACAAAGAAGCAGAAAAAAATCGAGTATATCTATTAAACTATAAGACAGCTTTGAAAGATAATTAATAAAAATTGATCAGCATCTTGGCACACTGGTGATAAACAAAATATAAAAAGATAAAAATTACTAACAGCAGGAATTATTGGGGCTACACCATGACATAATCTACATATATTAAAGGGATAAAAGAAAATAGTATGGCAACTTTTTGCCAATAACTTTAGCAACCTACATGAAACAGACACAATTCTTGAGAGAAGGAATTCCTTAAAAATTTATTCCAGAAGAAATAGATAAACTGAATAGCTCCATAACTACTATTGAGATTAAAGGACTAAATGGTTTCAGGGGTAATTTCTGCCTATTATTTTAAAAATAATAGCAATCCTTAAAATTCTACTAAAAATTAAAGATATGGGAATATTTCTCACTCTTTCTATAAGATAAGCATTGTGGAGGGAAAAAAGAAAAAGAAAAATACAGACCTATAGCTCTCATGAACATAGATGCAAAAATTCTTAACATTATTTAATAAATCAAATTCAAAAATATGTCAAATATAAATGCCATGATAAAGTAAGACTTTTTATAAATTTTAAAATTTGATTAACATTTGAAAATCAGTAAATGAAATTCCTATCATATTAAATTTAAAAATAATTTTTTTTATTTCAATAGATGCAGAAAAAATGTGACAAAATCTAACATTTACTCCCAATAAAATACAAAATACTAGAAAGATTAAGGTAACTTAAACTGGGAAAGTAAATCTGTGAAAACCTACATTCAACAGGATATTTTCCTCCAAATATTAAAAAAAGGGCAAAGACACTCATTTTTTTTTCCAGGTTTTTTGGCCAGTACAATAATACAAGCATGAGGAATAAAGCCACCTAGCTTGGAAAGGAAATCTATTTTTGATAAAAGATGGCAGGGTCATCTATTTAGAAAATCTTATGGGAACTAAGTAAATTGTGAATTTAGCTAGACTGCATAATGCAATATTATTAAACATGTTCAAATTTTTTTTCTACATATAGTAGCACTTAACAACCAGTAATAGAAACAAGAAATAAAGTAATATCATTTACAATAGCATGAAAACTATGAAACTCTTAGATAAAAATCTGTCAAGAGACACAACCTATTGGATGAATAAGACAAAAATATTACTGAGAAATATTTAAAAAGACCTAAATAAAGTAGAGGTATATCAAGTATAGGGGTCAGAAAAATTAATAATTCTCTTCAAACTGATCAAGAGATTCAAAACAATGCCAATACAAATTTAAGCAGATATTTTTTCAATTTAAAAATGGAAAGAACTAAAATTACCAAAAGAACATTGAAAATGGAGAATAAATTTTAAAGACTCTTAGGAACTGACTTTAAGATATTTTAAAGCTGCAGTAAACAGGCAATGTGGTACTGGAATGAAGGCTGACAAAGGTGGTCAACATAGAAGTATAGAGATGTGATAAGGATGGAAAATAAGTATAAGGAAATATGCTTAATATAATTAGTTATTAGAAAAAATGAAAATTATGAAAACAATGAGATGCCACTATACATCCATTAGTATGGCTAAAATATAAGGATTGACCATACCAAGTGTTGCAAGAGGATATGTTTCAACAGAAATTCTCAGACACCGCTGGTAAGAATGTGAAATGGTATAACCACTTGCTAAAACTATTTCAAAGTTTCTTAAAAATTAAATATATACCTATCATATGACCCAGGCATTCTACTCACAACTGTTAACCTAGGAAAAAATTTAAAACATATATCCAAACAACAACTTGTATATTAATGTATATTGCAGATTTATATATAATAGTAAAAATCTGTAAACATTGCAAATGTCCATCAAACGATGAATTGATAAACTCTGATGCATTCATACAATGCAAAATCATCAGCAATAAAAGATAACAAAACTACTGATACAAATAAAAAATGCATAAATCTCTATATATAAAAGCTAAGCTACTGGAATACTGGAATGACAGAAACAACCAGAATGACCAGTCACTATGTTGCGCACTGTGGCTGGTCAACCAGCCCGATCAGGGGGCAGCCCCTTCCCCTGACCGGCCCTGGCTGGATCGGGGGCTGGGCCAGCCAGCCAACCTCCCATGGTGCCTCCTCCCAGCTGGCTAACCGGATTGCACCTGTGCACAAATTCATGCACCGGGCCTATAGTCTTAAAATAATTGTGTTGAGACAGACCTTCTGTAAAAGAATATATATTGTGTTTTTGATGATGACATTATATAAATTTCTAAGACGATCAAATTAATCTACAGCGACACAAAGAAAATCAATGGTTGTCTGGGGGCACCGAGAGAAAGGAACTCCCAAAGAAATTTTGGGACTTATGGATACATTAATTAACTTGATTGTGTTTATACTTTCACAGGTATATATATGCGTTAAAACTTGTCAAATTTACTTTTATATATGTGTGTTTTTCACATGTTAATTAAAAATTAATAATGCGGTTAAGTGATTAATCTGGGAACTTCATATGCATACATGCATAACCCATGGACACATAAATAGAGGGGTGGAGGCCTGGGAGGGGTGGGTATGAGGTGGAGAGTGTCAAGGGGGAAAAAAAACCCATAAACAAACAAAGGGGACATCTGTAATACTTTAAACAATAAAGATAAATATAAAAAAAACAAACACAGAATTAGCCTGACTGGTGTGGCTCAGCAGTTAAGCTTTCACCCAGGAACCAAGAAGTTGCCAGTTCAATTCCTGGTCAGGGCACATGCCCAGGTTGTGGGCTTGATCCCAGGGGCTACCAGTTGTGTAGGAGGGAAGCAGGGGATGATTTCTCTCTCATCGATGTTTCTATCTTTCTATCTCTCTCCCTTACTCTCTCTCTACAAATCAATAAAAACAACTTATAAAAAGAGGTTACTTAAAAAAACCAAAATCATTAAAAAAGATATAGTTAAAATAATAGAAAGCAAATAAAATTATTAGGTATAAATTTAAGTCTTTTCAAAAAAATGATTCTCCAAAATGCTCTGGAATGCCATATATTTAATAACCTCAAACTCTACCACACTCAATGTAAAAAAGTAATATGAGATGGATTTTAGATATAACCTAGAAGTCTAAAATTATAGTTTCTAGAAAAAATCTTAGGATATTATCTTTTGGACTTTGGAGTAGGCAAATATTTTTTTACACAGGACAAAATAAAAACTAACCATAAAAATAATAAATTAGATATCATTTAAAATCAATATTGTCATAGAAAACGTTTAACAAAATGAATAGGCAAACCATGAACTGAAAGAAAATGTTTTCAATGTGTATATTTGACAATGGATTGGGGTTGAGAGGATATTTAAAAAGTCCTCCTAAATGTTAATAATAAAAACTATTTAAAAATGGGTAAACATTGGACCAGATACTTTACAAAGTACTGTACCTGAATAGCTAGAAATCCATGGAAAAGTGTTCATAAGTCATCAGGGAGGTTAAAATGAAAAGCAATGAGATGTCATATGTTTATTGCTAAGACAAAATAAAATATAAAAATGAAGTAAAAAGCTAAACCTTGATATCACCAAATTTTGGGAAGGATGTAACACAACTAAATTCTTATACATTGATGGGTGGGGAAGATATTGCTAGTTTCTTATAAAATCATACCTACATCTATCTCACAATCTAGCAAATTCTCTCAAGTGTATTTTCTACTGATAAGTAAACACATCCACAAAAAGACTTCAACATAAACATTCATAAAAATTTTATTCAGAATATTCAGAAACTGGTAACAATTCAAATGTCAATCAACAAGAGAATGAATGACATTAAGGTATATTCACACAAAACAAAAGAAATGAATGACTGATAGGCATAGCAACGTGGATGAATATATGCAGCAGTAATGAGCAAAATAATTCTACACTAACTAGTACCTATCTTATGATTTTCGCTTTACAAATTCTAGCACGGATAAAACTAACCTATGGTGACAAATATCTTAACAGATTTGCCCCTGAAGAGGGGCATGAGGAATCTTTCTTTTGTGATTTAAATATTCTATATTTTGATATGAATGTGTTTTCAAAATTATCACACTGTTTCATTAAGGGCAATGTATTTGGCTAAGTATACTTCAGGAAAGCAGGGAATTTTTCAAACTTTGTATGTTTTTCTAATATCTAAAAATTATTCTAAATTGAGTTTTAAAAATCTTAATCATAAGTAAGGAAGTCACATACCATGTGCTTGCTCCCTAGCTCCAATTTGTCTACACCAATAAGTCTTTTTTCACATAATGTTGTGCTTCCTAATTAGAGACTGTAAGTTATTAGAGTTGTATAAAAATCATTAGAGGATTAATTTAAAAGCCTATAATGCTGGCATGTGTCACCACAAGAAATATCTTTCTCTACAAATTGTCTGAAAATGTAATTAACCAAATATCTGTTGTTTTTCAATTTAATTTTTCTTAAATAATACACATACATAGTTAAAGAGGTCAAATAATCCTGAAAGGCTTCTAAGAAAAAAACAGCCCCACTGCTTCTGTCTTCCAAAATAAATGGAATTATCTACTCTAGGTAGATTCTATTGCCTATTATCTACCTTGTATGGTATTTAGAAATTCTCTTTCTTACATACATGCACCATCCCTACTTCTGCTATTTCCTTTATATTAAGGTTTAATTTAGAGCAGTGATGGCGAACCTTTTGAGCTCAGCGTGCCGGCATTTTGAAAAACCTTAACTTAACTCTGGTGCCGTGTCACATATAGAATTTTCTTGATATTTGCAACCATCGTAAAACGAAGATTTATATTTTTGACATTTATCTTATATATTTAAATGCCATTTAACAAAGAAAAATCAACCAAAAAAATGAGTTTGCGTGACAGAGGTTCGCCATTACTGACTTAGAGTATTATCCTACACAATAAAGAGGTAATATGCTAATTAGACCACCAAACGGAACGATCTTCCAGGACAACCTTCTGGAATGACCTTCCAGAACAAGCAGTGGGCAGGGCCTCAGGGCCGTGGGGCCAAGAGTCAGCCGGGGCTGCCAGGGCCGAGCCCCAGCCCCTTGCCCAAATTTCATGCATCAGGCCTCTAGTAGTATATATTTATAACCACTGCGTAGTTTATTTCTTGAATATTTTGGTTTATCCTGAAGTTAATATTTTTATTGCCTTAAATTTTTTACACATCTGCTGGTATTTCCTCCTAATATACTTTAAAATATATTTCAAAAGCTAGCAATATTTTCTTTCCAGTGCTCCACCAGATAAATCAACATTTTAAATTATAGTCTTTTACCAACTTTTACCCCCTCCACTTCCTCCTAGAGCTGTCTTCCAGCAGCAAATCTGGAAAGATTGCTGTTGATGTCCAGAGTACAGCTGCTATCCTGAGAAGTGGCTTTCATTCCTCTTGCTGGCTCCCATATCATGATCCCTAGTCTTTCTCTTTCAACTTCTCTCATGTCTTTCTATTCTCTTTGCTCTTGTAAGTTTTTTTTTCTCCTGTAATTTCAGTTAGGTTTGGAATAGGGTAAAAAGATGAGCACCTGTGGTCACTGCGCCGTGTTTAGACAAACTTCCTGAGCATGTGCTCTGTTTTATTCTCTATCATTGTTCTTTTAATAAGTAAAATACCAGGTCTAACAAGAATGAATGGACAAATTATTTTGTTTGAAGCACATCACTCATTCGTGATGTATGAAAAAATGGCAATCAATGAAAGTATTGAGTCAAGGACACAGACTTATTATCGCCCAACCCAAGCTAAATACCACTATGGATCCATTTTTACATGTGTTAATTATTATACGATTAGTGCTTTATGTTAAAGTGAAAGTCAATTACCCTTAAAATAGAGTATCTGGAAAGGGTAACATCATGCTCTTGTTATAGAGAAACATCTATGATTAAAAGTACTTAAGCACTTGCAAGCTACATGAACATAAGCATATTCTGATTGTTATACAGAAAATGGAATTAAAAGTACCTATACTGTTATTTTGAAGGGGAAAAAAGTTATCTATAGAAAATAATTTTAAATTAAATTTTGATTAAGAACAGTTTTGTTGACCCGTGATGTTAAACAAAAAGATCAATGCCATTAACTGGAGTGATTTGTCGCAACAAATGGAAAGTAACATTGAAATTATTATTTTTTTTCCTTTCTGGAAAAAGAATAAGTATAAGGAATAAGGCTTGGAAGGCAGATAGAATTGAGCAGCTATATGGGGAAGGGGGAAAGGAGAGCTAGATAATCTGAAAAGAAATATGGAAGTGAGAGCTAGATAATCTGAAAAGAAATATGAAGGCACCAATTTCATGTCTTAAGGAAGTTCAGAAGGGAGTATCAGGGGTGGGCAAACTTTTTGACTCGAGGGCCACAATGGGTTCTTAAACTGGACTCAGAAGAAGGAGCTGCGGCCGTGTTTCCCGATGTTGCCATGTTAACACTGCTGCTGGTGAAGGAGCAGAGCGGAGAGCAAGAGAACCCTCTGCTCTTTCTGCTCTGCGGGCCGGATAGAACAGCCAAACGGGCCGGATCAGGCCCGCGGGCGGTAGTTTGCCCACGGCTGGAGTAGAGCCTACTTCTTGGTTGCATCATGACAGTCACTAGACTATTTAAGTACTGTCATTGCAATGAATTTCAATGTATTTATATTTTGTTTGCAAATACAATTAATTTACGTGCGTACCAAAATAGTTTTGAGGTGTGTGCCATTGTCTGAAATATATGGATGTGTTCCAATTCTTTTCATGATGCATGTAGAGCCATGTGCTATTTAGTAAATAGCTAAATAATAAAACCCATGAGCTGATTTTGTCTCAAAGGACATCTAATAAGAGTAAAAATGAAGTGTTATAATAGCCATGTGTCTTTATTTTTTAGGAGAGGAATTAATTTTCAGCTTAGCCAGGGGTGGGCAAACTTTTTGACTCGAGGGCCACAATGGGTTCTTAAACTGGACCGGAGGGCCGGAACAAAAGCATGGATGGAGTGTTTGTGTGAACTAATATAAATTCAAAGTAAACATCATTACATAAAAGGGTACGGTTTTTTTTTTTTTTTTTTAGTTTTATTCATTTCAAACGGGCTGGATCCAGCCCGTGGCCCATAGTTTGCCCACGGCTGGCTTAGACCATTAAAAAAAAGCATGTTTAGAGAGCAGAGATGAAGAAGAGAGAAGCAGTTCGCCAGAGCACTCAGCATGAAGACAAGTGGCGGGCCAAAGCTCAATGGGCAGAAAGACATATGGGATGCACAAAAGTAGGTTTACAGTTGTTCATATGGCAAATAAGACAAACGGTGTTTCACACACCACCACCATAAACCTACTTTTCCACACACCAGTACAACAAGCAACTAGGGACGGCATACTGTGGAGCATATTGGAAGGACCCCATATATTTGATAAAGGTTCTAAATTAAAACTAAAAACTAAAGCAGATGGTCAATTTTAAGTAAATACTAGTCAGCACCATTATGCTAAGAGGCACATACAGCATAGAATTCTATAGAACACACACACCAAACAAAACACATGAAGCATAGACAACAGTGTTAACGAATGTGTGCAACATAAAGAGAAGGTAAAACTGGACCAAATACAATGTATAAATTTTCTGATTTTGAGTCTTATAGATTCCTTGGAGAAAGGTAGAAATTCTTATAAAAATTCCCTTTATATATATACAATTTATAATTACCTTGTAAAAGTTCATTATATAGAAAACTAGATATTATTATCACTTCCTGGAGATCAGATACGCTCAACTAGTCCTTAAATCCATCTTCATGTATTTATGAGGTACTGTTGTATTTAGATATCTGTACTAGATGGACAGCATATGTCTATTGGCATATATAGTTTCTGGTACCAAAAGTGGGCAGAACTACATAAGCAGTATTCTATATGGGAAGCTGCTCTGGTGAGATGTACTTATGGATGGACATGTTCTATGTTTCCCATAAAAAACTTGTATTTGTTTTTAGCGTCAGAATAACCTTAGAAGTCAGAAAACCAGAGTTTGGGCCCAAAGTCTCAGGTTTGCAGACATCTTACAGGTTGTGTTTATTGCCTATGTCATTATTTCATGATTAGAGTTGCTGAGCTAGATATGAGTAGTGAATTCACAGATGAGCCAATGGATTCAGAGAGAAGGGCAAAGTCAGAATATAGGCAAGAGTGCTATGGCAAAGTTCTGAACTTGAAAATCTTGAAAACTAAAAATTGAAATCGAATAAAACTAAAAATTGGAATTGAATAGAGGAGCTAAATGTGAGCTCTAAAAGTCAGAGTTGAGAAATTAGAGATGGGCAGGGGAGAGCTATGTAAAATTAGGGCAAGAACAAATAATAGAGTGTTTCTGAGTGAATGCTTCAAACCTTGGCTGGCACCCCACAGTTTTCTTGCATGGACTGGCAAATATGTGTAACAGGATGTTTTAAACTGACTATAAAATATGCCATTTACCACCCATTAGGATGGCCATTATTAAAAACATACACACTAACAGAAAATAATAAGTATTGGCAAGGATGTGGGGAATTTGGAACCATTATGCATTGCTGATAGGAATGTAAAATGGTACAATTGCTGTAGAAAATCGTATGATGATTCCTCAAAAAATTAAACACAGAATTAACTTAGGATCTAGCAATTCCACTTCTGGGTATATGCCCATAAAAATGAGAGCAGGGGCTTGAAATATATTTGTAAACTTTTGTTCATAGCAGCATTATTTGTAATAGCTCTAAAGGTACAAGCAACTCAGGTGTTTATTTATTGATAAATGGCTAAACAAAATGTGTTATGTACATAGTATGGAAAATTGTTCATCCTTAAGGAGGAAGAAAATTCTAAGACTTGCCATAATATGAATCAACCTTGAAGAGATGGTAAATGAACTAAGCCAGTTGCAAAACAACAGCAAAGTCTGAGTTCACTTGTATGAGGTACCTAGAGTAGTCAAATTCATAAAGATATCTAATCTAATAAAATACAAACATGCAAATTGACCGTACCTTGCTATGCCTCAAGCCACGCCCAGCAGCCAATCAGAGCGACTATATGCAAATTAACCCAACCAAGATGGTGGCCGGCAGCCATGGAGCTGAAGCGAGCAGGAGGCTTGGTTTCTCCAGTGATGGAGGAAGCCAAGCTTCCCGGCTGGCTCTGAGCTCCACTCAAAGCAACAAAGTTTCAATTATAGAAGATAAATAAACCCAGATACCTGATTTCAGCCAGCCTTGGCCATGGACCTGGAGCAAGCAGAAGCTGGCTCTGAGCTCCACTGAAGGCAACAAAGTTTTAATTATAGAAGGTAAATAAATCCCAGAATTTAAAAAAAAAAAAAGAAAAAGAAAAAATGGAGAGGCTGGTAGCTTCCGTCACCAGGGGGGTTTGGCCAGCCTGAAAACGGCCCTCAGCCCCTTACCAAGACTGGCCAGGCACCCCAATGGGGACCCCCCATCCTGAAGGGGGTGTGACCAGCCTGCAAACAGCTATCAGCCCCTCACCCAGGCTGGCCAGACACCACAGTGGGAACCCCCACCCTGAGGGGGTGTGGCCAGCCTGAAAATTGCCCTCAGCCCCTCACCCAGTCTGGCCAGGCACCCAAGTGGGACCCCCGCCCTGATCCATGAAACCCTTCAGGGCAAACCAGCCAGCCCCCACCCATGCACCAGGCCTCTATCCTATATAATAAAAGGGTAATATGCAAATTGACCCTAACAGCAGAATGACTGGGAATGACTGGTCACTATGACACACACTGACCACCAGGGGGCAGACGCTCAACGCAGGAGCTGCCCCCTGGTGGTCATTGCGCTCCCACAGGGGGAGCTCTGCTCAGCCACAAGCCAGGCTGATGGCTGCCAGTACAGCGGTGGTGGTAGGAGCCTCTTCTGCCTCCTCAGCAGCGCTAAGGATGTCCTACTGCAGCTTAGGCCTGCTCCCCGCTGGCAAGTGGACATCCTCTGAGGGCTCCCGGGCTGCCAGAGTGATGTCTGACTGCCAGCTTAGGCCCAGTTCCCTGGGGAGCAGGCCTAAACCAGCAGGTGGTCATCCCCCAAGGGGTCCCAGACTGCGAGAGGGCACAGGCAAGGCTGAGGGATCCCCCCGAGTGCATAAATTTTTGTGCACCGGGCCTCTAGTAGAGTATAATATTGGTTGCCAGTAACCATGAGGAAAGGAAATGAGGAGTAAGTATTTAATGGGTACAGACTTTCAGTTTGAAAATATAAACTGAGATGAATATAACTAGAGATGGGTAATAGTGATGGCGACACAATAATGTGAATGTTCTTAATGAGATAGAACTGCACACTGAAAATAGTAAATTTGACATTAAATATATTTTACTACAATAAAAAAGAAGAAATAAAACATTATCAACAGCCCCACAATATACAACAACCACCCAAAACAGGTTGATCTAAGTTTACACATGTAAAGATTGACCATATATTGTTTAATATATTAAATTATAAGACATTATACCATGATAGTATTTACTAAAGAAAACTCCTCTGCTATATATGAGTATATGCTTTTATGATAAATGAAATGTCTGTAATAATACATAAATTAAAAATAAATTTTAAACACTTGCTATAATTTATAATATCCAGATTAAAAATTAAAGAAAATAATGAAAAAAAGGGAAATAAAATTATGTCAATAGCAAATAGTATATGAAAATTTGTTCTAACATGGCAGTCTCTGACCCTTCTACATTTTCATCCTATGACCACATGGTAGCCAATTGCCTGTCTATAACTCTCTTCCCTCTGGCTCTCTTGCCTACCAACACTGTTTATAAAGCTTATACTGTGATCAAGGCTTCCTTGGATATATTAAATACAACCAGACTTTTCTCTATAATTATGTAAAGCAGTGGGTGAAGGGGCTCCATACACTGAGGACTTTTTCCCTGCTCTGCTCCCTGCTAGCTGGTCTGGGTTGTGCCTGACACTGCCCACAACTTTGCAAATACAGTGCATGCAAAATCTGTCGATGTCTTTGCTCAGGAAGAACTGCCTTGCTTTGCTTTTAAGAAGCCAGTGTCTGCTACTGCCTGACCCATCGGGTGGCCTTGAGAAAAATGTAAAGTATCTTCAATTCAGCAAACTTACCTATCTTGGCAATCTATCCCCCTCCCACATGAATATCAAAGTTCTTCTTTCTTAGAAGGGTCTTTGTACTTAGTAATTGTTGATTACCCTCCTAAGTGTAAGCAGTATATAGAATATTAATTGGGGGGTGGGGGGGTGGGGAAGAGGGATTTAACAGCAAAATGACTCATCTCCACAGTAAGTCCTCAATTAATGCCACAGATAAGTTCTGTGACTTTAAGTGAAACATAATAGAACCGATTTTGCCATTGTCTAATTAATATAAAAACAACAGGTAAATTCCTATAGCATCTCACATTAAAATGAAACAGCAGTGAAGGAAACAATGCTATTTTAGGAACTGCTGTAGTTAGAATTCTGGTACCTCTTGGAGGTGTGTATGTGTGGGTATGGGGAAATAAGGGAGATCTGTGGGGAGATATATAATTACTGTTGGGGAATCTTGCCAGCCTTTCTTTATTCCTGCTCCAGGTGGATATGGTACTTTTATAAAAGGGTGTTCTGGCCAATTCGTCAATTCACTCTATTTGCTACATAAAAAGCAATTAGGTGATATGGTGGAACTGCTTAGAAACAGGGCATACATAGTAGGTTCAATGTTTGAAGCCAGATTGAAATTTATTGTATCAATGTGCTTTTAAAAAGGATTTTAGTATCCTATGAGTTATTTCCTGACTACCATTTCTCAAAAGAGGATTTAAATAGTGTTTTCTTTATGCATTAGAGGATTAAGCTATCAATGTGTCTATATTGTATAAATAGGCCAGGTTTAATTCATTCTTAAAATATTTATGACATATGAGTATTTTAGAATTTTCAATGATAATAGTATCAAAGGATAAGTATACCAATGGGCTTGCACATATACCCCTTCAGAAATATTTTAGAGAATATCTTCCTATATGCTACTAAATAAAGCGTTATGGAATACTTAAAGCCTTCAAAACATCTCTTGGTCAATTCAGTTAAGTGCAAAAGTAAATAGAAGACACAGGAACTGTGGAATGCACAGCAAGGAACAGAGCTAAGGTCCTGACTACCTACAGTGTGCAGTCTGCTGGAAAGTACAGCATTCCATAATGACTTACAGACATATTCCATCTCATGAAAGATGGATAGCACATGAGAATAACTAATGGAGCCACCTAATTACTGGAGGGATTAGGAAGTGAACATACTGGAGTAAATGAGGTCCTCCATTCTCAGAAATGGAGCATAGGAACCTATATTGTGGCTGTGGGTGTGAGATTGGGAGTACCGTAAGCCAACAGCTTGGCAGGGGCATGTGCAGAGGCATGTGGGACATGTGTTCCTCATGTGTCTAAGGTAAGTGCCAGTACTACCAAGTGAAGCAGGGAGAAAAAGTATAATATGCTACACAGGATTTTCAGAACTCTAAGTGCCAGCTACATCCGTTCCCCCTCCTCAGGTAAGCATCCAGAGATGTTTTTTTCTTCATGAGGTTGGTGTGGTTTGTACCACTGTGGTGTGAGTGACTGGTGCAGTGATCAGTGCTGAAATAAGAGAAACCCCGAGGGACGAGAGAGAGAGAGAGAGAGAGAGAGAGAGAGAGAGAGAGAGAGACCCATCAACTAAACTGTGGTGTGGCACAGAACCCTTCCTGACAGAAAGACGACATTTTTGGAAGCAATATCAGAAGTTGAAGGCACTATTTAAATGGATCTTGTCTGAAAGGCTCAGGGATGCCTGAAACTCTTTTTGAGCCACAGTAATTTCCCCAAGAGATTTCTCAGGAAAATATACTTATAGGAAAGCAATTCTCCCTAGCCGGTTTGGCTTAGTGGATAGAGCGACGGCCTGAGGACTGAAGGGTCCCAGGTTTGAATCTGGTCAAGGGCACATGCCTGAGTTGTGGGCTCCATCCCCAGTGGGGGGCGTGCAGGAGGCAGTCAATCAGTGATTCTCTCTTATCATTGATATTTCTATCTCTCTCTCTCTCTTCCTTCCTCTCTGAAATCAATAAAAATATATTTTTTAAAAAAGAAAGCAATTCACTTCTTTCATTCACTCATATAAAATATTTATTGAATTTTCACTATATACCAGGCACTGTTCTAGATACAGGGGATATCTGAATGAGTCAGATAATCACAAACGGTAAGTGAAGTGTCTCATTATTGTTAGGCAGACTTATGTGTATAACCCATAGGGTGGATTACTTTCTCAATCTCAGGTAAAATATCTTGACAGGTAATTAAGGTATTTGGTTACAGGCAACAGAACATTATTCTGATTGACTTAAGGAGGGGCTGAGGGGACTTATTGGCAGAGCTTTAACAACTGAAGGAAGAGATGAACCATCACACCTTGGGAAATTAAGGAATTGGGGCAACTCTAGGGATCATATTAACAGGAGCTTCTGAATTACTCCTCTAGAAGGATACTATCATATAACTTATTTTTATATTTACATTGGAAAATTTCCAGGAAAAATATATAATTGGCTAAGTTTGGGTGATGTTTCCAACCCAGTGTTCAAAAGAACATAACCCCAAGATCAACATTTGCATCAGAACCACATGGAATAGCTGGAAAGCATTTGACTAGAAAACAGGGTATGCGGAAATAAGGGGAAAGGGAGGAAAGCTAAGCAGATACATACATCTTATGTTCATTGCAAAACAGCTTAGCTTTCTTACTCTCACCTCCATTTCTGGCAAGACACAGATGTCTAGGGAGCCCAGGATACGCATAAGAGAGTAGAAAGATACCAAGCAGATATCAAGCTGAATGGACCTGCTCAAAGAGGTTATTCAGGATTGAATTGCCAATAGAGCTGCACAGAAAGATGAAGCAGAAGTTGTGACTATTATTTCATATATTCATTTACTTTTCAATGCATTTGTTGAGTGATTAGTCTTTGGAATTGGGGTTAGATCTCTGAACATGACGAACAAGATTCATAGTATCAGGGAGCTCACATTATTTAGAACCAAGATAAGATTCTTGGGCTACCTCCAAGTTCACCAAGCCTGATGCTCTTATTCTTTTTCCTTTTTTTTTTTTTTTTTTTTTTTTTTTTTTTTTTTTTTTTTTGAGCAAAAAGGCATAGGAAACAAAAGAGGATGGCTAAGCCTGAGACCTTCTGATCTTTTGTCATGGCACTGGAATGTCATGTAAGACAGGAAGAAGGAAGAGAGAACATTGTTCAAGTGTATGTTCCTTCAGCAGTTACTACAGTTAGTAGTGAATATGATCAAATCAGCAAAGAGGGGGTGAAGTGGATTGATAACAATATTAAATATTGATAATGATATTGGATATTGATAAGCTTACCTAAATAGATCCCTTTGTGTGGGGTGGGGGTGGGTTGATGAGGGTTAGGTATACATAGAAGAGCGGGTCATTAACACACACAGGTAGTATCCTGAAAGGATTATTTATTTTCTTTTGCTAAGAGTCTTATGTCTTGGAAAAACTGAATCCAGTGACTATAAGGCTCTTAAACTATTTCTTAGGCTATTTCACTTTTGTACCTGTTTTTAGGTAACTCAAATGTCATCAGCTTCTTCAATCTGCCCCCACCACATGTCCCCCAAGCAATTTCTGAATTTTTCAGATACTGCCTAAAGGTAATCCTAATCAAATCTCAAATCACCCTCTGTCCAGACACTCATGTTGCTCCTGCATGGCCGTCTCTGCCATAAGCATCAGTGACACCAGAGAAACTGCTTTTCATTTAGACAGCACCGTGCCCCACAGGTCACCGCTGCTCCTATGGCCTCCAGGAACACTGGTGCCTGTTCCCCACAGGACTAATGAGACCACATTTTGCCTTCTGCAAAGATTTATTTATGGTTTAGAAATAACAGAAATATAGCCAGAAGACTTATTTATAACTTCTATTCAAAATCACTACTCTTAAAGCCCATGAGCTCAAACCTGACCTTGCTTCCAGTATCAGGATGGCTTCTTCCCTGGCTCTAAAATGTCTTCAATGGCAGGAATCGAGTCATTACCATCAATTATCTGATACCTCCACTCCTCAGACTCCAAGCTCATCTAGACCCAAACACAGAGAATCCCGATTTCCCCTCAGTCTTTTACAGACTAGTATTCACTACTTTCCAGAACGACAATGGTGGGAGCAAAAATGGAAATTTCATCCCTCAAGTGTGGAATCTGGTTTCACAAGCTCCAGAAACTATAGGCTGAAAGCACCTCTATGAGCCTCAAACTTATTTAATTGTAAATAATACCAAGTATAAGACCTTACAGCATAAACTTTATAATGCTGAAGCCGGTCTCTAGAGGTGACACTGGATAAGGTTAAATGACTCTGAAGTCCAAACAGTTAGGTTTAAAGCCTGATTATAGAGGCCTTCCTTATATTCTCAGTTTTCTCATCTATAAATTGGAGATAAGAATATTACCCATCTTAGAGTTACTTTGAGAATTAAAAAAGATTTTTGTATGAACATTACTTATATTGTATTTAGCACTGTAGTCTTAAGTGCTGTTATAGAAGAAGCACTATGTAAATGTTATCTACTATTATCATTATTGTTACCTTTTTCTCTGCATGAATTGATGAGAAGTTTAGGATTTAAATGTTTCCTGCACCATCTGTTGTCTGGTTTTGGCTCTTAAATGTGCACAAGTTTAGAAATAAATTTATATGAATATCCCAGAAACAAATAATGATTTTCAGGCATAAGACAACTGAAATCCATATACTGGAAAAACAAACAAATATTTTTCTAATTATACCAAAGTACAGTCCTGCTAATATACCCAAGTTACTTTATCAAACTGCACATTTACACCTGAGGATGTAGCACCAGGATTGTATGGCTACACAAGCTTACGCGTATTTCTTGCCAACCACAAACAAATATTTGTCTCACATTTTCATGACTAAGGGAGCCCAGCAATTCAATATTTTTAAGAAACAAGAAAAGCTCAGTACCAAAATACATTCCGTTCTTCCCTCTAAGAGGCAGAGACTGATTTGCAAACATCTACTTCAACAGAATTACTCTCATCCTAAAGCCTTAACAGTCTCTCCAGTTTTGAGATAACTTTAACATGTAGTTTCCTTGGGCACCGAATACAGCTATACATTTCCCCATGGCATTGCCATCTATGTATACTCCTTTCTCGCAACAGAATACTTTCAAACTTTTAATGCCTCTACTTACACATAAGGAAACCAAGGCACCAAGCAGTTAAAATGAGTGGCTCACAACTAGTAAGGTCTCACAACTAGTAAGTGATGGCATCATTATTTGATTTCTTCTGATTCCAAATTCAGTGATCTTTGTTAATCTGACTGTCCTTAGAAAGGACTGGATTTTTAAATATGTGTTTTATTGATTTTAGAGAGAGAAGAAGAGAGAGATGAGAGAGAAACATCAATTTGTTGCCTCATATATGCACGTAATGAGGCTTAGTACCGACCAGGGACCGAACCCACAACCTAGGCTTATCTCCTGATCAGAAATCAGAAATCGGACTATCATTTGGTGTAACTGAGCCACACTGGCCAGGGCTTGGATTTGTGTTTATATCGCAACCCAGCTCTTTCTTAGTTCAGTTCTATGGATGAGAAAACTAAGGCTCATAGAGGTAAAGTAATTTGTCCAAATTCACATGTCTGGTAAGCCTTCAGGTAAAGGGTGTGTATTTACAAACATATATTCTCTTTCAATGTCCCTGAGTGTATATGAAATTTAACCTGATTAGGAGAGAATTATTTGATCTTGGAACACATTTACTCTTCCCTGCCATCATATGGGAGAGATATATGATTATGATCTCATTAAGTGCAATGTTCTAATCAGATGACATGATCAATGGAGCTTTTCATTGATAATCACTGCTGTGAGGCTGGTATCAATTTATATTGAGCCCAAATCAGCCACAGAGACTGCTTATTAGTTGCATAACTGTATAATGAATCATCTAAATCAGGGTGCTTTTAAGAGCAAACGTTGTGTTATTAATAAAGATACCAGGACAGCAGAATAAACTGGGGCTGTCCTAAGCAAACAAGAATGTGTGGTTAGCTTACAAGTAGCTGATGAAAATGGCCCTTGACTTGCATTACTGACATTGCTTCTGGTAAGGAAAATGAATGGTCATTCCAGGATTTAAAAAAACACACACACACAAATAACTGAAAAGGACCCCACAATATGGAGGCAGACGCGGCCTGGTAAATCTCACCTAACAAGCTTTGTTTACAAAAAGATCAGGCTTCATATTTTAATCATAAGTACTTTCATTCATCATTAATACCCTGAAGAACAGAGAGCTCTTGAAATGTGTTTTAATAATAAATATTTTCATGTAGCTTCAATCTCCTTGCTGCTCCATTTACCGGTCAGTGGAGTCATACGCTTGCCTTGTGAGACTGAGTAGATATTCTGGCCTGTCTCCCGCTATGTGCTTGCTAATTTCTCCTTGCTGGATCACCCGCAGAGAGCAGCCCTGATTTCAAACACTTTCTCTAAACAGAATGGCAGTGGGAGGCCAAAGGAGTCCACCAAGGAAAGCAGATTTGAAGGATGTTTTAAAAAATTATAATGGCCTGTCTTGATTTCCATGCTAATCTCCTATTAAACCTGACAGTGTTTCTTGAAAATAATGGCATGGAAATGACTTCAAGGAATTTTTCTCTCCCTAGGACTTTCTTTTCCTTATTAATGTATTTATTAATACTGCACATTTCGGATTTATTAAACTGTTTTAAAATATTAAGTTGAAAAGATTGGTCCCTCAATGAACTGAAGACTTGCACAGCAGGCAGCTTTTATTCCAGTGTTTATGTCATCGTTTCTTTTATTCAGATTTACCCGGAGGCAAAATAGCACATTCAATAAGACTTTTATACCCATCTAACCTTTTTCAGTGCCTGTTTCTCCCATTTTATGCCTTCTAGGGCTCTTGGTGTTAACTATCACTCCAGTGTCTTGGTCTCTGCACTGTCAAGTGATAGTTTTATTAGCTCAAACTAATATAAGCCTAAGGTACTCGCCTTCCTAAAGTCTTTACATTTTTACTGCAGGCTCTTAAATTTCCCCCTCTCTTACCAGTGAAATGAATCTGTGATAGTGAAATTTCAGACACTATAACAGACAATGCAGATAACTGCTGGAAAGCTCTGCTAGAAACTATCATATTATACTATAGAAGGGATACTTGCTTGTTAAACAGATTTTTGTAACTTGTGAGCACTAATTATTTACAGATCAGAGGAGAAATTATAGAGATGGCTTTCCACTGAGGGATACATATGTAACCCTTCCCCCAAAATATTCATCAAAAGCAGATATAAGCCCTAGCCAGTTTGGCTCAGTGGATAGAGCACTGGCCTGGGGACCAAAGGGTCCCAGGTTCGACTCTGGTCAAGGGCATGCACCTTGGTTGCATGCTCATCCCCAGTCCAGGTCCTGCTCAGGGATTGTGCAGGAGGCAACCAGTCGATGTGTTTCTCTCACATCAATGTTTCTCACTGTCTTTCCCTCTCTCTTCCATTCTCCTTAAAAATCAATGGAAAAATATCCTCAGTGGAGGATTTTTTAAAAAGGCACATCTAAGAGACACAAACCAGAGATAAGCCACCATACTGTGAGGGTTACTGAAGGGTAGAGGCTAAATTTTATATTTGCTTTCTATTTGTCTTGCCTTTGCAACAGGTTCAATAAAAAGCACAGCTAACTCACTCAAGGTTTTGTTTGTTTGTTTTTTGTTTTTGCTTGTTTGTTTTGTTTTTGTGAAAAGAAGCGATAAAGGTGGTAGAGCTGGAATTTGAACCACAGCCTATACTTATTGTCATGAATTTCCCCAAAATTGATTATTGTGAGTTGATTGCTTAGTACCAGCGGTTCTCAACCTGTGGGCCGTGAATAATGAAAATACATCCTGCATATCAGATATTTACATTACGATTCATAACAGTAGCAAAATTACAGTTATGAAGTAGCAACAAAAATAATTTTATGGTTGGGGGTCACCACAACATGAGGAACTGTATTAAAGGGTCGCAGCATTAGGAAGGTTGAGAACCACTGGCTATCACCCTATGTCATATGCTTATGAAAGAAACCAGAATCAAACCTAGTCACTGAAGGTGTTCTGCTCAAAAACAGTGTGTTCTTTTCACCAAGAACTTTTCAGGTAGATACCCTAAGGAGTTTCTATATTGAGTATCAACTTGAATCATGAGACCTTGAGCTTTAGAGCATCACTTGTCCAGTGAGAGAAGTCTAAAATTTATAAAGTGAGGAAATGAATTTTTAATGTAGAAACCTTCCAATTTCATCAATAATAAATGTGGTTTGTTCTTTACTATTGGTTGAATGGATGAATGAATAAATTGATAATAGTGATTGTTATTAAAACCTGTGATGGCCATGTACTCTGTTCATTGATATTTGTGCTTTTACTACTTGCAGGTATGTTTCAGGATTGTCTTTTTTTTTTTCACCTCCTTGAACGTGTGTCCATGAGATTTACTTTGACTAATGAAGTGTGAGCTGAAATAAGATGTCACTGTCACATAGGCACCTTTAAAATGCATTATGTTTTTACCCAATATCACAGTGCTAGAAAAAAACAGTGAGATGCTAGTTGGTGGAGAATCTATTAGCTCATGGCCTTGCATGAGAACAATGTGGAACAATTAAACTGTAATGAAAATGGGTTGTGAACAAGAGAGAATCTTTGGCTATTTATGCCTCTGATATTTAGAAGATATTTGGTATTGTAGCACAAACTAATCTATTCCAACATCAAGTTACAGATTCAACAGAAGCTAGAGTTGACTACTTTTAGTGGGATGACCACATCATCTCCAGATGAGCCAAAGAGGAAGAGAAGTACTTGATATGACGAGCTGCCGTAGCAATTTAATTCCCATTTTCTTCAAGTACCACCTGTAATACTTATCTGTATGGCAATTTAGAGAATACTGTAAGTTTGCATTGTGACTTATACACTTACAATATTTACCTTATCTGAATAGTATAGATCATATCTGGTAGGTATTTTTTAAATAAACATTTTCTTTATAATACTTTTAGATTTACAGAACACTGGCAGAAAGGCCTTGGAATAATATTGCTGATTTGTTACAATTATAAATCAGTACTGATACAGTATTATTTTATCTTATTGGATTTTCTTAGTCTTTACTAAGGTCATTTTTCTTGTGTAGGGTTCCATCTAGAATGGCCTCTTATGGTTAGTTGTGATACCTCCTTAGACTTGAATGTCTCAGTTTTTCAGACTTTCTGTGGTTTTGATGTTCTTAACAGCTTTGAGGAACGCTGGTTAGATTTTTTAAAAATTTATATTTATTGTTAAAAGTATTCTTGATGTTAACCTTTTCCCCTCAGTGGCCCCCTTCCTCCCCACTCTAGTCCCCTTCCCAGGCCTTCACCCCACTATTGTCTATGGCATAGGTTATGCATATATGCATATACAGTGGGGCCTTGACTTACGAGTGTCCCGACTAATGAGTTTTTCCGAGAGATGAGGCGTCTCTCGGCCGATTTTTTGCTTTGAGTTAACAGAGTGATTTGAGTTAACGAGCTCCTTAACGAGCATCACGGAACGAATTAAACTCGTAAGTCAAGGCCCCACTGTACACTGAGTGGCCAGATTATTATGACCACCTGACGTTTGTAGGCAAATTAGCTATAATTTCACGCTGAAGTTGCTAGAGGGCCAGACCATTATAAATGTCTGAATAGTGCAACATACCTAAGTATTGTTGCTGATCAGGTTCATCCTATCATGTTGATGGCGTATCCCAATGGAGATGGCTTCTTCCAACAAGACAATACGCCATGCCACGGTGCTCGTATTGTGCAGGAGTGGTTTCAAGAACATGAGGGAGACTTTACCTTGCTTCGGTGGCCCCCACAATCACCAGATCTCAATCCAATTGAGCATTTGTGGGGTGAAGGTAAAAGAGCCATCAGGCAGCTGGTTCCACAACCATCAAATCTCACAGAACTGGACAGTGCTATTCATCAGGCACGGTGTCAGATTCCTCGAATCACCTTTCAACATCTCATGGAGTCAATGCCAAGAAGAATTGCTGCACTATTGAAAGCAAAAGATGGCCCAATGAAGTACTGATGGGGTGGTCATAATAATCTGGCCACTCAGTGTATGTTTTTTGGTTGATCTTTTGTAGAATGTCCCTCAATTAGAATTTTCCTAATGACTTGATGTTTCTTCTCATGATTAAACTGGGGTTATATATTTTGAGAAGGAAAGTTATGGAAGAAAAGTAACCTTTTCATCACATAATATCACCTGGATCAGTGATCTTTGTCATGTTTCTCCACTACAGAGTCACTTTTTTGCTCCCCTTCCCATATAGTACTCTTGAGAAGAATGTCACAATGCACAGCCCATAATTAAAAGATTACATTTTACCACCTTAAGGGAGAGTATCTCCATAAATTATTTAAAATTGTTTTTGCATAGGAAATTTGGCTATTCTCCCCTAGTTATTTATTTATTAAATACTTTATTTATACCAGTGTAATACACCCGCGTAATAGCAGAGTAATAATCCATTATTATTCTATTTGTCTTGTTGGTGAAATCATTTCAGCTTTGGTTATTGGGAACTTTTTTCAGTTAGCTGCTATGTCCTTTTACATACATTCATCACTGTGGGTTTCTTTGTTGTTGTTTTGTTTTAGCACTTTCTGGCATCTGCAAGATGATCTGGGACTCAGTGGTCGGCAAACTCATTAGTCAACAGAGCCAAATATCAACAGTACTTCTTCAAAATAGACTCTCCCAGGCCGAAAACTGACTTCTGCGCATGGGCCACGGAGTTTCAATCGCACTGTACGTGCACGCCCGCATGGTATTTTGTGGAAGAGCCACACTCAAGGGGCCAAAGAGCCGCATGTGGCTCGCGAGCTGCAGTTTGCCGACCACAGATCTGGGTTCATTTCTTGCCCTAGTCCTATAATCAGTTATTTCTCCAGGGATCCCTGGTTTCTTTTATTGGAGAATGGCATTAGAAAAATTAAGATCTGAGTGTTAGAGATGCCTATAGTTACTGGGCGTCATTGATTCTAGGTCATCAGCGTGGACAGAGCAAGGAAATATATGCATATATAGAAGCTCATGTAAACACAAATATGTATAAGTATTTCTATAACTATCTGAATCTATGTTAAGCTAAAACAAGTTCATACTGATTAATCAACTGTAATCCATTACCACATGGATCATTCTAGACTTGTTCACTTGCTTAATTGTAATCTCCCACTATAATGGTGAGAAACTGGATTCCCAACCTACTGGGTATTTTTAGTCTCATATTATAGATAAGAGAACTAAAGATCAGGGAAATATTATGACTTATCTAAGATCTATAGCTGACTGGCACCAGCACCCAGACCCAAATGCAGTCAGTTTGATTCCAAATTCAGTACTCTGAGGCTCTTTACCCTGTATCATGTTATGTAGGATTTGTTGGATATTAAGTGTGGATTGAGACGGCCTTTGCTACCACCTCCAAAGATTAAAGTGAGGAATTTTAAATCTTTTAAAGAGATAGAAAAGGCCATGTACATATATATGAGTACTCAATCATACAAAAAGTCTATCTTGTGGGCTGCCACATTCCTGGTACTCTTTTACATTGAACAAGCCATATGAGAAACCCATGCCCCCACGGTCAGTGACACAGCTTCTTCTAAAGCTGACAGGTGCTAAAGAGCAAACAAACCAGGTTGGATTTAGTATGAATTTTAACAGGCTGCTTTTTGTTTAGCATTTTTGAACTAGCTAAAAAAGAATGCTACCGCTCTGGCCGGTTTGGCTCAGTGGATAGAGCGTCGGCCTGTGGACTCAAGGGTCCCAGGTTCAATTCCGGTCAAGGTCATGTGCCTTGGTTGCAGGCACATCCCCAGTAGGGAGTGTGCAGGAGGCAGCTGATCGATGTTTCTCTCTCATCGATGTTTCTAACTCTCTATCCCTCTCCCTTCCTCTCTGTAAAAAATCAATAAAATATACTTTTTTTAAAAAAGTATGCTACCTGGTTAGCATTATTTTTTCTTTTAGTTGCCAGTTAATAATAATATTTATGAGATTATAACATTGCTTAATTTTCTATATATTAGGAATTTTTTAAACTCCTTTTTTTGAAGGCTGACATATACTATGTATACCTTTTTATCTGTATGATAAACAGATAGTTTTATTTTCCCTAGCATATTGTCAAAGCTGTTTTGTTTTAGTCTATCTAAGTAGTATTAAATTTTCCTGTGATTATCATGTTCTTCACATTCTAGTGGCATCTCTGTATAAATTTTAGAGCCGTCTTTACATTGTTTTATACACAGCCATCTGTCGGGCATGGCTTGAAAGCAATTCTGGCAGGAGGCAGGGAGACTAAGCATTGGAGATCCCTTCAAACTCTGAGTTAATATTCAGAAAAAAATGTTCTGGTAGAATATTTTTAAGAGATAATAAATCTCCTTCCTTAAAGTGTATCACAGACAGTTTCGGGATTTTAAACCTCAGCTCTGATTAAATGATACTTGAAGATGAAGGAAAGTTTTATTAATATCTAATTTTTCTATGTTCAGTTGGTCTGTGAGCATGCTCAAAGGCAAACATCCACTCAGTGCTAATTTGTCCTCACGTTTCCATAGCCAGCAGACCCCTGCAGTTCCTCTCCTGCTCTCCTGGCTTCTCATCTCCCTACTCAATACAATCACACATCAGGTTAGTCTCCCTAAAACATACTTTATATCATTTCAGACTCCCTTCTTGAAAACCCCTCTGACTCTTCATTTACTTTATCTTGACCTCACAACTCAGAATAGGATTTTTGCTTTCTTCCCCTAACTTTTTGTCTTATTCTTTAAAGTCATTTAAATGGTCCCTAAACTGTCCCCAAACTTTCCATGTTCATATCTTCCTATGCATTTGCCAACTATACTGTAAAATTGTTGCAAGGCTCCATGACTTCTGATTCTTGATCACCTTATGAAGAGTTGAGAGCATGACAAATACTGTACATAGATTACACCCAATGAAAAAGCATTTGACATACAAATAATATTCACATATTAGCAAATTACATTCATTATAAGCCTGTACTTTTGATAGACTGTCCAATTACTTCCATGGTGGAGAAAGATACTGTGAAAAAGTTAGTTTTAGAAAGTACCTGGATCAGAAATTTACAAGAAAAAGAAATGATTGAAAGTTATGCCATAATAAACTAAAGGCTCCTGGATTGGACTACTTACATTTCCTTATCTGTTGGTTTTGTGTGTGTGTGTGTGTGTGTGTGTTTAAATTTACTCAGTGAAAACAAAAAAGATTTTAGAGACAAATAAACTTGTGTCTTTTAGTCTAAATCTCAGACCCACCGTTTTACAATTGTAGAGTTTTAGCTAAGTTACACTACAGAAGAAATAATAACATTGTGAATACCCAAAGTACAGGGTGTTAATGACTACGTGTTGTTTTTAGTTATTATATACAGTACACATGCTACCAATTTTTAGTCTTTATAATATCATTGAAAAACTAAATAAAGATTATTTATTCTAGCACTTGTACTTTATAAATGATAATCTAAATCCAAGAGAGGTCAAATGATTTCTTCAATTCTATAAAACTAATTAGCCAATAGAATGCAACCCCGGTGTCTTGAGTCCAGGATCATGCTTTCCTGCCATACTGTTTCCTTCCCACCACACTCCGCATTTCATTACCGCCCCTCCTTGCTGTCCCTGTGCTGCTTCCTCCCCTCTACTTTCATTCACAGAATGTTGGTGATCAACACCTTCCCATACTTCAGTAGGATTTACAGAAAGGGTCCTCAGCACTATTGCCTTTTGTGCTATGGACTTTGGTGCTGATATTGTTTCTGAGCAGTTTCTATTAAGGAAACCAGGAATTTCATTTAAATAATAGAGAAAATACTGGACTGCATTGAGAACAAAGTAGACAAACATTTGAACTAACTAAATGGCCACTGATACAACTGTTTCACAGCACCTCTCATCTCATACAGAGTTTTTAGAATAAAACCTATAGCCAAAGAAAAATATTTCCATGATTTTGTTTCCTCTGATAATATCAGGAATTCAATTGTGCTTGGTATGAATCTTAGATATAAGATCTTTTGTCAACTGGCTATCTCTTCTGCAAATATATTTAAAGAGAATTTGGAAGTTTCTTGATAGAAAGGAAAAACATTTAAAAATTAGCAGAATTATGAACTAAATCATAGGGAGGAAATTGGAAGGGACAAAAGAACTATGCATGCCTGGAATTAGTGTAATGGAAGCCATAGAAGCCTGAAGGAGCAGGACCAGGACGACTGTGACCACTGTTCTTCAGATTTCACACAGATCTCTCTCCTTCAGAGGTCTGTGTATGTTGGTAAAAGTGGAGCCCATGCTTTAATCGTCACTGATATTCTAATTTTCTAATTCATGCATCCTCGCCTCCTAGAGCACCTCCCTTAGTGACTTTCTACTGCCCTGTATATTCTTTCTATCTTTACTTGTAGCATACCTCACTATCCCCAAACTTTTTCTCTTCTTCTGCTCTGATATTTGGTATTTCTGATATTTGCATTAGCATTCCGTAATGTGGCTAAGGAAATACAACACAGATTTAGAGCTTATCTTTGCCTATATAATTATTATTTTAATCCTAAAGACTAGGTCTTGCATAGGTCGTGGAAGGCTAATGTATAAAGTGGATAACCTTTTTAAATTTTACTTAGATGTAAATGGAGTTTGTGCATACATAATAATGCAATTCTCAGTATTCTATTTATTTTATAGGAAGCATATGACATCCACACACTTTAAAGAGGCAAAGGCCAAATAAAATAACTGTTAATTACCAAACAAGAATTACTATGCTAGTGCTATTAGCACATTTCTTATACCATGGTGTCCTCAAAAATGTTCCACCTGTAAATAAAAACCTTTTAAAGGAGAATTGTGATGGTGACAGAGGGAGGTAAAAAACAGAAGGCAGTAATGAGGTATAGTGGAAAGCATGTAAGATATGTCATATCATCTGAATGTGAGCTCTGGTGCTATCATTTACTACCTGGGAGAATTTATGTAAACCACTTAACATTTCTGAGCTCAGTTTTTCTGTCTATTGGTAAAATGGTATGCCAATACCGCTTTCAGTGACTGAAAGAGGTCAAGCACAGGAGTTACTGAGCAGACATATAATTTATTATAGTTCACTCCCTTTACACCTAAATGATTAGACCATTGCTTAAATAAATACAAAATCATAATGCTCCTGTAACCCCTGCATTCCCTTTCACCAAATGTCTAGGCCCACTTAATTTATCCTTACTCTTATTTTACAAAATATAATAATTGTAACTTTTAAACATTGTGACTTTTATCAAATATATGAAAATAAAAACATGTATATACAATTTAATGAATTATAGAGTGAACAGTGGGGTGACCCCTTAGTTCAAATACAGAATAAAACTAGCACCGAAATGCTCCTGCATATCTCCTTTCAAATCATAACACCTCCTTTCCCCCTGCAGTAACCTTGGTCTTATCCTTACAGTATTTTATTTCTCAGCTTTGTTTGTAATTTATTATCCAATTATGCCTATGTATGTGTGTATGCATATACATATGTCTGTATGTAAATTTTGGAATGATACAAACTGTATTTCATTGATTCTATTGAGTTCAGATTTTCCTCCTGGAGTCTTTAAGATTTGACCATATTGCTATCCATTTCCATCACTTATATATTTCCTTAAATGTGTGTGCTACATATATTTTACTTCTTTATAGAGTTGCATTTGTGTTGCTTTCAGTTTGGGATTATTTTAAACAATGCTGCTATGAACATTTATATATACAAATATATTATATATTTTTATGTATTTATATATCCCTAAGCAAAAGTCATATTCTTCCATAGGATATAACCTAAGAGGGGAATCAATAGAGCTTAGTGTATGCATCTATTTATGTTTATTCGATACTGACAACTGTTTCCCCTAAAGTAGTGGTAGCAATGTAAGCTCTTATCAGCAGTGTATAAATTATTCCCACTGCTCAAAATCCTCTGTTTAGAATTGCCATACTTCTTAGTTTTATCATAATGACTTTTTTTGTTTTGCCACTGCAATATGTTTATTACTCTATTATCTTTTTATGATTTTAATTTAAATTTCTCTGATTATAAATGTGCTTAAATATCTTTTCACATGCTTATTGGCTATTTGGCTTTTCTCTTCTGTGCAGTGCTGATTGTCTCTTATTGTTCTGTTGAGGATATTTATATAATCTGGATATGGGTCTCATAAGCTGTTTATGTTGCAAATAGTTATCACTTTGGGTGGCTTGCATTTTTAATAAGGGAATGGTGTATTTAGTGGGGAAAGTCTTAATTATAATGTAGTCCATTTTATCAATTCATTTTCTTCAGAGCTAGTGCTTTTTGTGCCTTGCTTAACAAATAATTTCTACCCCAAAGTTATAGAGCTTTTCTCCTCTGCCAAATTCTAAAATATTTTTTATTTTCTTTGTACATTTAAGGTTATTGTCTATCTGTTTTTAACTTTTATAGGTAGATGTTAAGAGTAAAAAAGTATTTTTATCCAATTGGCTTTTAGTTGTACTAGTTTTTCTCATTAAAAAACAAGTACTTTTTCTTCATTCTGTAGTGCCAAATTTATCATAAGTTAAATGTACATAAATGTGAGTTCCATTTCTAGGGTTGCTATTTAGTTCTTTTGGTCTATATGACTATGTTTTCTTAAATACTAATGCGTCTCACTATAGTTTTCTAATAAATTGTTATATTTAGTAGAGAAAAGTCTCCCCTTTGTTTTTCTTGGGTCTTCCCCATGTTTGGACCTTTAACTCTATATATACACTTAAGAATAATTGTTCGTTTCCTCTGTAAAAGCCCTACTGGGGTTTTCATCAATCATATTGATTCTATACATCAATTTAGAGACAATTGACATTTTATAATATTGAGTGATCCTATTCATAAGTATGTGTATCATTTAATCTTTCTCATTAAATTTTTATAGATTAGACCAGAGATCTTATATATCTTTTGTTAGATTTTGTCCTCAGAATGGAATATTACTGGTGGTATTATAAGTAAGATCTATTTAAAATTGCATTTTATCTTTTATACAGAAATAAGCTTTTTTTAATATATTCAGTCTGGTAACATTCATAAACTAATTTGGTTGATGTTTGGATTTTGAAACACACAATCATGTTGGCTGCTTCACTTACTCCCAATTCTTATTTAAATTTTTCTAACTTATTGTTCTGGGTAGGATTATTACAATGTTGAAAAGCTGTGGTTATAGCAAGCAACCTTATTTTATTCCTCATCTCAGAGGGAAAGCTTTTGATATTTCAACATTAAGGATGTTATTTCTATTTATGCGGCCTCATTATTTGCAAATGTTGTGTTTACCAGTTCTATTACAGTAGGTCCTCAGGTTACCTCGGAGATCCGCTCCTATGGTGCGAGGTAACGCCGTTTTCCATGTAGGTCGGAACCCACCTACATAAGCACCTACCTCACTCACATGCAGCACATACACAGAGGTAATGAAGTGAAACAGTAAAAAAAAATTTAAAAGAAAGATAAAAATTCCTGACCTTTACTTGTGGTAAATAAATAATAAGGAACATAAAGCACATATGTACATACGTTGAAATGACGGAACATTTTTTTTAATAAATAAATGGGAGACGGCGACGTTACCACGAAACGACCTACGTTGTGTCCGACGTAACCCAAGGACTGTCTGTACTCACTAAAATTTACTTTTAGCCCCCAAATCAATACTCACTGCAGAGTGGTAAAAAACTTGAGTTAGAGGGCATGAGTGGGGGCGATGGGGGTAACGTGGGGATAAGGACACATATGTAATAACTTAATTAATAAAAAAGTTAAAAAAAAAACAAACTTGAGTTACCCGACATGCACGTTCCCTGCTGAGGATGAGCCGTGATCCTTGTCTTCTTTAGCTCTCATATTGTAAATAGTGTCCTCTTTGTTGTCAAAATTTGGTGTCATATTTTTCACATTTTTGTAATTTTTGTTGGTAATTTCACTAATATGGCCCCCAAGCATAGTGCTGAAGTGCTGTTGTGTGTTCTTAACCACATGTATTACCCAGAAAATACATACAGAATGGGCAGAAGAAGGTCTACAGTTGTGAAAACATAAAACAGAGTTTTTTCTTGTAATATTTATTAATTATCGTATTACTTTCCATACAAGCAACTATAAGCCTACTTTTGCCTAGCCATGTATATAAACCTCATTCAGGCATGAATTATAGTGCTGTTGTCTGTAACTTCAATGTTGATGATTCAACAAAATAAATTTATAAAGTTCTTTTGATATATATATATATATATATATATATATATATATATATATATCTTTTCTCAGATACTTTTGAGTCTCACTATAGTTTTCTAATAAATTGTTATGTTCAGTAGAACAAATTCTCCCCTTAAAGTTGTCTTTAAGCTGCTACACACAATGGGTTGATGAAAATGTGAGCATAAGCTCATAGGTACAAAACCCTGTATTTCTCCCTAGAAGCAGTGATTCAGGATTTGCTAATTTAGCATTCACAGGGACTTTATAGAATACTAGAGGCCTGGTGCACAAAATTTGTGCATGGGGGGCGGTTCCTGAGCCTGGCTTACACCCTCTTGAAATCCGGGATTCCTCAGGGGATGTCCAAGTGCCACTTTAGGCCCAGGATTGAGCCTAAACCGGCAGTCAGACGTCCCTCTCGCAATCCGGGACCACTGGCTCCTAACTGCTTGTCTGCTTGCTTGCCTGCCTGATTGTTCCTAACCACTCTGCCTGCCTGCCTGCCAGATAGCCCCTAACTACTCACCTGCCTGCTAGATTGCCCCTAACCACTCACCTGCTTGCCTGATCACCCCTAACCCCTCTGTCTGCCTGCCTGCCTGCCCCTAACTGCTCGCCTACCTGCCTGATCACCTCTAACCATCTCTACCTCAGCCCCTGCCATGTGGCTTTGTCCGGAATTACGTCTGGAAAGTCGTTCGGCTGTCTGGTCTAATTAGCATATTATGCTTTTATTATTATAGATAACTTCTGGAGATAATGAGAATTAACATAAAATATGTGTGTTTATACCTATGTATGTGTGTTTTACATCTGTATGTGTGTGTGTTTCATAAATATTAAACAGAATGAAAAAAATCTCTTTCTTTTTCTAGTTGGTTAAAATGTTTTGACTTTTTTTGTTTTTGTTCTGATAATGAATGATTCTTGCTTTTGTCAAAACTTCTGCATATATTGAGATAATAATTTAATTTCTCCCTTAGCTATTAATGTGGAAAATTACACTGGCTCACTTTCTGATGTTAAGCCAATTTTGTATTCCTAATATATACGCAATGTGGATATGATAATATATCTTATTTATATTATACTAGTGCTGAGTACTGATTATAAACATATACATACACATATACATATATATGTACATTCAGGGGTTGATTCCCTTTATGTTTTTTAATTTTATTAATTTCTGCTCTTATCTTTATTACTTCTTTTTACTGTCTTTGAGATTACCTGGTTTTATTTTTCTAATATCTTACACTGGATGCTGTTCATTGATTTTTTTTAACCTTTCTTTTTTTTCTACTACACACTTTTACATTATTATGTTTTTCTATAAAACTAGTTTAATTGCATTCCATACTATATGATATACAGTATTTGGGTATTTACTTAAAATATTTTCTAAATTCCATTATGCTTTCTTTTTTGGACTATTCATTACTTAGAAATATATTGCTAATCTCTGCATATGTGAGAATCTCCTGTGTATATTTTTGGTGCTCTTATGAGTGCCATCTAAGGAATTTTTCTGAGAATCTAATTTTTAAAAAAATCTATGCATTATCCTTAATCTAAAAGCTGGGAGATGCTGTGAATCTAAACTAGTGACCCAGGAACGCTTGCAGAATCAAACCTTGAATCTGTTAGCTCTATCAGACTTTAGCTATAAGAGGTGAGAGATTTACTTTGTCAGTCATTAACAACACTGGCCATTTCCTGGTGTAAACCCTGAAGTCTCTTGGGATTTGGAGCTGATTTGCCTTCATTTAAAGATGACCTTAAGGGGTATCTTGCAAGGACACTACTAGTTATGCACAATCCTCATTCCAAATAGCCCTCAGTGCCTCCAGACCCATAAATGGAGTCAGGTTGCATCAGGCTAAAGAGAAGGAGATCAAAAAGTCAAAACAGGTTGTACTAAGGTATTTCTTACTTATGTGAAGATATGTTCATTATATGAAGAGGAAACATGCTATTGTGCCAAAATTATTTTTCTCTCTCCTGCTGCTTTTTTATCCCTGTTAAGCATACAGAAATAAAATGATTTCTCTTGTATCTGTATTTCACTCCTACCTCACCTGCTTTTTCTACTATCATTTATTGCCAAACCCTCAAAAAGTCATGTATGCTGGTCTCTAATTCTTCTCGTCTATTCTCTTTATGTGCACCTGTCAGGCTTACACTCGCTCCCACCCACCACATAAAATCACCCTTGTTGAGGGAGCCAATGATTCTTATGTGGCTATTCTTAATGATAAAATCTAAATCTCAGTCCTCATCAATTTTGAACTATAAGCATCATTTGATAAGGTTTGTCACTCTCATCTCATTAAAGAATTTTTCACTTGGTTTACTGAGTTTGAATAGCATCCTACAAAAATTCCTGTCCATCTGGAACCTCAGAGTGTGTCCTTCTTTGGAAATAAAATATTTGCAGATGTAATTAGGTAAAATTAGAAATTAGGTCATTCTGGATTACAGAGAGCCTTAACATAATATTCAGCTGGTATCCTTACAGGAAGGGGAAACAAACACACACACACACACACACACACAAGATGACCAGATAAATAGATAAGCAGACATTGGAGTAATGAAAACTAATGAAGCCAAGGATTGCTGGCAACCACCAGAAGCTGGAATAAGCAAGCTAGAATTCTCCCCCAGAGCCTCCAGAGCAAACATGGCCCTGTTGACTTCCCAATTTCAGACCTGTGGCCTTCAAAATTGAGAGAGAACAAATTTCTGTTGTTTTAAACCACCCAGTTTGTGACACTTTGTTAGGGAAGCCCTGGGAAATGAATATATTTGGCTGCTAGGCCCTCTTACACTCCTGGAGTGTGTTGGTATTCCATTGGCCTTTTTTTTTTTCAGTCTCTTTGGATGGTCCTTCCACTCAGCCCAGATCTCTTAACATTAATGTGTTCCAGTCCTAATCCACGAGCTCTTCGTTTATCTATCTACATTCACTTCCTTAGAGATTTTACCCAGTACTATGACTTTAAAAACAATATATTCACCCCTAACTCCCAAATGTATATTTCCAGCCTGGGTCACACTCTGACCTCCAGTCTCATATATGATCAACTGCCTATTTGACATCTCCACTTATATTTCTAGATTATGGAATATAGTCTAGCTAGTTAAAGAAGATGTGTATTTAATATTAATATTCCACATTTTAAGAGATACTCCACCATCTCTCATCTCATTTCCAAATCAAAGTCCTCAAGTACATTTGACTGGCAAAATCTAAATTTATTAATTCATCTTAATTAACAATTACTTAACCTTAACTCATTAATTCATCTATCAAGTATTTGTTTGCCAGTTAAATATTGGGTGTTGCTTTTGTTTGTAGCAACTTCTGAGCTTCATTTGTAGGCATTCTCATCTGCAGATTCCATGCACTTATTCTCATTTTGCTTAAATTAGCCAGACTCTGGCACATTTTGGAATGGGAATCCAGGTACAAAATAATGCCTTGAAAGTTATCCAAATCATACATAGATTTTCTCCATGCGACCTTTCAGCATCAATAAATGGCAGAGAACTTAGATCCATAAATATGTAAAAAGCAATTTTTCTATAACTGCTACAAACAGGAATAATTTTGTTGATTTTTCTATCTCAATTTACATAAGTCACCACTAAGAATACAAAATAATTTTATTTAGGTAAGAGTGGACAATGATTTAAGGCCTGAGACATTAAATATTAATACCTCACAAATTTATTCTACTTCTGAGCAAGCATCTTTATTGATCATAAGAATTACAATAAAAGTTAGGGTATAAAAAATGCATGTAGTCAGAGAAACGGTGTGCTTAGGGACACAAATTATTGTGGACCTTTTCAGCAGTCACATGGCTTTGTATTAAATAGGAATGTGGTGATAAAATATTCTGATGAAAGGCTTACTCCAGGAATACTATCGGAAATGTACAACAAACAAAGAAAACCAAATTGGTTGTAAAGTATTTTAAGAATAAAAGTGTAGATCAGAAACAGCTATTTAACTGGAGAATCCTTACCATTTTTTTTAGAAAAGAATATAACATACTGAAGGAAGGGGTCTAACTATTCATTTTATAGACTAAAGAGGCTATTCTGAGTTTTTGTTCTCTTATCCATATCCTGAGGGCATATATTTTTTTGAAACATACAAACACTGCAGAATTTGGGGCTCGTCTGCTGACTCAGCTCTAGTTTTGTTGCAAGATCAAGTAATCTTAGTGTTTGTAGAACAGCCATTAAAATTAATTTTTATGATCTATGTAAGAGCAAACTGACCTGTCAAAATTAGCTCTCCTTTTTCTTTCTGCTACTAAAAATGTTGGCAATGCATTTATAGTTCTGCTGTAATGTCAACAATCTAATCTAATTAAAGAGAAAATTCAATAATTAATGTTTATATGTACAGACATATTGATTATTGACCAGGCTATACACAGTGTAGTAAAATCAGGAAACAGCTGTATTCTTTTTGTGTTCCACTCTGTGTCTCGTTTACTTGTAAGAACAATCACTCCATCAGATATCGTGTGATCTAGTACAGTTTAAACCAAGATTTTAAACTTATTTTTTCCTTCTCTCTAGCTAATGCTTGGTCTGAAGTTCAGGAGGAAGGAGGGTCTCTTGTTTTTTTCTTTTATGATCCATAGTCTGTTTCCTCTTATGTCTTACCTATTGTCTCCAGTAGGGTGTGACGTGGTGGAAGGGTGGGGGGAGAGCTGAGTGAAAAACAAGCAGTTTCCTTTCCCACCTTTCCAGACCAGTTAACTGCTTCCTCTGCACTTGCTGACTGGGCAGCAGAGTGCCTGTCATGGCAGGAAGACTATAGATCCTTGAAGATTCGTTTGGGGATTCTTCTGTGGAGACCATCTCTCTCGTGGCTTTGCTCCCTGACACGCTTCATAAACAACTTTCCAGCTGCCCTCATGCTCCTTATTAAATCTTTCCCCCCAAGCACTGCTCTATGCCTTTTTGTCTGTTGAAAAGTCCATGCCCAGAGGCCAGACATTTGGGATAACTTGAAGCCCTGCTACAATCCTACTTAGCCATCCTCTCCACCCCATTATCACCCCCTCTCCCCCAACCACACACACACACACACACACACACACTTGAGATGTAGCTTATCTACTGACTGTCAATTAGGTCTCCTTCAGTTAAAATTTCTTAGGGACACATGGCAGATTCTCTCCAAAACTCTCTCATGCTCAGTCAGATTAAGTACATAGAGCTGACATACAAATTTCTTCAGCTCAGCAAGTACCCAGCAGAAGGTAAAATGCCCATCTCCTGCCTGCAAACCTCAAGATTTATGGTATGATTTCTGGGAGCCTCTTTACTTAGTTAGAATTGAAAGGAAACACTACCCTTCCTCCACACAGGAATTTCCCACTATTTTTTTTCAAGAACAATTCTAAATGCATTATATATGTATGCTGGGACCTCAAAGAGACACAATAAAATTTTTCTGTTCCTTGAGTGAAGCTATTATCCAATTGAGAAATATGACAGAGAAGCAAGAAGATGGGGGTCTAAATTAAATCTTTAATAATGACAGATCAAGGTTGGAATATATGACTTAATGTGAGGGCCAAATGTGTCCTCTGAATACCTAACTCTGAGTCCTAGAACCAGACAGGTACTAACCTGATCGTGGAGCTCGGGATTGGGCCTCACCATAGGTGATGTTGCTCCCCAGAGGGGCAGAAGAGGGTGTGTGCTCTCAGAGAGCACATACTTCTCCGAAGGAACAGGTAGGAAATGAGTTCAGTACTGAGTTCAGTGAAATGATAGAAGCCAGGAGTGAGGCAGCAACTGAGTGTCTTCTTGGAAGGGATCATCAGAGGAGAGAGAGAGCATGCTTTGGAAAGATGAGTTAATTACTTTGTGTCAAATAATGACACGGAAAACTGAATAATATATAATATAGTAAATAGTGTTACAGGAGTATTCAGAAGATAGTGCAGAACATCTATTCTGAACTGGGAGCAAAGGTAATAAGGATATAATGACAATATTTAACTGCTGATAATTATTAAATATCTAACAGTTATTTTATGCCAGGCATCTTTTATAGATGAATAAACTAAAGTGCAGACAGGATCCCTTTCCCAAGTCTCAAAAATGCAGTAAGTGGTAGAATCAAGTTTCAAATTTGGATTGGTCTGCCTCCAAAACCAGTGCTTTCAGGATTTCTGAAATGATGCTTCTGCTGAATCTTAAAGGACAAGTAGGAGCAGTTAACTAGATTGGAAAGATGGGAAAGGAAATGACAATATAACCAGTGTCTCTTTTAGCTTTGGTTTTGTAACAGAACCACCCTAAAACTTACTGGGTTAAACAGGGGTCAGGAAGCTGAAAATAATACTTTGACTGGAACTATAAATTAAGGTTAAATAAAGTTTTACTGGCACACAGCTCTCTATCCATTCATTTATCTACTGTCTGTAGCTGCTCTCTTATGACAACTATAGAGTCGGATAATTGAGACAGATAAAATTATCAAAATGGGATTTGGGGAAACTGCATGAGGTATTCAGAAACAAAGCTTGCTAAGCCTGAGATATGTGCGATTGATGGGACAAGATGTTAGGTGATGTGTCTAAAATCATGAGTAAGTTTTAAAACTAAGAAATTTATAAATAAGAAATGATACATTTCCTTGTAGGATAGGAAACATAAAATGCTTTACAGTTACCCACTGGCCTTTGTAAACTAGCATTCCAAGAACTATTAGCCACCTCATGGAATGATCCATGAGACAGAAGTCCTCCACTGGAGTGGCAGGCCTTCCCAACATTCCTGCGGTCACAGTGGACACCAAGGAAGGCCGTGGTGAGATGAGTGTTTGTGCTGGACTGGCTTGATGGGTGATGTGTTGTGTAGGTTTTCCAGGTGGTGAGGGACAGAAATGACTCATGTTTCATGCAAGGGGGGATAAGGGAGAAGAGCGAGCACTCTGAAAAAGGACCCTGAATGTGCATGGGAACAGCATGGGCTTTCAGCGGCCAGCATTAGCTTTGTGGTCGGATAACAGCTCTGGTGCCTCAGCTGCAGCTACTCTAATAATTGGTGCCTTAGAATGAGGACAGATCATTTCCTTCTCAAGAATACATCCCTAACAGCCTGCCCTCCTTCTGATTTTTTTCTACTCATTTGTTTTCCCTATTCAACTTTTGATACTTTTCCTCTTTTTCTCTCTCATCGCTTCTTTGGACCCATGTTTCCTGTTTTCTCACCAGTCATATTTCTTTTACTCTTCAAGACTCTCCATTAAAAAATCAAGTTTCATATGTATTCTGGAAGTCTCACCTCAAACTTTTCAAGAGGGAACATGACTTAGTTAGCTGGACACGGTGCAATTGCAGGTATCTCTTTCTGTTAGAGTTCTCACACTGGAACTTGCTGTGAGAGTTCTCATAGCTGCCAATCTACCTCTAGATTGCTGCCTTTGGGTGAGAAGATATCAGCCTATAGTAAAGGAAAGCCTGAGATCTCTTGGAAAGAAATGCCTCATAAAGGTGTTTGATTTTATAAATTGTCAATTTCCAACAAATATGTCACAAACACGTTTACATGTGCCAAGACTGAAACCCTTCGGCTGGAGTGCAGGCAGGTAGGGCCTGGGAAGATTAGATCCCTTGGTTGAAACCAACAGTTTCTCAGTGTAATAGTTCACAAATATTCCACACGTGGCCTATCAGGAAAAGTAATAAAAACACAGAGTGTACTGACTTTGTGGTTTTCCCTGCTTTACCTGATCAATTGGAGTGTCCATAAGCTACATAGCTTTTAACAGCATATTCTTCAATGAATAGTTGTATATTTTTTCTCCCAACTGTAACATTTTTAATATTTAGCTTTTATTTAAGGTATTTTTTAGTGTGGTCCTTAACTGTCTTACTTAGTTATATAATTCACTGCTGTATTTCAACCAAAATATATTTTCCTTCCTCAAGAAAAATGCAAGCCTTGAAACACAGTATTTCTTGTATTTATCCTTGCATCCCTCATACACTTAGTAGACTATTACTCACAGGATATATATTTACTAATTGTTTCTGAATAGAATTAAAAGCTTGAAAATAAGATGGGGGACTAAAGTTTTGCAGACAGTATGGAAGTTTTAGTAAAAAAAAAAGTATACACTTGGGTATTTTTTTTTTCAATAAAAACATGCTGTATAGACTTGACTCACTATAGTTTGTCAACAATTATGTAAATTTTATAAAACAACAAAAAAGGTATGGCCTATTCAGTGTGGCTCAGTGATTGAGCATTGACCTATGAACCAATAGGTCACTAGTTCAATTCCTGGTCAGGGCACATGCCCAAGGTATGGGCTCAATCCCCAGGAGGGTACATGCGGGAGGCAGCCAATTGATGTTTCCCTCTCATTGATGTTTCTATCTCTCTAGCCCTCTCACTTCTTCTCACTCTAAAATTAGTAAAAACATATTTTTATGAGTATGAATTTCAAATCCAAACAAAACTACAAGTCCTCATTCTAGGACATAGTGGCCATCCAAATCTCCGGGACACCTTGAATTTGTTTAAGAAGATGATGCTCAAAGAGTAAACTCTGCAAGCAGGAAATTTCTTCACATGGCTAGCTCTTAGCTTGATTTCCAGCTCATTACAGAAGGTCTCCTTATTCAGTGGTGAGAGGGTGACATGGGAGGCATTGCATCGAATCACAACCTACCACTATCAATCAAGCTTCCCTGGGGTTTGCTCATGCTTTAATAATTTATATTTCACAGTTGTGATTCTATGGCTGTGAAATATAATCCCCAGATTCCTGGACTCTGCAATCTTAAACGTAGGTGGGATAGGCAAAATCAGTCAGATCTGTGGTTACAGCTACATTATTTTGCTTGGAAAAAATCATGCATGCGTGCAGCTTTTGAAAAATGAAGACATAAAAAGTCTTTGCTCTCGGGAGTCCCATTTTAAGTAAAGCAGATACTATAATTATAAAGACATAATTCTAAACTACACAAATACATGGTAGGAAACAAAAATGGTGAAAAGCCAAGAAAAGGTCATTGTGGTACATGTTAGAAGCTTAAATCCTTTACATTTCTGTTCTCATGTTTGTCTTGGTCTAGAAGCCCAATAAAAACCCCAGGCCATATTCACTTTCTTTACCCTGTTTCCAAATAGCAAGGCTGATATGATGATGTCACTTTCGGCAGTAAGGTTTTTTAACTTGGGACCATAGCTAGTTTCAATGCATCAGAGAAAACTTTATAACTGTATTCATGCTTTAGTTTTATAGGCATTATGCAGTTACATTAAGAGTCCATAGAATTATATTAGTCTCTGAACTAAGCATATTAACAACACTCTATAGAATTGCTGTCCAATACAAAATATATTGAGCCACAATTCCAAGCCATATATATAATTGTATATTTTCTAGGAACCAGACTATTGAAGTGAAAAAAGCTGATAAAATTAATTTCAATAATAATTTTAGTCTAGTATATCCAAAATATATTTCAATAAATAACCAGTATAAAATTATTATCAAAATAGATTTCATTCTAAGTGTTCAAAATATGATGTGTATTTTACACTGATAGCACATTCATTTGTGACTAGTCAAATGTCAAGTGCTCATTAACTATTATCTTGCTTGTAATGAGATATTTGCTGGTTGGCGGTTACCATATTGGACAGTGCAGTTCTATAACCTCTCTTCCACTCTATCTTGCCTCATGACCTGATTTCATTATTTTCATCCCACCCACAGGCTGCCAGTACTTCCTGATATCATTCATATCCTCTTTCTCTGCTCTCTCTTTCTCAACTCAGAGAGATCACATAGCATTATAGTGGCTGCTTCAGAAAAGTACCCCTAAAATGGAGACCTGATGTTACATATAATGACCCAAATGTTCAAACGATTAAGCTATTATAATAAAAAAAATTTCATTCTATTATTCTAGGCAATACGATTGAGTTTTCATCAGCTTTTACTCCAGATTCTTTACTCATTTAAAAACTACATGGGCTCTATTTTATCAGTTTATTTTGTTCATTAGATTCAACATATGAGTGAGATCATGTAATACTTGTTCCCTGACTAGCTTATTTCACTTAAGCATAATACCCTCCAAGTGCCTCCATGTTGTCTCAAAGGGTAAGAGAGCCTTTTTTTTTTTTTTCCAGCTGCATTGCATTCCATTGTGTAAATGATGTATCACATCTTTTTTATCCACTTACCTACTGATGGGTACTTGGGCTGTTTCCAAATCTTGGCTACTGTAAATAGTGCTGCTATGAACATAGTGGTGCACATATTACATAGAAGCATGGAACAGATTGACGAATCTCAGAGGGAAGGGGGGCAGGGTTGGGTGCGAAGATATTAATCAAAGAACTTATATGCATATATGCATAACCCATGGACACTGATAATAGTGTGGTGAAGGCTTAGAGCAGGGTGTGGAGGGGGTCAATGGGGGAACAAGGGGACATCTGTTATACTTTCAACAATGAAGATAAAATTTAAAAAATAATATGCCTTTTCCCTTAAATTATTTTTAATATAAGTAAGATTGTCTATTGTTTTGCAACTTTTAAAGCTATGTTGTGCTTAAATATTGGGCAGTCATTTATTTCCATCTTGTTTTGCATAATATGAGTAGCTAGTCTACGCAGAGTTTCTATTTTCTCAAGATGATGTAGATGACTTCTCCGTGCTTCTCTTTCCAACTTACATCACAACTGTTTCGCTTGCCCTTTGAGCTATAATTTTTGAGTCCTAGACTTTTCACAACACATTGTTTTATGTAGCCTGAGAGCAGAGGTGTGCAAGGAGGAAAAAGATAAACATATTCGAGTCCGTGTGGAAGATCCTGTGCTCTATATTCATGATCTATTTATTCTCTTCTTTAACTTTATTAATTGGGATCTATCCCCACTCTCGCACCACCCTTCTATCTCTAACAGTAAAGCATAAATTCATACATTTCTTGACCACTTGGTAAGTGTGATTGAGGAATAAATTTTTAAATTTTATTTAATTTATATTTTAAAAAGCCATAGGAAGCTAATGGCTACAATATTGGACAGTAGAAATTCTGAGATCAGAATTCTTCCCAACATAGCACTGAAGGAAACTACTATAAATCAAGTGGTGTTTACACATGAGATAAAATATAGCTGCTATGCTTAAAATTGACTACATCTTTCTCAAGAGTGGAAACATTTTATTTTTTGTACCTTCTAATCTGTATGTGCTGCTTATAGTGCATGACATCTTGCATAAAGCTCAGAGATAGTTTTTGAATGAGTAAATCCACACGCAATAGGCAATTTAAATTTTAATACAAAAACTCATAAAAAACTTTATCATAAAGGAACAAACTGTGACATGCATTGCTTGTCAAGGTTCAAAGATTCTGCCTCTTTTCTCCCTTTTTCTAAATTTCTTCCTTCACCTGATCCTATTTTTACTTTATTGATTAAGGTATTAAATATGTGTCCTTATCGCACCATTATTCCCCCACCCCTCCCACTCATGCCCTCACCCCCCTGGTGTCTGTGTCCATTGGTTAGGCTTAAATGCATGATCTACCAAAGGACTTGTATGCATGCATATAAGCCTAACCTGATCTATTTATGGAAAGAATACAGGGGTCTTATTGAAGACATGACCAATAGTTCTCAAAGTGTAGTCCCAGACTAGCAGCATCAGCTTGACCTAAGAAATTGTTATACATTCAAATTCTAAAGCCAGACCCCAAGGCTGCTGAATCATAAACTTTAGGGGTGAGCTCAAAAAATCTTTCTTTTAATAAGTCCTCCAAGTGATTCTCTCACATATACTATTGATCCAATAATTGCCTTGAACAAGAAAAAAAAATGAAAACCTGAAGCAAATGCAAGCAAGTGGAGGCATCTGTAAACCATAATTTCACAATTTGTCATTAATTTAGCAGATACTTACTGAAGACTGACTAGGAGGCCCTGGTCTCAGCAATTACTGATCTCCTCTGAGTGGCTAATGGAAACCTATTTTGCCACTCCAGGGCAAATGCCCTTAGTCTGGTAGCATGGTTCTAGAAATACTGTGCTGCTTAATTTAGCTTCTATTCTCACCCTTAAACGGTACAAACATAAAATTTGTTCAAGTTCTTTACATAATCATGATGTGATCAAGCTTTGCATCTCAATTTGAATTGGTAATAAAATTCATTTGCTTCTAAAACTATTTTAATCAATAACACAGACATTATAACATCCAAGTTGTCACAGTGCCCACCTACTAGTTTATCCTGAGAGCAAAATAAATTTCGCTTGAAGCCCTCCATGTAATCATACCTTTGCTCCTATGTTTTATTTCCTCTCAATCTTAATCCCCTTTTCTCCCTTTTTTTCTCTCTCTCCCAGTCCAACACAAGAGAGTTTTGTATGAACTCTCTTATTTATATTCAAATAAAAAAAAGTCTATTCCTTTCTTCTGTTGCTAGGAATCCATCCCTCATTTTCCTTCATTCACTGGGATCTACAGGTTGATTTTCTCTGTCTTTTCTAATTATTTCAGGTTTACCAATATGGTTCTACAAATTAAAAGATTTTAAGCAAAAGAAGAGAGTGGTAAGAATAGAAAAAAAATGATTCCTATACTGAGATAAATATGTACAGTTGCTGGCACGCAGTCAACATTCAATAAATGTCAATTTCCTTCCTCCCCATGACCTTAAATAGAAAACATTTTGTAGAGCATATCCGTGGAATGCATTTATATTCATGAAGTCACATCTCCTCAACTTCCTGCATTAGTAAAGATTTGTTTAATAGCAATTAGCCTCAGAAATACGTAAGGCAATCGAAATGCAGTCGATGAAGTACTATAGTTAAGTGAGACTATTTGCTGCTTTACACACTGAGTGTTATGTAGACGCAGACAGGAAGACTTGGACTTTTCCCTTAAGACACAAGGGAGAATGCATTTGGTACCGGACAAAGGATGCCAGAGTAGGAAACAATACTGAATGTGATAGAGGGGTCTCTCTGTGAGCAGGCAATGGTCCATATTACCCACCTAAGATGAAACACCACATTCAAGGGGACCCAATTAAGGACAAAGGTATACCATACCCGGATTTTAGGTGGCAGTCTTTCTCAGCAATTGTTGGGTAGTTTAGTTATAGATGAAGGTGCTTTGTAGTGAATCCCAGAAACGCTAAACATGAGAACATTTTAGAAGAGGACATGGCATGAATCACTGTCGCTTCAACTGGAATCTAGTCTAGAAACCAGGAATCAGAGACATAGGCAAAATGTCCTTAAGGCAGACTTGTCCATCACCCAATGAATCACAACTAGGAAATGTCAGGTTAGTGGGGCTCCTATCCAGCACCCAGTCATTTCAGACTCTTTTTACTGGTATAAGAATGACATTAATTTTACCAACAGGCATATTTCTTCTTAATGCAGGTGCTTGACATGAACAAGTCTATTGTGTAGTTTGTGAAAGAAGGACCAGACTGGGAGAAGCATCAAAGTTGCTGCTTAAAAAAATCTTAGTAACCAGAGCAGTGGTTCTCAAACTTTAGTGCACAACAGAACTATAGGGCTTCTTAAAACAGAAACTTCTAGCCCTATCCTGTTTGGCTCAGTGGATAGAGCATTGGCCTGCCGACCAAAGGTCCCAGGTTCGATTTCAATCAAGGGCATGTACCTTGGTTGAGGGCACATCCGCAGTAGGAGGTGTGCAGGAGGCAGCTGACCGATGTTTCTAATTCTCTATCCCTCTACCTTCCTCTCTGTAAAAGGTCAATAAAATATATTTTTAAAAAAGAAGAAGAGCCCTAGCGGGTTTGGCTCGATGGATAGAGCATCAGCCTGCAGACTGAAGGGTCCCAGGTTCGATTCCGGTCAAGGGCATGTACCTGGGTTGTGGGCACATCCCCAGTAGGGGGTGTGCAGGAGGCAGCTGATCGATGTTTCTCTCTCATCGATGTTTCTAACTCTCTATTTCTCTCCTTTCCTCTCTGTAAAAAACCAATCAATAAAATATATATTTTTAAAAAAAAAACTTTAAAAAAACACACAGAAACTTCTAGAATCCCACCCTAGAATATCTGATTCAGTAGGCTATGATCTGAAAATCTACAAGTTCTCAAGTACTGTTGACAGTTTTATTTTTTCAAAAAGCAGTTACAATTAAATGTTAGGTGAATTAAAGATAACTTTTTGTATGTTTCATACAGTTTTTAGGACACATTAATACTAAAAAAGTACTCACTGTTTAGCTGAATTCAAATTTAACTGGGTGTCCTGTATTTTATCTTGCAACTCTACTCCCATGTCATATTGTTGCCACTACTCTTGGGATCACACTTTGAGAACCATTGCTGGGGTGGATAAGTGCTTGTATTTCTATCTAGAAACCACCATAGATTTATTCTAGTAAATTATTATATTAGGTAGTACACCTCTCCCCCCCACACACATGAATAACATGGAAAAAGGACTCAAGGAGCCTATGTCGTGGAGTTCTGGCTTTGCCCAAGTATTGAGCTTATTACATGCATAATTTGAGTAATGATTTGAAACTGGGACTTGAACTGACTATAGCAAGTTTTGTTTCATAAGATAAAACAGATAACTCATGGGACTACCAAAATTGTTATCTAGAGTCAATAAAAAAAGTGGTTATCCTAAATAAATAAACTTAAGTGAGAGTGCAAGATAAAAAATACATTTTAGGGTTAAACCTCAAGTGTTGTTATTATTCAGTGCAATGGTTCGATATATTAATTGAGTTTCCTTTGACTAATATATACGGACTTACCCAACCCATTTCCAGCTGATATAGTTCATTCTGTAATGTGCACCAGGATGTTCTGAAATAATTGTTTTTGCTGGCATTAAGAAATCTGGAGCTGCATTATGCTGTATGAGCATTGTTAAGAAACCTTTCTAGCCCTGTCCGTGCTCAATGAGCATCAAGATTCACTGTCCCCACATGCCATTTTGCCTTCAGCAATTCCCATTCTGCATATTCTTGATCATTATATGATATTTATACAAATTAACTTTATTTTTTAGAATTTTTAGATTTACAGAAAATTTGCAAAAAACAGTACAGAATTCCCACGTATCCGGCACCTAGTTTCCCCTATTATTAGCATAATATGTAGTATGGTACATTTGTCACAATTAATAGACTAGTATTTACTAAGTCCATGCATTATTCAAATTTTCTTCATTTTACTGGATGTCCTTTTTCTGTCCCAGCATCCCATCAGAATTCCACATTACATTTAGTCATCATATTTCTATGACAACTCTTGGATGTGATCATTTCTTTTCTTTAATTCTTTATTACTTAAGTTATTATAAATGTGTCCTCATCCCACCATTAAACCCCCATCCTCCCCTCCCCCGCCACTCATGTTCTCATCCCCCTGTTGTCCATGTCCATTGGTTTGGCTTATATGCATGCATACAAGTCCTTTGGTTGATCTCTTCCCCTTGCCCTCTCCCTCCCCTACTTTCCCTCTGGGGATTAATAGTCTGATCGCTGTTTCTCTGTCTTTGGATCTGTCCCTGTTCATCAGTCTATGTTCTCTATATTCCACAAATGAGTGAAATCATGAGGTATCTTTCTCTGACTGGCTTATTTCACTTAGCATAATGCTCTCCAGTTCCATCCATGCTGTTGTAAAAGGCAAGAGTTCCTTCTTTTTTACCACAGCATAGTATTCCATTGTGTAGATGTACCATAGTTTTTTAATCCACTCATCTGTTGATGGGCACTTAGGCTGTTTCCAAATCTTAGCTATGGTGAATTGTGCTGCTATGAACATAGGAGTGCATATACCCTTTCTGGTTGGTGCTTCTGGCTTTTTGGGGTATATTCCTAGAAGTGGGATCACTGGGCCGAATGGGAGTTCCATTTTTAGTTTTTTGAGGAAGCTCCATACTGTTCTCCACAGTGGCTGCACCAGTCTGCATTCCCACCAGCAGTGCAGAAGGGTTCCTTTTTCTCCACATCCTCTCCAACACTTGTTGTTTGTTGATTTGTTGATGATAGCCATTCTGACAGGTGTGAGATGATACCGCACTGTCATTTTGATTTGCATCTCTCATATAATTAGTGACTTTGAGCATGTTTTCATATGTCTTTCGGCCTTCTGTATGTCCTCTTTCGAAAAGTGTCTATCTAGGTCCCTTGCCCATTTTTTGATTGGATTGTTTATCTTCCTATTATTAAGTTTCATGAGTTCCCTGTAAATGTTGGAGATTAAACCCTTATCGGTGATATCATTGGCAAACATGTTCTCCCATGCAGTGGGTCTTCTTGTTGTTTTGTTGATGGTTTCTTTTGCTGTGCAAAAGCTTTTTATGTTGATGTAGTCCCATTTGTTTATTTTCTCTATAGTTTCCATTGCGCTAGGAGCATTATCAGAGAAGCAATTCCTTCGGCATATGTTTGCGATTTCGCTGCCTGTGGATTCCTTTCTTATACTAACCTTATTTCTGATGATCTTGATAGTTTTTAGGATTATTAGTCAGATCCTTTAAAAAATATCTTACGGGGACTTATTTGTTGTTTTTATCATAATGTTATTGGCAGTTACGTGTTTTGGGGAGCAAGACCACTGGGGCAAAGTGCCATGTAGATCACATTGTGTCAAGGATCCCCAATATCAATGTGAGTTATCACTGTTCATTTTGAGCTTCACCTGTCTGAGGTAGTGTTTGCCAGTTTCTTTCCACAGTAAAGTCACTCTTTTCCTCTTCTTCCATACTGTATATCCTTGTCTCACCTGTCATTTGCATGCAGCATTTCTGTTGCATACAGATAAGGGTGTGTGGTGACTGCCTCTTTTGTGTGTGAAAGTGATTGAGCTTGGCATAGGTATTAAATAATTCATTAACGTAAATCCATCCTGGCTTCAAAGGATTGTTTTAAGCCTCTGGTGTGCTGAAGGTGGGCTCTTCCAAGGTGAGGAGCCTTTCTCTGCAGTGTGAGA